>NC_080479.1:9072500-9389000 GCF_030265055.1 Doryrhamphus excisus | reverse complement strand
GTCTGATTGGTTCGAGCAGGAGAGGAACGGACTGTGGGGCCAAAGGGTGGAAGCTTCTGCAGAATGTGTCGACATTGTCATTGTACTGCAACAAGGACTTTCTTGCATCACTGTAAAAATGAAAAGAAAAATTATTGTGAGAGCTGCTTCTGTGCACTGTGAGGTGACAACAGGACACAGTTGGGAGCAGGCCTTTCACTTCCATGTCACATGGAAAGAATTCAGAATAGAGGGACTTAAAAAGGAGAGGGGGGGGGGGTCCTCTGCTATTTCCTCTAACAGGAAATTGTGTCTTTGATGTAAGCCACCACACTCATGTGGTCATTGCATGGGAACTAGCTGACGCTTTTCTCCTTCCCTACTTAAAGTCATTACATTACTATAATAACCAACCTATTAAGTCAAATTAGGCTACTGTAGTGTCTTAGAAATAGCATGAAAGGATAATGGGCGATTGCCACGTATTTTGACTCTCAGGGGCCACAGTGTTAAGCACCTCTCTAGTATTACTTACACCACTTCAGATAGAAACGACCAATTAGTAGTCTTTGAAAGACGACCACTACCACTCTAAGTCGTTGCAGGGCTACTTTTAAAACATATTACATCACCACGTTCGACTACTTCCGTGAGTTTGGCCCTAAAAGGCCGCCGTACTTAAGCAACCCTCAGGTGCTAGCCATGTGAGCTAGCGAATTCGCGACAAAAGTAGACACTATAACATGTGTTTAAACTACACAAATTAGAATTAGTACTTTTTTAGAATTAAAACTAGCTTTTAAATTTGATTCTAATACTTACATTAGCGTATTTTGTCAACTCAGAAGCCCGGGTAACAACCAACATCACGTGACACCTCGCGTGGTCTCGGTAAGGCATCATGGGACTTGTAGTGTCATTTATTCGATGGTTAGTTACGTTATTAAAATCATTTTGTGCGGTGCAGCACATCCTCTGAGCTTCTTACGGTGAAATAATCGTAAAGTAATAATACTAAAATGGCATTTACATGTGGTAAATATATCAGTGTTTTCTTTTGAGGCACACACCTGTAGGCCATCAGTTTTGCTAGGCTGTAATTGGCTGCAGGGCACCATATAAGCCATTTGTCTTGTGTGTACTACTGTGGAGCAAGTAGTGTCAAGTGTAGCTACTGGGGGCTCTGACCAAGGTGGCAGTGACATACTTGACAACATGGCTTGTGGAGTTCATTTGGGGTAAGTTGTTGTTGTTCAAGCTGAATGTATTTGTGTAACTGTTACTTGTGTGCAGGATCTTGCTGATTTGTTTAGTTCAAGCAGAGCATGTACGCTGTTTGTGGGCCCCTCAAGAAGGTAAGCAAGTTTTAATGTCATAGTTATATGTAACTAAAAGTGACCTGGAACTGGAAGCCATTGTTAGGCTGGCTTTGTTTAGTGGCCAGAATTGTTTAATAAAAAAAAAAAGTTGCTCTTTTTACTAGCTGTAGATTCTGTTGCAGCTCGGAGACAAAGTGACAACGCATATGTTGGCTACTTGCATCAACGCCTCACACAAAGACTTGGTGGCAGCAATCCCCAGAATGAATTCAGACAAGCTTTCAGTGTTCCAGCCTCAGCCCAACGCAGCAACAGCAATAAAGGACTGGCCATGAATGTCTATGAAAAAGCAGCCCCACAGTCTTCCCAAAGCGGATACAGTTCAGTCAAGGTGGTGCGTGTCCGCCCTGTGTCCAGACAAAGGGTTCTTCTGGCGCCCCAAAACTCCCCAGAGCTGGACCCCTCTGTTTCTATTGTGAACGCTGGCATGTTGAAGCAGCAGGAGCGCCAACAGGCCAACAAGAAGAGTTGGGCCCCTCAGCAGGGTACACGGCGTGTGAGGCCTCTGCCCAAAAAATACACTTCAGCTCAAAGTCTTCCAGCAAAGCCGCAACAAGAGAAACGCAAGCATCAAAGCCGCCTCTTTGTGTCAGGCTACGGCTCACGAGAGTACGTTCCTAACATGCAAACATCAGCCACTGGTGTTGCATCCACCTCTGATTCTGCAGGAAGCTCTCAGCAGGGCAAAGTGTACCCAAGCTACGGCCAGTCTTCCCACAAGCACTACATCCCACTCGGCTACAGACGGAAATCCCAGCAGGCCACGAGAGGGGAGGCTTCCTCTGGTCAGCACGCACCCACCAATGTGTTTCGCATCCCTCAGCGCTTTGGTGGGCATCCCATCAAGCGACTGAAGGCCACTGACACTCCCCAGGTGTTTGATGAGAAGACCCAAAACGCTTCCCTGCAGAAGAAACTATATTACAGACTGCCTGGCCGCAATCCATAGCCAGAGGAAAGGGTTAAACCACGTCAGAGATGGTAAGCTTTTTTCTCTATTTAAAAAAACAAAACCAAAACATTAATTTCTAATTTTCTGTTTCTTTCCAACAGGAGGTACAAGTGCTGTTTAGAATTTACTTTAAATAAATATTTATTTGCTTGACAATCTGCTCAGTGTGGTGTTACAGTTCTGCTGCCATCTTGTGGCTAAATGGTGTGTTGCATGCAGTAAGGTTTGCACAAGCTTTACCGCAACTAACATTGTATATTGTACAATTTTCAGACCAAGTGGTGGTCCAATTAAAATGTGGGATTACTTTTAACTAAAGGATGTTCTCTGAACATTTTAATGAGTTTTTAAAATAAAGGCTCGTATCGGCAATACAGCTTATACATCTAATTGGAAAATGCATGGAGTTCAAAACGTAGCATAGAACCGATATATCAAATTTGGGTAGAGTTGGCAAGATTTATAATAGCCAAGCGAAAACAGACAAAATGACAAAATGGTAAATCCAATTTAAATTGGAAGGAAAGCTGGGTTAAAACTTTCTCGGTCATTCTGAAGGCTAAAAGTGACGGAAAGCAAAATTTGATCTAACCAATTTGCACATTAAAATGTCTATGCAGGAAAACTTTTTTTACAGCAAAACAGTTAAATTGTAGCCTTTATATACAGTAAATGCTCTAATTTACTATGCTTGATTTGTATTTTAAATTTGATGTAAATCAAATGTTGCCTCAATTGTATTGATATTTTGATTTGAGGATCGATTTTTAGAGCCTAAGATTTGTAAAACATGAAGTAGGCACTCGTTCTGGAGACATTCAAATCATGCTGGTTCAGTTGGTTATACACAAACCAGGTAAAGACTCACCTATAAGAGCTTTTCTGTAAGCCTTTTAGTTCTATGTAAAACTTTTCCTTCAAATATAGAAATGAATGAAAATACATTCATAAACAGCTAGCTTTCATCCAATATGGCGGACGCAAACAAGTAACGTTACCAAGTACCCGGATGTTTCATGTGATCAGGGGGACTTCAAGGATTCATTCATTTAAGCAGATTTAGATGTTTTACCATTAAATGCTTCAATCGGTAAGTAAACTAATCACGGAGATCCCAGCAACTTAATTACAGGCTTGGAAATGACACAATATATTTTTTGTATTCAAGTGTAATCTCTTAACTGTGGCACGAGTACCGCTGGTAGTACGCATGCGCCACCTAGTGGTAACCAGGGACATTTCCCCCCAAAAAATAAGCAATATGTATAAAATCAAATCCAATTGTATTAAGTTTCACTTAAATGAAATTAAAATTAGATTTGCACGAGCCGCATTTGAAGCTAAAGTCATGGTTTAGACGTAGCAAGGATGGCAGTAGTACTTAAACCGAAATACAAAAAACTAAAAACCGAAACTTAAACTGAAATATGGATACCTCAGATGCCAGATCTTTAACCTTGAAAATCGATACTCAAAATATCAATACTTTGAGGTAATAGCTATGATTAACAGTGGAAGGGAACAGTTTGAATTGATAGTGAATGTTTCATTCTAGTGGTACTTGTTGTGGGTTTTATTCATTTGTAGTTATTTCTAATACACCATTTTGACACTTTTGATTTTGTCCTGTTTTCTGTCATGTAGTACAGGGGTGCTCATTAAGTCGATCGCGAGCTACCGGTCGATCGCGGAGGTGGTACTGGTCGATCGCTGGTCGATCGCGGCGTGACATTAAAAAAATATCATCCCAGCATCAATGCCGTCACTTGATTGACATACAGGGCAGCCATTCAGATGACAACTGAATGTTGACCTTCGGGCGACCAATCAAATCAAACAACGTCTCTAAGTGCAGCAGAACTTACGATGTCAGCCTATCATCCATCCCCGTTACTTGATTGACATACAGGACAACCAATCAGATGACAACTGAATTTTGACCCTTAGGTCACCGCTCATGCGTAAACAACGATGCAAAGTGCTAAGCTAGTCGGCGAATTGCGAGATTTTAAGCCCTCGCTAAAGTTTATGGTCACTAAAATGAGTGAAGGAGCTGGACCAAGTAAAAAGGCAAAAACTGGACCAAGTAAAAAGGCAAAAAACATATCACTTCCATACGGATATGGAATATTATACGGATATTATGATACGGATATTATCCATGACTGATAAACATTTGGAAGTGTGCTTGACGCTGGCTATCAGCAGCTACTGTCCGGACTATGCATCCCTGGCTGGTTCAATTCAGTGCAAGTCATCAAAGTAAACTCAGGTAATTACAAAAAATGTTAATAGTTAATTATGTGTGTTTTGCAATATTGGCTCATTTGGTTATGTAAGGTACATCAACATACATTGTACGTACAAATAATCCTCAATACATTTGAAAATAAATAGATGTTTTGCATTTTTGTAGTGGGTAGATCATTTTGACTCGGTCATTTTAAAAGTAGCTCGCATGCTGAAAAAGTGTGAGCACCCCTGATGTAGTAGCTCTACTATATAATGTAAATCGTGCCTAAATATTTGATGTTCTTTATGCTATGATTTGAAATACGCTACTTTTCCAGACGCATGGGGTGTACTTGGATCACAGTCTTGGATCGGTATCACTGATAGCAGCCTGATTTTGACTCATTATTGGAAAGGAAGTCAGTGGTATCGCATATGACGACTGTCACTAAATAAATGCACAGCAAAGATCTTATGAAGATTTAATGTACATTTATTCTTAACACGTGGAACATATAGTATAAAGATTTGATACTGAATAAATGATATTCATTGAGCCAAAAAAAAGGGGGAGGGGGAGAAAAGAAGAGGAATTTACATCAAGTTTTTAGCTACATCATCTGAAATACAAATATGCAGAATCCGCATCACTGGAAAAAAAACAAAAAACAAAAAAATAAAAAGTTTCTTCATCAAGGTCTAGTTATTCATGAAGGAACCGCAGACAAGATTTGTTATATTCTCTACACCCGCACCAGACAGTCTGTGTGTGTCTTGTGTTTGCTGGGAGAGTGAAGCTGCAGCTAAACCCTCGCCAAAGTGGTAATTGTCAAAGTTTTTTTTTTTTTTTTAAAAACGGTGAAGCGACAGATTTTAGAGAAAGAGAGAGAAGTGTAATTAATGTACAACATCATATATATACACTGCAGCCTGGACCGCATATATCTAGAGCTGAGGACCAGTCCTAATAGAAGGGTCAAGTCATACAATCAAGGGACAAAGAAGAAGAGGTCGGGGTGTTGTAGGTTCACCATACTTTGGGGGGAAAGCCGTCGTCGTCGTCTCTCTCGACATCAACTAAAACTGTTTGAAAAACTACAGTTTGCTGCCAAGCCAGCGTATCTCAGTGTGAAACAGTATTATTACAGTATGTTTACAGTTTGTCTTAAGGTGTACAGTACAGAAAAGAAGTCCTACAATCTACTGCACAGGCCTCCCACCACAGATGTTCGCTCACAGCCCCGAATGTGGTTCCTGTGGGGGGGCCGAGCGCACGACATCCCAAGTTACAGCAATCTTCCCGCTCCGCCGTCTGCCTCCATAGAGTCCCCCCCCTCTCTCCTTGACCCCTCCAGGGAGAAAGCAAGCACATGTATCCCCAAAACTCACTGTAAACGAGACAGCAACTTTGGTTACAGTTTTTTTTCTGGATTTTTTTTTTCATTTTAATTGAAAAACAAGTCCTTTCAGGCTAAGCACAGGTCCCGATCAATTCATCTCTTCCAGTATCTTTCAGCGTAAAATCCACAGCTACTTCATGATAATCCTTCCTTTCGTGTCAAGCAGGGGGGTAGAAAGACAGTGGAATCCGAGGTGATTTTGCATAAATTAAAAAAAAAAACAACAAAAAACAGTCAGTTTTGCTGTTTTCACTCACACGCAACAGACACACAAAAAAAGTGGGGGCCGGGTGGAACGGAAATAGGGCAGAGTGGAAAACGCCCCCACAGCTGTCATGACTGGCCGATGCGAAAGAGTACGTCACAAATGACTTGGGACACCATGGAGTTCATGAGCGGGGACACGGAGATGTCTAGTAGCCGCGACTCGTACAAGGTGAACTCCGAGTGGTTCTCCTCCACCTTGGCGAGGGCGTGCAGGGCCCGCGCCGCCCGCCGCATCATGTCCACGCTGGTGGGCTCGAAATGAGCCTGCATCTGCAGCAGGGAGCTCTGGCTCTGCTGGTACTGGGTGGCGGCCAGGCTGTCCTCCAGGAAGCCCAGCAAGTTGCCCACGCTGCTTTTCTGCACGGCGATGGCCCGCGCCGCCAGGCTGTCGCCGTGCGCCAGGTTGGCCAGCAGGACGACGGCCATCTCGCGGCACACGGCCACCTTGCGCTCGCCCACCAGACGCACCAGCGAGCCGTAGAGTTTCTCCAGGCGGCTGAAGGGCGGCGTCGCCAGAATGAGGTCCACGTTGTTGTCCTGGATGCTTAGCTTGCTGAGGGTCTCGAGGACCAGTCTCTGTGGGGAAAGCGAGCCGTGAGGCCCCAGTGTGGGGAAAGGGTCCAAAGCTTCTGCCGAGGGGCAGACGGCCCAGTGGAGCAGTCCGTCCAGCAGAGGCAGGCATATACTCTCCGAGTAGATGGAAAGGTCTAGCTGGCCAGAGATGTTGGCCAAAGTCACTAAGCAGTTCTCCCTCAGCACCTCCAGGCAGTCCCACCACCACTCGTCTCTCTCGCAGCTCACACCTTCATCCTCCTCTTCCTCTTTCTCGTAGGTGACAGGCGCCTGTTTGCGCTCGGGGTGCCTGTGGTGGAGCAGCACCAGTCGGCCCAGCAGCAGCAGGAGACCAGGGTGTTTGGACATCTCCAGGTCGTTGCCGGGGACGAATGAGAGGCTGCGTATGATGTTGGAGACACAGATGCAACGGCGGGCGAGCGAGTCCTGCCAGTCGGAGAGCGTGCTGAGCGGCGTCTCGTCCTTACTGTGAGGCTCATCCTCCAAGATCTTAATGTTTCGGCGGCTCTGGAGGTCGGGGTTGATGCTGAAGAGGTACTTGCCATTCTCTTTCTGCTCCTCTACGCCGCCACGGACCACCTCCTCTGTGACCGATCCCGGCCGGGCGGAGAGTACGTCGTCAATGGTGGCGGTGACTGGAGCGCCGATGGGAAGAGGAAGAGGGGTCTTCTGAGGGTCGGAGGATGGCGGTCCTGGTTTGTTCTCGCCATTAGACTTGTCAGATGTTTCTTTCGTTGTTTCAGATGTCTTCTTGCTTCTCACGGAGGCCGTCTGCTTACGCTCCTTGAGGCGGCTGACGCGGCTCTCAAAGTGGGTCTGGATGTGTTCCGTGATGTCTCCCCCACCGACGCTCCAGTGTATCAGTCCGCTGTCAAAGCTCTGCCGCTGGCCCAGCTTGGACTGGTGGTTCACCTGGAAGGGATTCTTCTTCCGCACGACCTTGATGGGGAGTTTATCGAACTTGCTCACCTGCTTGGGCTTCTCCGAGTTGAGGTCCTGGGAAAACCCTGAGGTAGAGGTAACGGGTTGTTTCACAGACGAGTCCTTTTCTTTCTCCTCTGCCTCGTCGTCTGAAGACTTGTCTCTCTGGGAACAATCGTCCTCCTCTTTCACCTGGACCGATGGGGTGGTGGTCTTTGTGTCCTCCGTCTCCTCCTCATCATCATAGTCTTCGTCTGTGTCCATGTCCTCTCCCTCAGGCATTGGAATTTCATCATCCGAGTCTTCAGCAGCGTTGGGGTTGATGAGGGTGCGCTGACCAGGGTCTCCCACTTCGTACTCCTTCAGGATGCCAAAGATCTCAATCAGGCACCTTCTGAAGTACTCCACCACCAGCTCGAGAAATCCAGGAAGCTGAAAAATAAAAATTACGTCAGCAAAAAAGGTCACACGTGCAAAATAATCCAACTGATCCTGCTGGTAGAACTTACCTGGCATAAGTTAAAAGTGGAAATACTGTTGTCATCATAGAGTAAGATGTTAATGGTGTCCAAGGCCCAGGTGCTCTCTGCTAGTAAACCGGACTTTAGTGACATCATCACCCGCCACGCTTCAGGAGTGCCTGTGAACGCACCACAGAACATATGAATCGATTTGAAAAAGGAGGCTTTTCTACACATCTTAAAATAAAGCATGGGGCCTCTGCCAACTATTAGTCAGCTACAGACCTGGCTGATCATTTTGATTTTCTTCTGCAAATAGGCTACACAGACCCTTGCAGACCCTGACCCTGCAGTTGCGCAATATGTTGTAAATAAAGAGTATAAATGTGACTATAGTCGTGTTTTGTCATGTCTACAGGGCTCTAATAATGCTTTGTTCATTTTAATCTGAAATAAATAATTTGTCTACCCACCAACTATATGTGGTTTCTTAAGTTTTTATTATTTGCAGTTTTATTATTATTATTATTATTATTATTATTATTATATTTATTTATTTATTACTGATTGATTGATTTTCTTTATTCTTAATTTGTTTATTTATTTTTCATCTTATTTTGTGCAGAAAAATAAAAATTAAGATATTTGAGAACAGTGGAATGTTTTATCAGAGCTTTGCACTGCACAAAGCACTGAAAAAGTTTGTATATTTTTCTGTTTTTAATAATCTGTTTTTTTTTTTTGAAAACCTGATGTGGCCCAGTCTCACCCAGACCCTAGCTCCAGTGGCCCCCAAGTAAATTGAGTTTGAGACCCCTGGTCTAGTCTCTAATGTCTTCCTGTCCCACTCCCCCTTGCATGGGATATGACTACATGATTACATTGGACTAGTGCAGCGTTATAGCGTATGTAGAAAAAAAAAAGGGGCATGCAGACAAACAGCTTGTTAGCATTCAAGTTACAGACACACAAGATGTCTCATGTCTCGAGCTGGGTTCGCTGAAAGCACTTTTAAACCTCTCAATTCCGGCATCAAGGCTGGATTTTGGCCAATAATTGTAAGACATGTGAGAAGTATTTAAAAAGCAAACACTCTTTACCTATGTCCTTCATAGTTAGCCGTCGTCGGGGCTTGAGGTGCGGCTGGGAGCACTCCACAGATCCAGGAGGAAAACCCGCATCTCGTCGCATCATTGGCTGCTGCACGGGGGCCTGTCCGATGTGGGAGGCGGGCACTGGAGGTCCAGCTTTCTGCACTTTGATGCCTGGATGCATGTAAGGTGACTTGCTGGGTGAGGTCCTACTCTCCATGGGCCTTGGCATGGGTGCCGGACTCGACACTTGAGGAATATGGTTCTGTGACGTCTGGTAAGTAGATGGAAGAGGTCTTGTCATGGGTGGGCCGGAACCACCCGGGCCAAAAGGTGGTTGCCGCTGGTTGACGTGACCGGGCCATTGGCCATCGTGGTTCATCCGTTGGTCTGACGACATCATCTCCTCTGAGCGATTCATGCCGTGGTAGCCGGGGGCCTGGCCAGGCACGGGAGGTCCCTGACGGTTGGGATAGTTGGGGTAGCCCATTTCGTTACGGCCCTGCCACATTGGTCCCTGGGAGCCATCAGGACCTGAAGACATGGGGCTCGCCATCATCTGGGAATTTGGACCACCAGATGATGGTCCACGGTCCCTAACGAAGGGAAAGGGAAACTGGTTCTGCGGACCTGGTGGTCTACGCTCGCCTCCAGGGTAAGCATTATACTGATTATACATGTCCTGTTGGCCCTGGGGTCCAGAAGATTGGGGTCCCGGTTGCTGTTGCCCAGTGTAAGGGACGTTGTACATTTCCCCCTCGTGGCGCTTGGCCGGAGGGCCGTACACGCCATCAACAGGACGCTTGTAGTTCTGTCAAAAAGCAACATTCAATTAATTAAAATGTATTCAACTCCTAACACAGCAATCAACCTTGTCCTTACCGGTTGCTGCTGTGGATACATTCCTGGTTGTTGATTTGGATACGGGCCACCAGGGGGTGCTCCTTGGCCAGGGTACTGATTGGGATAGGAGTCATGTCTAGAGAATATCACAGAAATATTCACTGCACATGAATGGAAGGAACAAAAATACTAAGTGCATGTTTTATAAGCTAAATGCCAATTACCGTTGCTGAGGAGGGGGTCGGCTAGGTGAATACATCCCTGTGTCTGCTCCAGAAGGCATCATGTTAGGCTGAGCGGCTCCGGGTCCCATGTTACCATCGGGGCCCATGCTTGACTCTTGTCTGCACAATGGTATAAAAATGAGTGTATTTAACGTAAAATATCCCATACTTTTCCCCTTTGATGAATCTGAACAATTACCTGCGGTCATATCCGTAAGGATACTGTTGCCTCTGGCCCATTGGCATATTTCCTATTGGTCCTGGTGGACCTCTGTTGTACTGTTCTGCCATCCCGCTGTTAGGCCCTGGTGGCATGAACTGCTCCCCAGCTTTTGTAAAACAAAAACAGACAATTAGTTTTCACTTTCCGCATCCTTCCCGTGGTATGTGATGCAATGGGCACTCACTCACCTTTCCGCATGCCGCCGAAGGGGTCTTTGCTGGACTCATAGGGCCCCATCCGACCCATTATCTCGGGACCACCCATTCCGGGCTGGTAGTTCTGTGAGTTGGGAGTCATGGAGTTCCTTCGGGAGAATGCCGGATCTCCACTGTCAGCAAAGGGGTCTTGCAGATTTAGGCTACTCCTGATGAATGCGAATAATAGTTTATGGTTCACAGTTGAAAGAATGAAAGAATACAAAGTGACTAAATGTGATACAATAGTAACGTACCTGGAGCCGGGCATCGGGGGCATTTGTGTGTGAGGAGTGGAAGCTGGGGTGGGAGGCTTCAGTTCTCCCCCCTCTGCCATAGAACTACTGGTGGACTGAGGTGTCTGGGGGCCTTGTAGCGATCCGGAACCAGCTGCACGAGAAAACAAGGGTAAATGAATCTCTTAGCTCTGCTGGGACACGTCGAGTTGTGCAAAAGTAAACATTATGTTCTGTAATGGAATTGTGACACAGCTCTGAGATGTTGGTTGCAAGCAAGGTGGGATAAGATTGTCGATTATCCTTTCAGGAGATGCTTCTGGCAATCCCTTTAAGAAATTCCTGCACACAGCTAAGAGCCAAGCTGCCCGGCTTTTACGGTAAAGTGCACCGCCAGGAAAGATCTTCAATCCTCCAGCTCATCACGGCATGCCACGGGAGCGCCAATCTAGCACCAGCCTCTTGGAAATGACCAGGAAACAACAACAACAACAACCTGAACTATGCCGCTGACAAATGGCAGTGTCAAGACAGTGTTGTGCACATGATGCCGAGTGATAGATTGTGTTGTGTGTGAAACACAGCATCATGCTCCATCCAGCTCAGGACTCAAGTCTGATGACTCACGGTTTCCCCATTCATTAAATCGCCGCACACACACGCACGGTGGGGTCAGTGCCAGGTCACACTTATTCACAATTTCTCACGTCACCCTCGCGCCTCTCTCACTCTCACACATACACACACATTAAGCACACACCCCTCCCCCCGGGCAGGGATTTCCCTTCTACACGGGAGCAAAGGGAAAAAAAGGCGAAGGGGGAGGCAGAGTCGGAGAAATTGTGTGACTTTTACACACACAAGCGCCCCCACCCCCCCACCCCTCCTCCATTCATCATTTCTGGCTCAGTACTAATCTCCAGGGAGGGTTGCTTTTGTAGCCCTGGGCCAGGCACCAATCAGGCTGCAAACATCAGTCCCCCCCCTCCTCCTTCTGCTCTTCCTTCATAGTAACTACAACGTCGGTGCCAGCTGACGAGCACCCTGATGTATCCTGTGACACAGCAACACCGACTTCCTGCACCCCTGGTATGACAGCCAGGGCGGCTCTTAGAAGCATGTGGTTCCCCCGCCCCCCAACTGCACACCCCTGTATTGACATACAAGCAGCGTCTTACTCAGAGTTCATTGAGAGATTTAGCACACAAAACTCAAAGGGGTGGCGGGGACTGTAAGGACAAGTGTGTGGTCATGTCCTGTGCAAATGCCAAGTACAAATTCCCACATGGAACTCACGGCTTGGCTCAATATTCATTCATACAATAGAACCTACCAGGGCTGGGAGGCTGGATCTTAGGCTGGTTCTTTTTGGTGTCCGTATTAAAGAAGTCCGGGGGCGGGTCCTCGCCGCGCTCGATCTTGCACTCAAAGGCGTACAAACACTGAATGTACTGTTTCTTGAGGGAACTGGCCGCACTGCTCGACGTGCCCACGTTGAGGTTGGTGGCAAGCTCCCTCCATTTCTTGTTCTTGTTCACCTGGTGGGCGACCGCAGCAAACACGCGTCTCAGGCAAAGCGTCTCCGACATGAACGAAAAAATCAGGAGGAATGCTGGCTAACCTGGGTCAGCCCTCCGATCTCTTTGACGGACACGTAGAGTCGGAACAGATCGAGAGGCTTGCGTCCCACAGCGGGGAGGTTGTTCATGCCCATAGCCTTCTCCTCTGCAAAGGCCAGGTACCTGTCCACCCACATCTTCCTCTCCGGTTCTGGGCCAAGCTCATACAGACGAGTGATCTTCTCGTTGGTGATGGTCGAAGAACTCGACTTCTGTAAAACAAGAGATCAAAGGTGTTGAGTTAAAAACACAAAGGAAAAAAAAACAATGGCGTTGTGCGGAGGCTAATGTCTACCTTTTTCGAATCATTCTTAGGAGTCCCGTCAACTTTATTGTTCATTTTCTGAGCTGGATTAATTTTGTCCATCCCAAATTCTGAACTTGGAGCCATTCCTAGGGTTGAGGAGTAATAGAAAGAAAACATTAAAATAAAATATACGTGGGGCGTCACAATCTTGTCACATTTGTGGAGTCCCCTATCACAAATGTCAAGACAATCTGAATGATGGGGGTTAATAAGTGCCGCCAAGTGGTGTATTTGTCTAATATTATATCACATCCAACACATGTTGTTTTAAGTCATTGATGAGTAGGGGCTCACACAAGCAAATATATGAAATGTAATCTGAATAGGCCTATGTAAGCTGCACTGACCGGGGGTGTTGTTGCCCATGTTTCCACCCATTGGGTAGGGACCTGGTCCTCCCTGGTTCATCATACCGTGCATGCTGTTCATGCCAGGGCCGTATGGAGAAGATGAACCCATCATGCCTTGAGACATGGGGTAACCGGGTGGCCTGTAGAAGATAATTATACACTATTAGCTCACAAATTCATGTCAATGATGCTTTTATAATAATTTATTTCTATTCAGCTCTGGGGTTTTGTTCTAGCATTGTGTTTTTGTGGACAAAAAAAAAAACGTTTTACATCAAGAAGTGATTCTAGCATTTGCCAAACTCATGATGACTGAATGTCTGGAGGCTGATCTGGCATCCTTGCTTGGGAAAGAAGTGTTTCACTGATCCTTCTCGCCTGCTCTCTCTCTCCCTCGATCTCCCCCCCCCCCCCTTCTCTCTCTCTCACTCGCTCAGATAAGTGCTTGGTCTTCTGCCATGCACTCTACAGCACGCTCAAACTAAACACAGCACGTGGGAAAAGCGGATCATTTTTCATGGTCACACAGGAAAGCATTGCAAGCAATAAAACACCCAACTATACAGTCTTATTACGCTGAAAGATTGGAGCTTTACAAGCGGCAGCTCTAATGCAAGGGCTCATTGTGCTGTGTTGTGTTTCGCCCACCTGTTGTGTATCGAGTTTGTAGGTCCATGGTGCATGGAGGGGCCGCCGTCTTTACGGTTCATGCCTGGAGGTGGACACATCCCGGACACCACTTGAGGAGGCATGTTGCCCATGTTTGAGCCCATCCCGGGGCCGTAGGGCCTTGAACCCATCTGGCCGGGGCCCACTCTGCCAGGAGGCATGTTTCCATAGGGCGCCCCGCTGCCCTGGCTGGGCATGGGGTTCATGGAGCCACCCATGCCAGGCCCGGTAGGGTAGTTGGCATTGGGCATCCCTGAGTAGCCGGGCGGCCTGGGATAACCTGGAAGTATATGCCATGGAAATGTTGAATGTGTTGCTCACGTCGGGCTACTTCACACGACCACCTGCTGTGTTCAAAGTTTGCCATCTAAGTGTATAGCCTTCTAGTCAGATTCTCTGTGGTCCAGCTCTAAATTTACCTCAGTGCTGCCTGTTATGACAAGCAGTCTGATGAAGCAGGCTTTATCCGGCCATGTCGGTCTGTTGCTATGACTCATTGGGAGAACTTCTTCAAAGCGCACAGACTTCAAAGTGAAGTGATAATGTGATATGTATAGAAAGTGAAAGGAAAATGGAACTCTGGGTTATCTTGCATTAATCGGGAAGATTGGGGTCACCCGTACCTTTAGGGTTTCCAGTGTGTAATATGCTCCCCTTGTCTTTTTTATTTTATGTATGTGTCAAAGCAGGAGTGCCCTGTAGCCTCACCTTGAGGGCCGTACTGCCCACCCTGAGGCCCGTAGTTCCCCATGGAGTTGTTCTGGGGATAGGGTCCCATTCCACCATGCATCTGACCCCCCGAAGACTGGCGTGGAGATAAGGCAGAGCCAGGTTGTCCAGGGGAGCCGTAAGGAGGCATCTGTGGGTTACGCATGTACACTAGAAGGCGAGAGAAACAGAGAAGCAACACTATTAGTTTAATTTATGGCTCACTTAAAATGCACATAACATTTGCGCACAGGCGTAGGAGTGTCATCTTACACAAACAAATGCATACAAGTCTGTATGGATATTTACTCATTGCTTTCTACTCACCCCTGTCTTGGCCCATGGCCGACTGGTTCATGGAAGAGTGCATGATGCTGTCTGACTGGACGCTGGGCGGCCGGGGAGGCATCTGATTACCTGTAAGGACAACCAAGTCCAATCCAATGAGTCACATGAAATGGAGCACAAGTGAAATGAAAACACAATTCTGTCACGGGCAGCGGCGGGCAGCGGCATCTCTGCTGTTTGGCTGGTTTACAAGCATTGTGATAGTAGATAGAGACTTAATGTTCCCATCTGGCAAGTCACTTCATGAATTACAAATGAGATCTCTCGGGTTTTTTTTTTTTTTTGAATGTGCCAGTTTTCTGTTTGGACTCCAAATCTCCTGCTTTCATGCGGCATCTGATGCTGTCAGCTCTTCAGTGGAAATGCATTTGGAATTAGACAGAGTGGTTGGGTTGTTTTGTTTTTGTTTTATTATGCCTTGTCAGGTGAAAATTGCTTCCATTTGTTGTTTTTTTTTGTTTTGTTCTTCCTTTCCCAAATACCGTAATTTGCCACATTTTCAAGCAGTCAAACAATGTCATCTTGAAGCAAATAAAAAGACATAAACCCCCAAGCATCATGTAACTTTACCTGGCACAGCAGCGGGTGACAGGGGGCCAGTGCGGGAGGGGGTGACGCTGGCAGGGGAACCCACAGGTGACGGCGAGGGCCCGCGTATGCCTGGCAGGTGGGGCGAAGTGTGCGGCGAGAAAGGCGACTGGGCGGGGTTGCTCTGCTCCCCCTGACTGCTGGACACACCTGAGGTGCTGACACCGGGGCTCAGGGCTCCTTCGGTGCCGGTGGGAAGGTCGTCGATGGAGCCCGACAGATCCTGGAAAAACACAGAGTATTTTTTATTAATTTATTTATATATATATATATATAATTCAGATATATGGTTTTCCACTGCAACAAGCAATTCAGTTGAACTATGAGAAGGTAAGATAGGAAAAGAGCTGAAGGGGCAGTTGCTGGGAACAGTCTGGTACCATGTGGTGTTGCTATCGAGCCTTTCCTGGCCGAAGCACAAAGGCAGCCGGCCCGGCAGGAAGGCAGCCCACAACGATTATGTTTGTGGGAAGGTGAATGTTTACACACTGGCCACTCACATGGAGCCCATGTGCTTCCTCAGAAATGCAAGCTCATCTGCCAGTCACGTCGGAGGAAGAGGGAGTAGAGAGAGAGAGAGAGAGAGAGAGAGAGAGAGAGAGGGAGGAGGGGAGGGGCGGGGAGGGCAATAGCATTGGTTGGAAGGTGGCCAACAATTCCCATAGAAATCTCACACTCGCAGGCTGGCTGCAGCCTTGAAGCCGGCGGTTTTGCACTTGAAACAGCGCCCGTTGCTATTTTTGGGATGTGACCTGATGGAGGAACCACAGAAGGAATGACAGGAGGAGAACGCTGATTCACAATAAAGACCTCCCTCCCTCTTCCAGACCGCCTTCTCTCTCGGTGACTGCACTCGCCAAGTCCTCTTTGACCCGCACAGGAGGAGCATGGGATGCACAGCAGGGAGGGCTAGTCTACATTAACTTGGCCTGATAATCCATTAATGTTTATTAAATACAGGTCAGGATGCAAGCAGGGGAGCAAGGAACAAACCTGTTCCTTGAACAACCATGGTGGGATCCTTTCCCAGCTCCCAATGTCATTAGGTGACATTTACCCCCCCCCCCCCCACCTCTGCTGAGACATCACAAGACTGGTCATCTGACAGAAGAGAAGGCTCTGTCTGCTGGCCAGCACAATGACCACCCCGGTAGCCGCCACACTCAAAAGAGTCACGCCATTGTTACAAAAACACGCAAGCATCAATCTCCCTTTGCTTGGCCCTAAACTGCAGAGCAGAAAAAGGGTCAGGGGTCAATGCCTGGAGGTGTCTCTCCGAGGGCACAAGAGGTCAGACCTCAGCCGGGGGTTCATTGTAAATGGCTGACACGCTTCAGTCATATGACAAGAAAGAGAAGCAAGGAAGTTGGAAGTGGGCCGGTTGCAACACTGAATAGGAGTCAACCGTACACAAGCTTGATTTTGTCGTGTCTGTTTCATTTGTTGGCAGTATCACAAAAGGAAAAGCCATCGACTACAGAGCGCCAATTCTCACGCCTTTACGAAACGCTCTGTAGAAATTTCAGCAAGAAAAAGCAAGGCATCGCAGTCAGACTCGAAACTAGACGTCTGACACCTGACATTTTGCCAAAGGAAAAGCAAACAATGACATGTTTTTGTAGGGCAACAAGAAATAAGGTCGACTAGTCATGCCAATTACACTCAGGAAAAGGAACTCTCCAACTCAACAGGCTAAACTCGAGTAATCACGTCTGCTTCACGTGTTTACAATTTCACAGAGACAAACAAAGTGCCTTGTATGCTTTAAGAGCATACTAACTAAGTACTAAACCAATTTAACCATGGAAAAGCATATCATTTTTCAGTCAACAACAAGCTTGACGAACGATGTCTCCCTGTTGACTGGAAAAGCAGGTGACGTCTCCGAGGACAACAAATGCACTTGAATAGTCATGCTAATTTCACCATGGAAAAGCGACTGATTTCCATCTCAATAAACTCAACTAGTCATGTCTCTTTCATCAGAAGGCAATTTAACTAATGGCCATGTCCACATAAACACACATACCTTTTTTTAAAAAAAAGTGTCTGTCCACATACACAACAAATTGACCAACTGTCTTGGCCATTTCTTCTAATCAGAAGCCTGGAAAAACAACCATAATTGACTCGGTCCCATATTATATCACCTCTGTTTTAAAATTGCCTGTGTGTGTTATAAGTGTCTGCTGCTGCACGATATAAAAACCAGCATCCGTAAGTCAATAATTTCACTGCCCATTTTATTTTCATCCAACCATTAAATTCTGCACAAAGACGTGAAAAGACAACACTTAAGATGAAGTATAGAATGACAAAGCTCCATTGCCTATTTAAAATTCAGCACATTACTGCAAGTCGTCGTCTTCCCCCGATTAAAAAACAAACATACCTCTTAAAAATTAAGTAAGCATCTGATGTGTGACAGCTCGGGCCCCCAGAGCCCAAATAAGTGGAGGCATAGTCACACAAAAACCCACACTGGAACAAACAAAGCTCCTTCCCACTCCTACTCTGCAGCCATCGATCCCCCCCCACCCCCCGGCTCGATACTGCACACACCAGCCTCTTCTGCTGACTGCACGGGCCCGGACGCAGAGAGAGTAGAAGAAGAAGCGGGGGAGGGGGGGCACTTTGATGGTGATACTGATGCCCTGCTATTCAACACACTCATAATTATAGCGGAGGGGGAAATGATGGAGAGCAACAAGGGTGAGAGCGCGAAGGACAAGTTGCGAGACGAGTTGTCATGAAGCTGGTTAGCTGGGTACGTCGCTAGCCATTATTGATATGTACACAAAGAAATAAATGCGTATGGGCAATTTAACCAGTGATGAAAATAACATAAAACAGTGCTGCAGAAGGGAGCAAACTGCAGCCCTTTCAGCAGAGCTTGGAGCTTCTCTCTGTGGCAGCCATTTTGTGTTTTCCCCAGCTCTGCCTAACATGGACCTCCAGAACAGAGTACACCACAAATGTAAGACTGATGTGTAACGTCTGATGGCTTGAGAGGAGACAGAAATTTAGACCTTTAGGTAATTTAATGAGGGATCAGAATTATTAAAAAAAAAAAAGAAGAATTTGTTGGGAAATGCAATTTTTGTTGTGTGAACCAATTCCCATGTTCTCCACATCTCCTGAGTCATGCGCTCGTCCTCGCCGTCGTCATCTTAATGTATTCCATTTGCAGATTACTTCACTGAGCCAGTCAAGCCCGACCACAGCCATTAGTCTGCCAAGCCAGTCTGTTTCGCTCCTTTTTTTCCCTCTAAGAGGCTGAGAGGGAAAAAAAAACAGAGTAGCGGCCTTGAGATAATGGAAGCTATCTGGAACGTGCGACTCAGTCATGGAAGTAGACCTGGTGCTAAGCAGGATGGATGACCTGGTCACAAGTTCAACACCGTGTCCATGACCCGCTCTTCTCGTTGGCAGCCAAAAGCTTTTTCATGCAAAAAAAAAAAAGAAAAATCCTAAAAAGGAAAACTCTACATGTGCTTGCTGTATTGGGGGCGGGGGTTGAGCTGCATCTCCACGGCTGCCATGGTTACCGTGATCCACGTGCTTGACACATTAGGGCAGACGCACCCCCCTCCCCCACCCCGCCGTGGCTGCCATCTCCCTGTCTGCCGCTCGCTCTCAGGCCTCCCTGTGTGCTCGCCAGGGTCACTGCTCAGTCAAGCTACTACAAAAGAAGAAGCCTGTCATTGTAAGAGGAGACACGTCAGAGCCAATGCTTATTTAGTCACAACAACGAACGAGGACGCCTGGGAGACACGTTCACACAAGGTGGACATATAAGTGAATATTGAACTCCTTGAACGTGTGCAATAAGCACCAAGGACTTCAGACTCCAAGCAAGGAACATGACCAAAGTGTCTTCCGCAAATGAACTCAGGTATGTAAACAACGCCCTCTGGAAGCACAACATTAACACTGTGACTAAACAGGGGACGGGTCGGACTTCCTGACCCCGTGCCGGCTAGCCGAGTGTCCCACCTGCGTCCGGGCAGCCCACTGGACTTGCTGAGTCCAGAGAAGACTTTAGGAGAGGCAGACTCAGCCCTGACTCAAGGTTTGCAGGGCTAAGCTCAACCATAAGGGGGCACTCCCATTCCACTATGGAGGGAAGAAGTGGTGGTGAAAGGAAGAGAAGCAAGGCAGGCCCCGGTCTCATGATGCAGCAGCAGCCATTACACGATTCCACATCCAACACAGGCAGAAGGGACAACACAGAGGGGCCCCATATACAGGTGCAACGCAAACCTTAAGAAAATCACATGAAAATGGCACAAATTTTCAATTCTTCCCCGTTTTCCATATTTAAGAGGTGACACAAGTAGATATAGGTTACATCCACACAAGAGCTATTGTCGCTCCCTAGAGGTCACCATTACCCTGCTACTTCATCACCCACAGCCACGTGGGCGGGGGAAAAACAACATGAATAAGCAAAAGTTAGGAGGAGCGCATCAAAAAATAGTCCTAAATACGATCAAAAGGTAAGGGAGTTACTTTTTAAAGTCCCCCCATTAGCTTAATTGAGGTTCTCCGTGGGAGGGGAACAATAAAGGTGGGATTCGGCACACACAAACACTGCAGCAGCAGCAGTCTGTGTGTTGCCTGATGGAAAGCGGTGGTGAAGGGGAGGAGGGAGTGTGTGTGTGTGTGTGTGTGTGTAGGAGGGGGCTCTGATTGCTGTGAATAATGTTGAGATGGTGTGCGTGTGTGAGCGTTACGGGCCTTTTGTGGTGATCACAATGGTAGCAGGGAGTCCCTGAGCAGTGCACAGATGCCCAAGTGAGGCAGGCATCTGAGGAGCCCTGGCCTTCAGAGGTTGGAGGGGCCTCAGGGAGATGAGGGGGAAGGGGGAGGGTCTAGAGGGCGCTGTAAAAAAAACAACAAACTAATATCTAGCAGGGGAGATAGGGTGAAATTATTTGGTGGAGTGAGGGCTAATTCCATTGTAGCGACGCTCTCATCCATCCAGCGAGAGAGGGAGAACGCAGAGAGAGGACAGACAGTGCTGCAGTCAGCCACAGTCTTTGTGCTGCAAAACTAGCTCAGCCCAGCACAAATGGAGGCAGAGGGGAGGGGCACGGGAGAGTGTGTGAGAGTGAGAGCAAAAAGGGAGCGGGAGAGTGTTCCGTGTGCAGGCTCACAAGAGCAAAAAAAAAAGAAAGAAAAACCGCTTGCCGAGAAACCAGTTCACCCAAGCAAAAATGCAAAACAACACACTTTGTCAGCACATTGAATTTTCTCGACTACATTAATTAAAAATCACACGTTGAGGGAGGGAGGGGAACGTAAGGAAGGGAGGGAGGGGGTGGGAGTGAGCGAGAGTGAGAGGCACCCTGGAATCTGAATAACACAAGTCCACACAGGAAGCAAGGCCCCCAGAATAGCAACAGGAAACCAGCCCCAGACTCTGAATAAGTCAGCGTCAGAGCCTCGCAAAACAAGGCTGTGCTGCACAGCGTTATGAAAGCTGATTTACTGAGGAGGGAGCCAGCGAGGAGGAGGAGGAGGAGTGTGGAGAGCGCAGGCAAGGGAAGGAGAAAACAAGAATTTGGAGAGCAGGGCTAGGGAGGCATAACCCTGAAAGAGAGAAAAATAAAGCAGCAAAATACTAAAGTGCAATATTGGGGGAGGCAGCGATGGGGGGGTTGGGCTGGTTGGAGAGAAAAGGGTGGGGAGGGAGAAAAAAAGTGGGCCGGCCTTGTCAGGCTGATTGCTCCAGAGCTATGTCGCAAAAACAAGCTTAGCTGCCGCAGGAGAGCAGAGCTGGGCTGGGCTGGGAATGAGGGCTTTGTAGGAGGAGAGAGAGGCCTAGGGAGAGACTGGAGGATCCAAAAATCTGAAGTTTTGCCTTATTAGAGGTGATTTGGTGAGAGGGGCTGTGGTTTCTACATGCGGGTCTCTGGTAGATAGACGTAATTATGGACTGAAAGCAGAGGCAAAACTACTACCAAAAAAAAAACAGTATATAGCATAGATCTTCTCAAGATTGTTTGACTGAAACGTTATAAGTTTCATATACTTAGGGGTTCTCGCAGCCCCATTTTGATTGGTCCCCGGGGATACTGAATACATACAATTAAACATGACACATGGAGGTGGATTAGGGCCAAACTGACAAGAGATAAAGTTGAAATCTTGAATGTTTTAACAAGATATCACTCCAACAATAATAGTTAGCAATACCGGAGTGTTTTTAGTGTGTTTAATTTTACACAAACCCCTGATTTACATGATCCCTATTCAACGCTTGGAATGTGGATGACAGGCCAGTAGTTGGCGATGGCTTGTCCTTTCAAGCAAACCTCTCTCTCTCTCTCAAAGGTAGGCAACCTGCGGCTCTTCGGCCTCCTGGCTGTGCCAATGAAATAGGGGGGAAAAAAAGTTATTTATGAATGTAATTATTATCCATATATTTTTCACTATGGTTTATTTTACTATTTTTCAATTCAAAGTGATACATGAACATAAAATATTTGTTTCTAATTAGTCCGTTAAAATATGCATCACATCGTCTATGCCGCTTCCCTTCACCTGCAGGCGGCTTAAGCGTGCAATCCCCACGGTAAGCTAATCATTACTACATAAAAAAAATTACATATTTCATCAATATGGGTCACAAATGAGAGCCTCGAGTCCCGTGTGAAGTGCCAAGTCATATCTTACTGGGCTGTTAGACATGCAAGATGAAAACACTAGCATTAGCAAGGGTTTCTCAGGGGGCTATTTTCATAGTAAAGGTTGCTGACCCATGCGCTATAAGCTAATAAGCATTTTCACCGTTTGTTCTGTGATGGAAAAGGTTAAACAATAGATTTTTTAAATCCCTTCTTAGTTCAATCCATTCTCTCCTCTCAGGCTCGGCCTTAACCCTGGACCACCGACTCTTATTTTGGTGAGAGGCGGAAGAAATCATCAGAAGAAGGTCAGTGAGGGGGAGGGAGCGGAGTAAAACAAACTCAAAGTGCGTGACCAACATGTGACCTTCCTCTCGAGTCTGAAGCACATTGAGACAACATCAAAAAGAGGAGTAGCACAGCCAGTGGGCGGCCTTTAGCGGGATTAAGCCAACAGTGGAGAAAGAGTGTACAAAAGACCTATACGAGAGGACAAGGAGGAGATTAAAATAAAAAGAGAGAGGGCAAGGTGGAGGGGAGGGTTAGATATGTCCCCATTCCTGTGGCTTGACAAGGAGAGGAAGTGTCACTTCCAGCGAGAGTGAAAGCCGTGAGTGGGGTGATTTCCAAGACTTTTAAGGTACTGTAAAAGAGTCAAGGTTCCACCCTCATTATTCTACATGTCCATAATCCCAATGGATGGTCTTATCTGCCACAGCACAACAGAGCCCATTGAAAGACCAAATGAATGTAAAATGAATTGATAAGATACAAGCTTTAGAAGAGTAAGAACAGAAGTTGAGGAGCAGCCGACGAAGCGGTTAATGCTCAACAGTCACCTGCGTGTCCCGGAGCCAAGGTGAAAACAAACCAGAAACCAGTTTGACTCGCTCAGCAAGTTCAGCTTCGTTTTTTTCCCCCCCTATCAAACTACCCCTACCTCCTAAACTCTAATCCACAGCTGCTTCTCTCCCTACACCTTCCAGCAGGCACTGAGCCTCCTGAACACATCACAGTCTTTGCGCCTGGCTCAGACAGATTTGGGATGAGGAGATGTTTCCATGTAACCTGGCTAAATGACTGATGCTAGCTCCGACTTTGGGCGCTAGGAAGATAGCAAAGTAGAGCAAATCACATTGTAAAATCAACTTCTTATGGGTATATTCAATTTTATCATTTATCTAGCACATAGCTATTTAACTAAATTGTCAAAGGGACCACTTTTTGTTATAGTTATCCCTATCACTATTCTTATTTTGTGTTTAGTGTCAATGATGACACCACGCTCTGGTGTTTTAGGAATATAGGACTCGAAGGCTAGTTAAAGAGCAAGTACTCCAAAAGCGCTCATCAGTCTAAAAATCCAGTCTAAAATTTTGAGCTAAAGTGGGGTGCCCAAACTGCCTGTCACCAAACCATCAAACCATGTAATCTCTCTGGTGAGAGACAATGGTGAGCCAACGCACGACTGCAGACGCTGTGCCGATCCGCCCGTCAACCTCACGCGCCCACATTTCATGAACAAGACCCCAAGATACTTTAACTCCTCCACCTGGGGCAGGACCTCATTCCAAACCCGCGGGGAGCACTCCACCCTTTTCCGACTGAGAACCATGGCCTCTGATTTGGAGGTGCCGAGTCTCATCCCAGAAGCTCCACACTCAGATGCAAACTAGTGCAAAAGGTTCTTATAAGCAGGCTGCTGTTTTTAGAGGAGTATAACATAACATTAGATTCCAGTACTGATATTATACATGACACATGATACCAACCAATTCTATACCCATTATCTTTGTTGCAGCCATGTCCTCTTAACACTTGAATTTTGATACAAGCCGTCAGGCTTGAACTCTTTAACTTGCACTAATCGGTACACAGTGTCATGTGCTACAACACGCTGACAGAAGCAGATTAATGCCTCACAGCCAATCAGCAGGCACAGATAGGGAATCCCCAATAAGTCTGCAGGGAGGGAGGGAGGGAGGGAGGAGGAAAAAGAAAAGAGTAAAAATAGCCCTAGCGTGGCCGGTTCAGCCAATGGTTAAAGCCCACAGAGATGTATAAATAAATAAAGAGAGAGAGAAAATAAACAGGAGGGTAACACGTCCTGAGGGCATCCCCTATTGGCATAGACAGAATTTCTTATCATTCCTCTCTCTCTCCCTCTCTCTCTCTCGCTCTCTCTCTCTCTCTCTCCCGCTCCCACACAGACAAGATCGCTCACACCATTTGAAGTTATTTGCTTGCTCCGTCCTGCATCTTCCACTCGCCACCCTGACATTGCTCTCTCACTTTCATTGTCTCTCATTAATGATCTCATTACTCACTTTCCTTTCCCGAGGCCCGGAATGAGGTTAGCTCCAGAGATTGGCCTATAAACACTGCCAAGACAACGGCAACGTGCTACAACCAAGCTATAATGTGGAGTTTGGGGAACTTATCTTCGCTAGAAGGCTTTCGGACGGCCAGACCGCCTACTAAAACGGTGCTAAAACGTACAAATTAAAAACAAAGACGCAAAAGGACTCACCGGCAAACTGGATGGCCGGCCCTGCATGCTGTCTTCTTGACTGCTCTTGTTGGAAGGCAAGGGCTGGTTGGAAGGGGGAGCACTGGACTGGGAGCTAAAGGAATCCTGGGAAAGTTCCTGGTCCAAGGAGAAAACCATCAAATCAAGCATCTTGTCTTAATTGCTTGGCTCCATCTGCTATTGCTGCATGGAGCCCAATATAAGACAACCCTGAATATAAGATGACCAAGGCTTTTCAAGATCCATTTTCAAGTTTTAAAGACAAAATCAAAGACTATTTTTAATCATGTTATCAATTTTAGTTAAATCATCTTCCTTAGCAGCCTGGCAGTTTGACCACTTGAAAGATGGGTCCGAATAAAGTTCCTTGCAGTGCAGTTCACTTAAGCACATATATGAACACTACGCAAAATATGTATGCAAACAAAAGTGATAGACGGTGGCGATGGCCTGGTAAAAATGTATCCATGCTGAATAAATAAGAGAACCCATCCAGTTCACACTGGGGGAATAATGCCTAGGGAAAAATGCCGTCTTATATTTGGGCCAATACACGGGAATGATGAATTGCACAGCAGTTGTGTGGGTACCTGGGGAGGGGGTGGGAACCTCTGATATGGCGACTGTTGCTGCTGTGGTTGCTGCTGCTGCTGAGGCAGTGGAGGGGTCTGGGAGTATGGTGATGGCTGACTCTGCTGGCCATGACTTGGTTGTTGTGATTGAGGAGGTTGGCTTCCTGGTTGCTGCTGCTGTTGTTGTGTTTGTTGTTGTTGTTGTTGTTGTTGTGATGGTGGTTGTTGTTGTTGTGGGGGACCTTGCTGCTGCGGTGGAGTTTGCTGAGATGCTTGTTGGCCCGATGCAGGAGCTTGTGGGTAGCCAGCCTGGGCTTGGGGTCCTTGTTGGTTCTGAGAACCAGGACCTTGCTGCTGTTGGGTCTGCTGTTGCTGGGGAGGTACATAGGGTGCTTGCCCGGGAGGAGCGCCATGGGGACCTTGGGATTGCGAGTAAGGGGCCCCAGGTTGCCCGGGTTGGCCTGGGGGCTGTGAAGGGTGCCCCTGCTGGGGGAAAGGAGGCCCAGAGCTACCCTGGGGTTGCCCAGGGTATGTTGTCTGCTGCTGCCCCTGGTGAGGTGGGGGGCCGTGTTGACCATAGTAGCCCTGACTCTGCTGGCCATAGCCTCCTGGCCCCTGCTGTCCATAGGCTGACATCTACAGATGGAGGCAGGTGAATCAGTTCAGCAATAATTCATGTTGAGGTCAAAGATTACTCAGCACACCTCAACTGCATGTAAACATGAAGCAATTTCTGCAGTACAAATATCTCTAACAGCCTTACAGTATTCACAATTTAAACTAAGTAATTGCAGGATCTTTATTAAATATATACAAATATCTCAATAAGCAATAAGCATCATTCACATCCACGCTTTTCCTGTGCACAGAAAGCTTTTGAGTGGGAGAAGGAGTGTCAAAAAAGGGAGCGCTGACCTTGTGAGGTAACACTAAAAGAAAAACCATGAGGTCAGATGCTTAAGAAAAAAATCAAACCAAAGTTGGTGCAGCTGTATTGTATCTGCCTAACAAGCATGGAGAACGCTTTTCCTGTCTGGAGGGCACTTGTGGAGTCTCCACTCAGATACCGCACAGGCAAGCGTGACACAATAGGCATAAAAAAGCCTACACTCAGCAGGATCGTTGCATGCATTTCACTGCCTTGTCTTATTGTCCAGGTGCATGCCACAAACTTTGCCGTTTCCAATTGTACGACACTGTAAGAAAGCAGTGCCCACTGTGCCGCCATGTACAATATGGATTCCACAGTTGTCGTTTTAAACATCAAAACAAAGCACAGTGTGAAATATTGATGGGAGTGCTTTTGTCACGCTTGTTCCTGTTGGAAGCATTTTTCTTTTGAAGGCTCCAGGTACAAAAATGAGTTACAACAGGCTTGCCTTGCTTTTCCTAATGGCTTCTCATGGTTTTCAGCTGTTATTTCTTAAGCTTGCCTGTCACTACCAGCCGAGGCAGTGACAAAATAGTCACAATGGTATTTGAATGGTTTCCTTCTGACATTAACTGCAAGAAACATCCTCTTGACATGAAGCACTGATTGAATTCAGTGAGGGCAAAATGTTTCCAGAAGAGATAACCATGCTCATAAGCTGCACATCCAGGAAAAGGTTAATTTGGTGTCAAAAGCAAGGACAGACGCCACACAGTCATTACGACCTTTGAACACCGCACTCCAGTGCCAGTGAGGTTTGCCGCGAAGAGCATCCAAATCAATAAGTACTGACCTGCTGTCCATACTGCATGCCGCCCATCGCACCAGGTGTTCGACCCTGCATCCCCACAGGATATCTTTGGGGGCCTGGAGGTCCATAGCCCTGCCCTGGATAGGACCCCGCTTGCTGGGATCCAGGGCCAGAGGGAGGTCCTTGTTGCTGCTGAGAATAAGGGTTGGGTGCTCCATAGGGTTGGCCACGCATCTTCCCCACCTGGTCCATCGGGCTCGCAGGCTACAGGAAACACGCAAAGATTTCAATGAGCTACGCATATGCACGTAATTGGATTGGAACTGTAACATTGGTCGTTTGGTAGGATTTAAAAAGGCATTTGCAAAACACAAATACACTTGCATTTCATTTAAAGAGCATTAAGCAAGGACGTAATGACAAGCGGGAGAGGGAGACAAAAAAAAAAAAAAAAGAGTGGATTTACTTTCCAACTAAACAGGAAAACATTGGCCACGAATGAATGAACGAGCCTACTATAACTGCCAGGAGCGGTTTCCCGCCCGGGATCATTGTGCCAGTGGGCGGATTCTGTTACAGCTGAAAAGTCGGGGAGGAGTTCTACGCAGTTATGCACAAGTACTGGAAGTGTCTGCGGCGGCTGGACGTGGGCCCGTTGCTCAGCTGGAGCCACGTCAGTATGGCGTCTGGACCCCGGAAGATCCACATGGTCCAAACATACGGCTTGGGAGGGAGAGAGGGAGGGGCTGTAATGTAGTAGCAGTACTGGTAGAAGTAGGTCCAAGGTCATAAAAGCAGATGATGCAGAGGGAATCCCTCCACGTGCCACAAATGTAATGGTCAATAAAATGTAATTCTGGAATTCCACCGAGCCCCGCCCCAAAAAAATCCACATCAAGTGACCGTCAACCCATCATGCCGCTGGCAGCCCCTCTGTGTTCTCATCCAATGCAGAGCAACAGAATCAGAACCACAATGGAGGCTTTGAAGAAGCAACAACTCCTGCCCCGCTGACCTCGGGCAGCAGACACAAAGCTTTCATTGCTTCCCACGGTTATTAATCTGTGTGTGTTTTTCCCTCCTCCCCCCCTCCCAAAACCTCTTTTCCTTGGTTAAGGGAGACAACCACCAGGGCTATTTATAGCCAGCCAGACAGAGAGGGCAGTCTGCCGAAAATGTAACAGGTCCCAGCTGCACTGCTGTTTGAACCTGGGCCAGGCCTTGCGCTTCCTGGTCTTTAATAAAGCAGCAGGCTTTGGCACTCAATGAATGACAGTGCTGCAGCAACAAGGAGGTGGTCTGGAAGGGTTGTTTGGCGGGGGTGAGTGGTCCCAATATTTGGAGGAAATATCGGCATTGTGGGTGGAAAGCAACAGGCTGCACGAGTGGTCAAGCAAGATAACCCATTCCACTTCGGGTTTTCCCTGCAGCCTCCCCCGGGGCCACGCTCCTCCAGGTTCAGGAGCATGTGTGTGTGTTATGTTGTGTGTGTCCTTTGGGTCATTACCAAATGCGCCGTGGGGGGAAGAGGTAACAGACCCTGGTAGACACTCTCCTGTGACCTCTAATGCACTTTTAACCCCTGGCTGCGTGGAAGTACACACATCGCCACCCGCCCCAACCCTGACTTGACATTGGGTGATGATGGACACAGCTCAGGCTGAAGATGGCTGGTGGATCCTGCTAAAACCATGGTGGGTTGATGAGATGTCCACTTCCTTTAAGAAGCTTGACAGCTCAGCAGAAAGAGAGCTGGAAAGTACAGCTCAACTATAATCAGCGTTTTCCAGCTCCCAGAGCCAAATGGAGAGTCATTGCCGACACTAAACCGCCACTCAAGATGTCTCATTGAACAGACACTCAAAATGTGTGTGTGTGTTTCTGGTGGTGATCCATTTCGAGATAAGACATTTTCACTATTCAGAGAATATTGCATTGGTTTTAATCGAATGCCGCTATTCCACAGCACAGACCAGTCGGTTTTCCACTTCAGAACCTGAACGCATCACATCAAAAAACAATAAGGGTGAGCTGTATTTACTTCCCAGTATGTGCCTGCTGACCACAGTAAGGAGAAATTTTATCCATGAGGAGAGTGAGGGTACCAAGATAATGGAATGGTGCAGTAAAGTAGAGACTATGGGGTCATACTGTGGACTTAAGCTAATGTTAGCATATGTTTATATTGTTCGTCTTCAAGCCGTGTATCCTGAAATGCTTACATGGTGAGCGACCAGCAGTCATTGAGTAACTATATACCGTTGTCAGGATTGTTTGACTTACTCTGTTCAGACGTCATAAATCCCAGAGGAACCTTTAATTGTAAAACACCTCAACAGGACGTGCATTTTGCTGCTCTACAGCGTTCGATCATGTTAAGATGTCAGTGCTGCAGACCTGGAGATAACGGCGCAGCCAGTTCACCGTTCCGGCCTTCATTGATCTGTTTACCAGTTGGGCTTTTTTTTTCTGCTGTTACTTAAGTCGTTCCCATTTGACACAGCGTTACATACACTCTCCAAAAGATCTCAGAGAGGTTTAAATAAGGCCATCGTGTATTTGTAGTGAAAACACATAAATCAATGGCTTCTTTTTGGTGTACATAACCATTAAGGACTGATGCTCTTCTGCCTCTGAGCCACTTTTCCACTGCTCGCACCATGAGGTAATGCTGCTTGTTATATTGTCAAAGAAGCATTAGGCTTTAGTTCAACAATATTGGTTGCACAATAATCACCAAGAAAGATATCGTAGTGACAAGAACAAAATATCAGCTCCATTAAAGGCTGACATGAATACTGGATGACAAGTACACACACACACACACCAATGTTTCCCTCTGTTTGTATATGGTTGCATGTTTACAATCCTCCCCTGGACGTATCTTGCAGGGCGGGAGGAGCGTTGCATTCATTATATGACATGTCTGAGCAAGCATTCGGAAGGTATTGACTTCTGGATTATTTTTTGGAGTCTATTGATTTCTTTAATTAAATGTGACGGTTATCATCTATAACTGGCGAGGTGCTATCACATTACAGTCATTCATTCAACTCGGCCACACTGCACGCGTGCACATTTATCAAAATTCTCCCCTCCCTCCTCACCGCCAAAGCTGCAAACCTCGGGGATGAGAAAGAACACTCACTCTCTTTTTGTCTGCTCAGTCATCAAATTTGAGAGGTAAGTCCTCCCCTCCCTTTTCTGTCTTCCATAAATAAATAAATAACCACAATTAGCACATGGCTAATCTGCATAAAGGAAAGCCCGAGTACTCTTGGCAGAAGAGGTTGCGCTGATGTACTGTGTCATGACTGGCCTGCTGGTGGATATCGCAACTATTCAAAAGTGTGTGTGTGACGTGGAGGGATTTGTAAAGGCTATAGTAGAGGGGCGGGGGCCCTCTGGAGCAGCACTGGGGACGAGTGAAGCAGATGGAACGATGGGGGGGTAGTGTGGCAGGGGCAGACGATAAACAACTGCTGCTAATTTAATCCGCCACGGCACACACACCATTGTTCCTCTTTAAAGCCCCTCAGCACGCAACACACCAGCCCAAACACACGCCCGCCGTAAGGCCGCGCTCGTATGGTGGCGCACATCACATGTCACAAAGAGGGACAGGATATCCTATCCCTCGACCACAGGGGTCAATTTTATGGGCGCAATTGTGTTTTTTTTTTTCTAAAGGGCAAGCCACGTGGATGTGTGCACGTTGGTCTTAGCGGCTTACATCACACTGATGATGTTATCCACAGTCACAGTGGGAGAAGCACGCTCTTTTAGCCAACAGAAGTAAAAGTTTAAGAAAATTTTCACCACATATATTGAGGCAGTGCTTAATCTATAGTACCAGCTAACCATAGCAACCAAAACCTGGCTGCCGTCTGATGTGTCTATGCTTCTTCTGAGGGCTGCAGCCAGAACTTATTACCATTAAACCTCAATATTTTCATCATTATCACAGTCACGTTTGCCAAATTGAAAATGTCAGGGGGAAAAAAACAATTCCAGGAACCAAAGAATGGTTTCCAGTAATGCCCCAACAAACAATCCTTTCAAAATTTCAATGTGCAGCTAATCATAGACTTCCAGAAATAAACTTTTTATTGTCTGGTGATAAACATCTTCAAATTGAACTGATTATAACTCATTAAGTTCCCAATTATTGCATAGACAAGGACACATTAAGAGTAGCGAAATTAATAAAATCAAACAGACGCAAAGTAGATTCCTTACTCTGCCCTAAACATTTCAAGTACTTTAGGCTAAAAATAACCTTAAGAGGAAGGCTAACTGAGGCTGATGGGAAAAGAGAACAGTAAAAGAGCCATAAATGTGACTTAGCGTAAACAGGGGGAGGGGGGAACAAAACAACCAAAGAGGTCATGTTTTCAATTAAGTAATTAGTATGGCATCTCTATGTATCTGCCTTGGGTGTGCTGACCACTGAATGGCACACAACAACAAGCAAAGGCGGGCCTGGGGTGGGCACCAGGAGGTGACAGTCTGCACCTCCTGGTGCTAATGTTTCACGCCCAGCTCAGGCATCGCATCACCCAGATGTTCATCCAGCTGTTCCCAGGAATTTTAAAAGAGGCGACAGCAACCTGCACTCTTTGGTTTTAAGAAAATCTACTCCTCTGGCTAAACTAGTACAAGTATGCAATACGTAACAAATACCAAATTTGTATTTGAAGCTGACTGAGACATTTCTTCACAGTTTCAGTGAAGACTGATACCTGGCAGCTCGGTGTGATTTTGAAGGCGAGTGAATGTTTGCCGTTCAACATTTCAGGCCAAAGTCATATTTTCCTGAGATGATTCCCATGAGATCGGTTCATAAATGCTGGATGTTTGTTTTGTAAGATGAGAATAACTTGTGTGGGTCTATGACTGAATATAGAAAATCTGACCCAACAACACACAGTCCTACTGATGAATGAATGACTCAATGAAGGCTCTCCAAATACAGCTCCTGTCCACATGGAAATGCCGGGTTGAAAAGAATTTGCGTCCACACTGTGCCAAATAAGTAAATACAGTCATCCCTCACAAATATTCTTACCCCTGCTCCTTCTCTGGTTTAATATCGGTACGTCAATAATTCATGTACCATGCATATCGCATGAAATAATGTCTGCAATGTTTGCTCTTGTATTTACTTTTTGTAAAATTGCCTATCTTCCAGTTGAGTGGTTAGCACACAGACCTCACAGCTAGGAGACCAGAGTTCGATCCCACTCTTGGCCATTATCTGTGTGGAGTTTGCATGTTGTCCCTGTGCATGAGTGGGTTTTCTCCGGGTACTCCGGTTTTCTCCCACATTCCAAAAACATGCTAGGTTTCAACATTTTCCATAAAAAGTAAAACAATGAGTCTCACACACAATAAAACTAAAATAAAGTAAAATTATTCAAACAACATGCATGCTAGGTTAATTGGAGACTCCAAATTGTCCATAGGTATGAATGTGAGTGTGAATGGTTGTTTGTCTATATGTGCCCTGTTATTGGCTGGCCACCAGTCCAGGGTGTACTCCGTCTCTCGCCCGAAGACAGCTAGGATAGGCTCCAGCACCCCTGTGACCCTCGTGAGGATAATCGGTAGAAAATGAATGAATGGATATTTTCCGATTGCGATATTATTCCTACACGAGAGCTCTGTTTACTTTAATATTATTGTAAAATCTCCAGTTCTAAGAATGACGATGTGACCAAAAGAATGAGGGAACATGCAGTGCTAGGCAAACAAGCGCTGGGCATGACACGTTCAGACAGTCGGACAACACACAAGTCTGCAATAAACTCCTCTCTACAGGCATGGTTTGTGTAGTGTTGGGTGTTTGTGATGTCCAACAGTTTGGTGTGGACATGAACTGGTCCGAAGGAGCGTTTGCGTGGCTGCAGTGCGTGTGGAGTGTGTGTGGAGAAGGCAATATACGATGATACTTTTTTTGGCTACATTTGCTGCTCATGGATCAGAAACCTCAGCAGGCGGCATGTGAACGATCCATGACTTGAACGGGTATCGTACAGATACTGGATCAGATCGGCCCCATCCCTAGGTGTATTCCCTTCTTTTCACACGTTTTGTAAGCATAACCTCATCCGCGTCCCATTGATTTTTTTTTTAAACAAATTTTCATTTTCACTTTTTGCATTAACTGCTGACTTGAAACAGTACCAGTTTAAGAAGTACCTGTACATTTCACTACTAAAACCAGGATTTTAAAATTCCTAAAATTGAGGATGTGAATGAATATCAAAAGCATCAAAGTCCCAAATGTAGACCTTGTTGAGTCAGTGAAATAACTTTAGTTATGTCACTCTCGAGAAACATGGCCCAGGGCTTAAGGGGTTAGACAGCACAAGCCATTGAGAGAAAAAACATTCCTTTTTTCCAAGCTATTAAGCGTATGATGGCTACGAGGAAGCATCGCTTTCTTCCTTCTGGTATCAACAACTGCTGCCATTTAAAAGGTTAACCACTTCAATCCGACACCATACGTCACCACGATGAAGTCTCCAGCCTCACGCCGGCTCAGTAAAGGATATTACTATGCTAATCTGGAGCCTTTAAGAAGGCAAGTGTCAAAGGGAATGAATTATCTTTACATCCCCGCCCTCGCCGGTGCAATGAGACCCCGCTTTGACATTTGTCCTTAAGAAGAGATTGTTTATCTCTCTTTTAGTGTGCTTAAATGTGCCATAATAACGCAGATTGGGTCATTTTATACAACATTAGGAGATGGTTGTTTGAATAGTGTCCAGTTTCATACGGTGTGCTGCTTGGTGACTTTAAGGCCAACTGTGGGATGGGAAGCAAGGCGTCACTTACGGAAGATGAACGGCCGGTGACGCAAGAAGCTAGAGCGGGTCAGAGAGCATCCTGAGGCGGCAGCTTAGACACACACACACACACACACACGACCACCAAATAAGTGCAGCGTAACACAAACACACAGCTGTCAGGGGCAGACGAAGATCATTCACAAAACAACCCCTCCCCCTGGGTATCACTGACACTGTTTCTCCCTCGTACACACACACACACAACCACATCTCATACATACATATACACACACACACACAGTGCCGGAAGGCAGCATGCTGTCCATGTGGCCTGTGGAGAATCATTAGTCAGCAGTGCAGGGCTAAAGAGCTAAGAGTAAACTTCCCCTCGTGAACGAAGCACGTTCCTCTTTTGTACAGCGTCCACCATCCATTACTGGCAGTATTGTATTTGATCTGCATGTATTGCTGAAATTTACTATATTGGGAGGGGCCACACCCACTAGCGCCAAAACACCATGGCCGTATTTAAGGATACATTTCTTGAAATGTCACGTGTTTACGACGACAGGCATGGCAGCAGCATTCATTATATGGCAGGTTTTGACTCATTTATTGCAGTTATTTGGCTCCAAAAGTGAATTCCCTCCAAGTGGGACTCAATATTAATAAACAAATTATTTTCGTAGTTAAGTACATAAAAACCCCTTTAGGACTTTCTAAATACATGTTTTAAACATTATTAGAGAACTGTAAACATGAAATAACACCCCAACAGTCACTTTTACACTCACTTTATTTACCGTATTTTCCGCATTATAAGTCGCACTTTTTCATAGGTTGGCTGTTCCTGCGACTTATACTCCAGAGCGACTTATAAATGACAAAACCGTTTGTTAGATAAACACTGCACACCTTTTCTGTACATGTTTATTTTTTGTGTAGCTGAATAAGCATTGTGTTAGCATATCTTACACCTATTCAGCCTGTTCTCTATTCTTTTATTGTTAGAACTTGCCTTCCAAAAGGACATAATGTCTGTTTTGGTCAAGTAGTTTGTAAAATAAATTACCCACAAAAAATGCAACTTATGTTTTTTTCTACCTAATTATGCATTTTTGGCCTTGTGCGACTTATAGTCCAGAAAATACGTTACATCCACTATGCAGGCTACGGTATCACTGCAGTGACATATATAGATGACCAGTGCTAGCTACCAAGCTACCTAGTTCACCTCTCCAATTTACTTATTCTAAAAACTTAGTGCTTCAAACAGAGTGGGGAAGAACAACAACAAAGACAAAAACTTACCACTTCCACATGGAATGAGAGAAGCTTCTTTCACTTGGGGACAACTGTATTTTGGAGTCTTGCCACAGAGTTCTTTTATAAAATGGGACGTTATCATATATAACCGGCAAGGCGCCAGGGCATCACAGACATTCTCTGCGAATCTCGATGCCACACTGCACCAGTCGTTGCCGGTTCATTCTTTTGAGTCTGGCAACTGATCATAGCTGTGATGCACCAAATAAGTATTTGTATAATGCATTGCTCGTGAATGATACGCCGCAGCTAGGCAAGACATTTGATGTGATTAATATCTCCCGCCTTCATTACACGAGTTTGATTTGCAAGCTACTTTGCAATTTGCAGCGGGGGCCTCCCTTCTAGACGGATCCATTAGCAGCAGTCAACTCAATAAATAACACCCTTGCTTTGGTGGGTTTCCATTAGGATTTGGGATGTAATACAAACTCAATCCTGGGATGTGAGCCTTCGATGCAAGAAGACATCTTTAAAAAAAAAAGGGAAAGCACCTGCCATAGCAGCCAACATAGTTACCTTCAGTGTATCGCTATGCAAGGAATGATGGAATCACACATGCCCGTTTGAAAGGAAGGATGAATTTAAGGATTTAATGAACTCGGCAAAAGTACAACTAACAATGAACAACGTTGCAGGGTTCAGACTGACCATACGCCGTTCTTGCATAAGACGTTGCTGATAATATTTAGCGCAAGGGTGGGGAAGGTCTCCTTTTATGCAAAATTGACTTTTTAATGATGTAACATGCGTCCCTGGAGCTTCTTTATGAGCACCAAACCAGATAAAAATCTATCATCTGCCTCACCTGTTTGCTCCGCTTTCAAGAGAAGGGCCGCTCAAGCGACCGCTTTTAAAGTTATTTTAAGGTTTTCATATGGTCATGAAGGGAAAACGCAAACCAATACAATACACAAAATAGCGGGAAAACAGTACAATATGGGATCTCTAAACGCAAAAAACTCAACATATTAGTTAAAAACTTCTATTTAATTGTGTTCAAACAGGAATGAAATTTGTTGTAATTTGCAGAACTGTTAAGTCACCCAAAAGCCATCCACAAATGACTGTAACAATAATGAATACCTATTTCTGATATGCACACTGTATAGCATCAAACTGTATATTGCATTGCATGATGGCGTGGCCCTCAGAGGACTTGATAAGAAAAAGGATCCCCGACCCTTTGATGTTCAGTTTTCAGAGAATTATTGTACAGATTAAATTTGGTTTCTGTTGCAACCATGACCTTCATCAGTATCACACACCTCTGCACATAGCTAATTTAAAAATAACAAATTTGTTATTTGCACCAACAGTGCCTCAACGCCTTTCTAGTCCACATCTATAAAAAAGTTACAATCTGAAAGAGCAATGAGCCGCTGTAAAACCTTACTTGCGTCTTCACAGGGCAGTCAAGATGATGAAGTGCTTTGTGTTTATGAAAACAAAAGGTTTATTCTAAACACAAGACTGCCTCATGCTAAGGTTTTAAAAGCTCCAAAATGGCAAGCATGCCCATTTCTTAAGCCGGCATCATCTTCGATTTGACCGACTGATCTCTGGTAGCGCTTCAGGCTATCATACCAAACAGAAACACACACAAGTGAAAACAACACGGCCAAACACCAACAATGAATGGGAGTCCCTTGAGAACACACCAAAACAAAAAACTGCAGAATATTCCACAGGTTGGACAGTATGATGAAAATGGACAAATTGTTTTGCTAGGATTGGCATGTATGCATCCATTCACGTGTGTGGAAAAACATAACTTACTCCACAAATAATATTCATTTTTGTTTTTAATGTTAATGTTTTAAATGTTTAATCGTGTCTACAATTCGATATGCGATGATGTCAATACAGTGAAATTAATCCAAAATAATTAATTTCCTAGTTTATATTTTACAGCCTTCAGCTGGGGTGTGGTATTCACACATTTATTAGTGGATATTTTGAAGCAAAAAAAACATTCTCCTCCCATTCCATATGGAAGTGGTACGTTCTTGGCGTTCTGGCTTCTGTGTCCTTCCCCATTCTGTTTGAAACCGTTTAGGTTCAGAAGAAATAAATGAGGCTAGCTGGTTAGCTTGCTAGCTTACTAACTTGTTGTGCAATCCGGCGTAAACAATGAATAATAGAGGCTGCACGGTGGGGCCGAGTGCTGAGCATGCTGGCCACAGAGTCAGGAGATCGGGGGGGACCTTGGTTTGAACGTTGAATCTTCGTTTGAGCATCTGTGTGTGTAGTTTACATGGCTTGTACGCGTACTGCGGTTTCCTTCCACAGCCCAAAAATAAGCATGTTAGGTTAATTGGAGACACTCAATTGCCCATAGGTATGAATATGAGCGCAAATGGTTGTTTGTGTATATGTGCTGGTGGCCAGTCACGAGTGTACCCTGCTTCTCACCCAGAGTCAGCGAGTATAGGCTCCAGCATCGTCCATAGTGACGACAAGTATCATAGAAAATGGATTGATGGACAATGAATAATAGCAATGCAATGGTGACAACATGGGTGTTATTTCATGTCTATGGGGTTCTAATGGTCAAATCCGTATTTAGAAAGTCCCGGGTTTTCTATGCTTTAACTACAAAAACATTACATTTATTAACATTGAATACTATACAGTGATTAATTACGACGACTGCACTTTTATGGTGTAGACCAGGGGTGGGCAAACTACAGCCTGGGGGCCACATGCGGCTCACCAAGCGTTTGAATCCGGCCTGCCAGTTAGTCTAAGTATTACAACTTTAACAAACATGCTGGCAACATGACTTGCAGGTCAGATGTCTTATTCAGTAAAAAAAAAAAAAACAAACAAACAACAAAACTCAATTTCCGAGTTTGATGTGGTCTGATGTTTAAAGTGGTCAAAAAAAAAGGGACATTTATTATTATTATTATTATTATTTATTTTACTTATTTACAAATATTTACAACATATAGCTAATAGTGTGACACTTCTACAGATAAAATTAGGCAACTAATTCAAGGTGGACCGTTAGAATTGTGTGTGTTAAATATAGATTTTAGCCCCCCCGGACAGTTTTGTAAACTCAACGCAAGTCAAAAAGTTTGCCCACTCCTGGTGTAGACCAAATCTTGCTAATTTGAATATGGTGATCAGTGAAGCAGTGTCCTCAAACCATTATCAATAAACTTTTAAGCCATATTGGTAACAAAACAGCACACAAAAAAAGTCTTGTATTCAGGGTCGTCTTATATTTGGGTCAATACGGTAATACTAAAGAAAGTCCTTATGGATAAGGAGGAGAAACAGATGGCTGGTATTCCTTCATTCGGTGTTGGAGGCAACAACTCAAATCAAACCATTCCGTGACCTTGTAGGCCATACATATTAGCACAAAGCCTTTCCATGTCTATGTTTTCTTTTCTGCATGAGATCTCCTGTCTGTGTAAACGACATACTGTAACTGTAAAGTGAACACACACTGGTATTACCCCAGGGAGGCGTGCGGGTAAGCGCCGTTCACACGCCGTCTACATGGGCAGGTAGATTACACTATTGTAAACCTGCAGGGGGAAAAAAATCCTTGCTGTGACACTTGGCTGACACCTTAGCTGTTTGTAAACACATCTGCAAGCAGCCGGTCTGACGTGCTAGTGCCAGGACAACTTAGGATGTCCCAGTCAGCAAAATGAGTGAAAAATAAACGCACACAAAAAATACTGTATTAAAGTTCCACAAAACCATCACACATGCTATCACCATACATTAACAAATTTGAGAACGCCTCTGTCAAAATCTCAAATTCATTTAAGAGAAAGACTTGTTTACTTCTTCATGCAGATTTGTGTATCAAACACAAATCCATCTTAAGTTTCTCGAGCGTCATTCCAAATATTACCAACAGTCAGCACGACCATAAAGCAGTACTAAATTGACACTAGAAACTGCCTGAAAGAGATGGGTCATCTAATATCTGTGGTCACATGCAAACCAACAGGCCTTTGCCATGTGCCGCCCTCCTTTTCTATTATACAGTATATACACACAAATTCTAATCATTTCTGCATATTTTGCTGTAATTTTAATTTGTTGTTGTATGACTTGGCTTGTCATATGAATTATTATGAAAAATCTAAATCCAAAAGTCAACTGGTTGTATAAGGTTTGTGGAAATGGTCAAGTATTTTTGATGTAATTCTGCTAGCAAACAACTGTAACATGTAAACATGATTGCATTCAGATAAGTCTGCGAGCTAAAATGTTGCATAAAACAAGCTCGCACAGTTAATAAAACCTGGTGTGATGGTGGTGATTTGACCCTGGAACTGACATTTTCTATTTCATCATTCCCTGTTCAAATCTAAATAAATCAGTAATTGAGTCAATTTGCTTCGGCACCTTCCTAAATATCCAAATATTAAAAATAATCATTCAATGTGAAATGGCAAAAAATCTGCCGGTTGTATTTGTTTTTGTGGGAAATGGTCAAGTATTTATGATGTAATTCTGCTAGCAAACAACTGTAACATGTAAACATGATTGCATTCAGATAGGTCTGTGAGCTAAAATGTTGCATAAAACGAGCTCGCACAGTTAATAAAACCTGGTGTGATGGTGGTGATTTGACCCTGGAACTGACATTTTCTATTTCCTCATTCCCTGTTCAAATCTAAATAAATCAGTAATTCAGTCAATTTGCTTCAACACCTTCCTAAATATTCCAAATATTAAAAATAATCATTCAATGTGAAATGGTGAAAAATCTGCGGGTTGTATATGTTTTTGTGGGAAATGTCAAATATTATAATGTCATTCTGCTAGCAAACAACTGCGACACAACATTACATTCAGATTCATTTTTACAGCAGATTAATTTTCATTTACGAGCGTCAATAATGTACACCACGGTGGAAAAGAGGAGGAAAAAGCAGCACTATTTTTCCTTGACACGGTGGAGGAGTATACAACAGTGTGGGGAGGCTGCAGCCTTTCCATTAGATTCAATTATAAATGGCCGAGAGCGGAGGGACGGGCAGCCAATCAGATCTCAGCTCGCATGTCAACCTAAGACCAACTGTCTAGTGGCTCTGACAGCAGGATTTTACCTCCATAATTCAAATCCCAAAGCAAAAGGCAATCTGCACTTAGCAAACTCCAGCCAGCGGGGCTCTGTTTACAACACAAATCGAGAGCGGGGGTGGGGGGGAACCACACTGATTGAAACCCCTTCTCCAAGACAAATCGTTCGCAATCATACTTTTGATCCAAGTTAAGGGGATGCAATTGTTTTCCATTTGCACATTCGTTGACTTTGCAGCAGCATTTTAGCACATAGCATGCACGGTGCTCTCTTAATGAATATGCAAATAGCTTTCGCACGTCGACGGCTGTCATTTAGGTGCCGTTTTCAACACTTGACAGTTTGATAGCATGCACGGCGACGTATAGCAACAATGCACGTCGTCTTGTTTAGCTCCAAACAACCCGAGCGACCTGGTTTGCGTCTATCATGGAGGTTGGAGAGGGAAAGAAATATCCCCTCCTGATCTTAAACACACTTTCTCCTGCAAACTCTTCCTGTACTTGGTCAAACTCTTGCCCAAATACGAACACCACACGCGGGCCAAAAGTTGTTTTTAAGCAACAAACACGGGTCCAAGCTGGATCTAAACACTATTGCAGGGAGGTGGTGGTGTGTGGAAGAGAAAGGCAGCCATTTTAGAGCTCTTGCTACATAGACAATGGCTGGTCCAATACAAGATGCTAGCTTAGCGTGTCTTTACCGAGCTACCGAGTGACTTTAAGTAGTCGGAGAGAGTCTGTGTGAGAAGTGAGAGTTACCTGGTTTCTATTCGGAGGCTGTCCAGTGTTCCCCGGGCTCATTGGAGGCGGGTGGTGGGTCCTTTGTTGCCAACCCGGATGAACCCCACTATACTGACTGCTCACCATGTCCCCTGCTGCCTTGCTGCCCCCTTCCTGGTTGTTGTAGTCTCCTTGGGGGTAGTTTGGGTAGCTCCTGGCAGAGCTGGGGGACGTCAGAAGCTGATTTAAAGTTGGCGTGGACGTAGGTTGTTGGTTTCCCATGTTATACCTCTGATTGTTATAGGAGGTAGCCATTCCTCCTGCTGGCTGTTGCTGCTTGCCTGGCTGGCCCCCAGCCGCCGGAGGCTGGTTGTTACGCGGGGAATTCATGGCCCCGTATCCTTGACCCTGATATGAAGTCCTATTCTGGAAGTAGTTGTTGTAGTGGTTGGGGTAGCCATGTTCGTGGGAGTTAGCGGGGTAAGGGTCCATCATGCCCGGCCCCGATGCAGCTGCCATGCCAGGGCTTTGTTGTCCGCCATGTTGATGAATAGGGGCCCGGCTGTAGTGCTGGTTGTAGCCGTACGGAGGTGGTGGGAAGGGGCCCGTGTGGTGGTGTCCCATTCCGGGATGATTATTCCCTTCAGGCCCACCGGAATCATTCTGATTACTGCTATTATTATTTACCCTGGGCAGATTCCCGTTGCCGTTCTTCATATCAGGATCCCCTCCTCCCCCAGCGTTCCCAGCATCGGTCCCGTCCTGCAGTTCCTTTTGGCCGGGAGATCCTCCGCCCGCGTCCTTGTTCTCATGCTGCTTCTCCCCCGGTGCCGCCGACTCCTCCTGCGAGTCCCGATCCGGCTTTTTGAGTTCGGATGGCGGGCTAGTGTTGAGAGTGGCGACCTGAGCGGCCATGATATCCCTCTCGCTCTCCCCCCACTCTTTCTACAGCCGCTTTCTCTCAGCAAGGCGACTCACTCACAATTAAACTTCGAATAATCATTGAATATAAATACAATTTGATTGATCACAACGTACCCGTTGTCCCGGTTCATTCCCCCCCTTTGCCCTCCGTCCGGACCCGGTATCCGGTAAATCCACCGCGACTCCGTTTCAACTCAAAACAGGAGAGGGGAAAGTTTGGGGGAAGAGAAAAGGCGAATAGAGAGCCAGGTTAGTGGATTTCGCCGACGCCAGAGTGTGTTTGTTGCGTTAAATAAACGTAAAAATGAGGGGGTTCTATCACACAAGTAGAACGCCAGCGACAAGTCGAGCAAACCAACACGAGGCTCCGCGAGACACAGCCATCTTAGCGAGCTGCCTGGAAACCGCGAAAACCCGGAAGTGGATCCTCACGCCACACTGGATCCGGACTGACTTGTGCTATTAACATTGTTTACACCCAAGAAGAGCCATTATTTCTGGTCTAATTCGTTTTCACTCAACTCATACATAAACATTTCGACGGCTCTAAAAGGTCCTGCGTGTTAGCTTTAAAAGTGGCCCACTTTAAGTCGTATGCAAATCAGGGGCAATGGACTGCAAAAATCAAGGGTGCGTTCACACTTGTCATTTTTGGTCTGGTTAAAACAGACAAGGGTCGGTTTGCTCTGCTGGAAGCTAAGGTTCGTTTGATCCAGTGTGAATGTGGATTCCTGAGTGATGCAAGTAAAATATATCTGCAAAGCAATACATATAACTGAGATTTAATGAAAAATGTCTAAAATACACTTTTACAACATGCTGTTACTTTGTATTTACAAACCTGCAGACTCGCAATTTTAGACAACACATCTTTTTCAGACAGTTTTCTGTGGGTCCAGTCTCTCTTGAGATCAAAACAGGGGCCAAAGAATGCGATGCATCACTCTTCATATGTGTACAGTAAGCTTATTGACAATACTTTATCTGTGTGTTAACGCTAGGAGCAATAGACTTTGCGTCTGCAGTCATAAGAATAGAATAGAATGCACCTTTATTAGTCCTGCAACGGAGACATACATTTATAGCAGTAAATTGCCCAGTAGCAGTACACAAAAATAAGTAATCCAAATATCTATGGACATATGGTATACAGTATATACGCCAATTGTCTGTTTGTATATGTGTTAATGTCAAAAGTCAAAAAGTCTGCTTGTCCCTGCTGTAGCTGGTAGCGTGTCTTTGGTAGTTTAAAATGATTGTGTTTGATATTTGAACATTTTTATAATAATTTGAACAGTTTTATAATACATAGATGGCCACCAATGTACCCCATGCCAGACCTTTAGACATGCATACGAATAATAAATGTTAATAGACTCTGTATAATACTATGTAAATACTTTGTACTACGCTGCATGTGGAAAAACATGCATAGTTTATAGAATTATGGTGATGCGTACTAGTCTAATTCAGATGACAACAAAATGAACTTTAATAAAAACGTTAGCATTTATTGTTGTGCCTGTGTGCTGCTGAGAGAAGTATAGTAGACGGAAGCATGAAATTACAAGCTAGTGAGAAAGATGGGGGGGTGGATTTGAGCACACACATTGCTACATAAAGAAGTGCCTTTGAAATTCACATGTTGCCATAATAAAGTGGAATTTCATGCCAACTGTGCAGGAGAACAGGACGATAGAAGCTAAAGTCAGCCAACACAATTAATAGGAAGAGACACACAGTGGCTCTTCTTCTTCTACTGTCTCTCTCCCCACCCCCTTTCTTCGTGCTCCCTGCCTGCCTTGCTCTCTCATGGCAGCAGCAGCCTAGTTGCTGCCTTCACTTACCCTCGGAGCTTCCGCATGACACGTAGATTACCGGGCAGTCAAAGAGAATGAGAAGAACGAGAAACTTTCATTGCAGCATGTCAACAAATAACACTCATGCTAGGGACAGCCACGGACCGAAACGACAATGAGGGAAAACGAGATAAAACGATAGATCGCCATCATACTGAAAGCAACTGAATCACTCACGTTCTTATCTTTACCGCCCTATTTACCATATTACATTTTATTTTATTTCTTCAGTAAACCGGGCTTAATGAATACAAGTCCAAACAATACAAGAAATGACATGAATAAACACATTGGGGCGAAGCGCTCACTGTGACAGCTTGCGTTTACGAGCCGCGAGTGCAGCCCGTGAAAGCAGCATCGGCGCTTGCAAAAGCAAGCAGAACTTTGCTATGTGAAGGTGGGGGATGGGAAGCAGCAGCGCTCTGCTCTGCTCAGCCCTTTCTCTCTACAATGCGGAGCTCTCTGGGAGAACAGTGAAAACATCATTTTATTTCAGCTTTAAGTTGCACACCGGTTACGTCTGTGTGTGTGTGTGTGTCAAAGCACAAAAAGCACATTTGAAGGGGTTTATTTCATATAATAGAGGCTATGCAGAGTGGAGGCGCTGTATATATAGGCTATGGGAGGAGTGTGTGTGTTTTTTATCAGAAACCGAAGAGACAAGGCTGTGAGGGAGGAGGGGGTAGGGTGCTTTCTCTTTTAGCATAAACTTGCTGTTTATTATTATGGGGTGCACTCACTCCTCGCTTTCATACATTGCGCTTCTCCAAACTCCCCTGCAATACGCTGTGCATGCCTTTCCTGGTTCTTCAACACCTTGAAAGTCATCTATCTGTTGCTGGGCCTGGCTGTGACTTAAAAGCAAGTTAAACCTCTTTGGGAGAACAGAAATATTATGCTTTAAAAAAAAAATAATAAAATAAAAAAAGCTCCCGTGCACAGCAAAAGAGTGTCATGCATTTATGCATGCAATCCTTGTTTTACACGGCGATGGTGTTCTTTCCAAAAGCGGCGAGCTGCCAGTCCGGACAAGCTTAACAGCAAGTACGAGGACATTATGATTCCTGAAAGTGATAGGACTCGCGACGCTTTACGAAGAGACGGCCATTCTTGGTTAGTCTGCCAACGGTGGCTTGATCAATCGAATTTCTAGTGAAGATTGTTGCATCAGTTTGGCCTGGGCTGTGTCACAGTTGGTGTTGTGGGAGGGGCATAGGTGACAGGAGAGGGGGGTGGTTGATGATTTAAGAGTGTTTACTTAGTCCCCACCAAGCCACCCTCCGTGACCATGATGCATCACCCTCGCCCCGTCGCCAAGGAGGCAAGACGGGCCTGCCTCTCATCCCATTATTTCACTAATATCAGCTGCTAGCTTGGAGCTGCTGGTTGCAAAAACTTTCCTTTAACTTTACAACGGACACAATTCCACTGGAATGTATCATAGTTAATAGCCCCATCAGTAACGTGGGTCCCTAAAGCAGGGATATTCGGGGGCCATCAGCAGTAATTTACAATCATTACAAAAATAATGTCATTTTAGTTCATTCATTTTCTACCGCTTTTCCTCATGAGGCTCGCGGGGATGCTGGGGCCTATCCCAGCTGTCTTCGGGCGAGAGGCGGTACACCCTGGACTGGTGGCCAGCCAATCACAGGGCACATATAGGCAAACAACCATTCACACTCACATTCATACCTATGGACCTATTTGGAGTTGCCAATTAACCTAGCATGCATGTTGTTTGAATAATTTTACTTTATTTTAGTTTTATTGTGTGCGAGACTCATTGTTGTACTTTGTTTGGAAAATTGAAATAAAATTATTCCTGTTTTTCCCCCCTCCCCCCAAGTGCACATTCATTCTTTTATTCAACCTAGCATGTTTTTGGAATGTGGGAGGAAACCGGAGTACCCGAAGAAAACCCACGCATGCACGGGGAGAACATGCAAACTCCACACAGAGATGGCCGAGGGTGGAATTGAACCCTGGTCTCCTAGCTGTGAGGTCTGCGCGCTAACCACTAGACCGCCGTGCCTCCCCAGTAATTTACAATCAGTACAAAAATAATGTCATTTTCTACTGCTTATCCTCATGAGGCTCGCGGGGGTGCTGGAGCCTATCCCAGCTGTCTTCGGGCGAGAGGCGGGGTACACCCTGGACTGGTGGCCAGCCAATCACAGGGCACATATAGACAAACAACCATTCACACTCACATTCATACCTATGGACAATTTGGAGTGGCCAATTAACCTAGCATGTTTTTGGAATGTGGGAGGAAACCGGAGTACCCGGAGAAAACCCACGCATGCACGGGGAGAACATGCAAACTCCACAAAGAGATGTACATTGTTGTATGAACTTGTTAAATTGTTCCCAAATAAGTTTGTTGTGTATTGTTGAAACAACACTATAGAGACAGACACAACAAAAGCTACACATGTAAACCAAACTAGAGCGAAAGGAAAATGACAGTGCTCCTGAAATACATCCAATTTCCCGATATGAGAAGATTGGTCTCCTGAGAGTGGCGGGGAATGAACTCCCATCAGCAGTTTTATCAAGAATAACACGCAGAAATGCTTTGCATACGGTCGTCTCGTCTCCTGATGGCTGAAAAGTACAGCTGCTTGCCAATCAGCCTCTTCTATTCATTCATGTCCAATCCAATCTTCTCAGCCTGCCGCAGCAGCCCATATTGATATACACGCTCAGGGCCTGGTCTCTAACAGGTACCTCCATCACTCCAACATCTCCATTTCATCCATCACCTTTTCCCTCTCTGCAAAACAAATCTATCAACTGTCTCCATTGAGTGCAAATCTTTACATCTGTGCATTTGAACAGATTGTATTGTTTCTCACGGTTGCTATGGAAACACAAAAAAGAGTGCTAATGCCAAAGTATACCATTTGTAGTCCTTCCTATGGGCTGTGGAAGATATATATATATATATAGTGCAGGGGTGGGCAAATATTTTGACTTGTGGGCCGCATTGAGTTAACAAAATTGTCCCGGGGGCCAGAAGATATATTTAATAAACACACACTATTTTATGCTTATAATTTTTCTTGAATTATTTGTCTAATTTTATCTGTAAAAGTGTTATATTATCAGCTGTATGTTATCATGTCCCTTTTTTTGGGAGCACGTAAACATCAGAGGACCACATCAAACTATGTCATTTAATTAAAAAACATTTTTTTGTTTTTTTTTTACTAAATCAGACATCTGACTTGCAAGTCAGTCAAAAAGTCAAAAGTTGAAATACTTAGAAAGCAACTGGCAGGCCGGATTCAAACGCTTGGTGGGCCGCATGTGGCTCCCGGGCCATAGTTTGCCCACCTCTGATATAGTGCATTCATTCATTTTCTACCGCTTATCCTCACGAGGGTCATGGGGGGTACTGGAACCCATCGGGAGGCGGGGTACACCCTGGACTGGTGGCCAGCCAATCACAGGGCCCATATAGACAAACAACCATTCACACTCACTAAGGTAAGGTCTGCGCGCTAACCACTTGACCGCTGTGCAGCATAAAGTTGTAATCATAAATAAAGAAAGTGTTATATTATCAGCTGTATGTTATCATGTCCCTTTTTCAGGAGCACTTAAACATCAGAAAACATCAAACTATGACATTTAATTTTACTTTTTTTGTTTTTTTTACTAAATCAGACATCCAACTTGCAAGTCATGTTGCCAGTTTGTATGTTAAAAGTTGAAATACTTAGAAAACAACTGGCAGGCCGGATTCAAACGCTTGGTGGGCCACATGTGGCCCCCGAGCCATAGTTTGCCCACCTCTGATATAGTGCATTCATTCATTTTATATATATTCATATATTCATATAGTGCACTCGATCGCCGTGCAGCCCCACCAAATTATTATTTGACTGTTTATGCATTCCAAAATGTCATACAAGTATAAAAAGAAGCTAACCTTGTTCATTCATTCATTCATTTTCTACCGCTTATCCCGGCAAGAGGCAGGGTACACCCTGGACTGGTCGCCAGCCAATCACAGGACACATATAGACAAACAACCATTCACACTCACATTCATACCTATGGACAATTTGGAGTCGCCAATTAACCTAGCATGCAGGTTGGTTGAATAATTTTACTTTATTTTAGTTTTATTGTGTGCGAGACTCATTGTTGTACTTTGTATGGAAAATGTTGAAATAGAATTATTCTTGTTTTGTCCCCCCGCCCCCCAAGTGCACATTCATTCATTCATTCATTTTCTACCGCTTATCCTCACAAGGGTCATGGGTATGCTGGAGCCTATCCCAGCTGTCTTAGGGCGAGAGACGGGGTACACCCTGGACTGGTGGCCAGCCAATCACAGGGCACATATAGACAAACAACCATTCACACTCACATTCATACCTATGGACAATTTGGAGTCGCCAATTAACCTAGCATGTTTTTGGAATGTGGGAGGAGGGGAGAACCACGGGGAGAACATACAAACTCCACACAGAGATGGCCGAGGGTGGAATTGAACTGGAATTCTGGAATAGGCCTCATAGCTGTGAGGCCTGCACGCTAACCACTCGTCCACCTTTATATGCAGTTTATCAGTCAAAGAGTTGGCTTCCACTCACAACATGGCAAATAAGACGTGAGACTGCTGATAGAAGAATAATACAAAGTGAAAGACTTGGATATGAGCTATTTTCCAACCACTAGATTGCCTGTGTGATCTCCAGGCAAGGAACACACATCTCAGGCTCAGCAGTGATGAGTTCCTTTCCCAGAGAGTCAAGATTCCTAGCATGGCTGCCTTTCTTTCATCCCCGCAGAAAAGAGAGCAAAGCACTTCTTCCACGCGTCCTTGCAAGGTGGATACCGTACGCTTGGAGAGCTCTTAACCTCGCCCGTGTGGCTTTATTTGAGATCTGCCTTTCTTTTTCCGAGAAAAGAAGACTTGACAGAGGGTGGGGATGTGGACTTCAACAAGTATTTTTTTTTTTGTGGGAGATGTTGAAAAGTCAATTATCAGCACACAGCCAGTGTAACCTGAATTGTGCTATCAGTTTGGATTTTTGGCCCAAGGTGAGAAGGATCGGTACGTTTAAGAGAAGGGGAGGAAGCAGCAGCAGAGAGGAGCAATTGACTAAAGTCATAAAACGTGATCCCATTTCATTATATCAGGTAGGATGTGACCGTATAAGGCAGCTGCTTCATTATCTTTAGCTATCAAAGCCGTATGTTTGGATTAAGCCTCCTTTAAGGACTCTGTTGTAAAAGTTTAAATATCACCGGACACACACACACACACATACACAGTGTCTGGGAAAGAGTCGAACGGCCATTGCACTTTGCTAAGTGGCACTTCCTTCCTCTACACACTCCAGACGATGTGTTGAACGGCTGCATGGCAACCATCTGGACAGGATCCAACCGTGTGTGTGTGTGTGACCGGGGGTCAACCTTGCTTTAGGATTGCCGTCGCTGGTGTTTGGTGCAAGTGTGCATTCATCAATGGCGGGCGGATTCATGGTGGCCCATAAATTGTAAAGTGTGTACCTTACTGTCAGGTTTTATGTGTGTGCGTTTGTGAGTGCGACAAAATTCAGCTTGTTTGGAAATTCCACGCCACGTTATTGTTTTGCCGATGGCATGGCTTCTTTATCCTTGAAATATATACTGTATTTCTGGACAATACCATACATTATTATTATTATGCTATCAATCATTATTGTTCATTTCTAAATCAATTAAGAAAACAACGTTTTATTATAAGGGCTGCACGGTGTTCGGGTGGTTAGCATGCAGGCCTCACAGCTAGGAGACCGGAGTTCAATTCCACCCTCGGCCATCTCTGTGTGGAGTTTGCATGTTCTCCCTGTGCATGCGTGGGTTTTTTCTTTTGGTGTATTATTTCAAAAGAACAACTTATCAAACGGGGCTGCACTTAACAGCTTGTATTTTATTTTATTTTATTTTATTTTATTTTATTTTATTTTATTTTATTTTATTTTATTTTATTTTATTTTATTTTATTTTATTTTATTTTATTTTAGTTTAGTTTAGTTTAGTTTAGTTTAGTTTAGTTTAGTTTAGTTTAGTTTAGTTTAGTTTAGTTTAGTTTAGTTTAGTTTAGCGCGGAGCCCTCACAGCTAGGAGACCCGAGTTTAATCCCACCCTCGGCCATCTCTGTGTGGAGTTTGCATGTTCTCCCCGTGCATGCGTGGGTTTTCTCCAGGTACTCCGGTTTCCTCCCACATTCCAAAAACATGCTAGGTTAATTGGCCACTCCAAATTGTCCATAGGTATGAATGTGAGTGTGAATAGTTGTTTGTCTATATGTGCCCTGTGATTGGCTGGCCACCAGTCCAGGGTGTACTCCGCCTCTCGCCCCAAGACAGCTGGGATAGGCTCCAGCACCCCCGCGACCCTCGTGAACCAATAGAAAATGAATTAATGTTTATTATAAAATAGACAAAACAAAACCTAGAAGCTAGTCTGACCCACCAGGACATGTGTAGCATTTTTATACGTCATAAGAAGTTCTTGCTTGGTGTTCCATGGTTGCCACCACATCTTTCACTCTTTGACATTCGTGGCATCACACACAAACGTCCTATTACGATATCTGCACCCTTGCATTGGGTTATGGTTTACGGTACCAAAAGGTTGATACTGGAGATCCTCCAATGGAGATACTCCATGATATGAAGAGAAAGCTTCCGGTAGTAAACAGCTCCATGAAAATGCTGCAGGTGTCTGTAAAACATGTCAGGACTCGGTCCTTGTGATGGAAATAGCTCCAACAGGGTGGAGTCTTCCAGTATAGGAGAGGAGGAGGGGGGGAAAAGAAGAAGAAGAGGACTCCGCCCACAATCAAACTGTGAAAACGAAACTTTATCTTGACTCGGCGGGGGATCCGGGAAGATGGAAGCCGACAAGGAGGACGCAAACTGCTCTTAATTACTGGCCTGTGGGCCTGCGGGGACAAAGTGATGATAGGGCTGCGTGCTGTCAAGCTGGGGGGGGGGGGGGGGTCGGATTTCAAACCTTTACATTTGAAGCCAAGCTGAGCTTTTGCTGCTGGTCATGGGTGGATTGATACCAAACGTTCGATTCTGTGATACCATGCTTTACTGATATACTTGATATACTTATAATTTTAATGGCAGGAAGTACTTTTCCTTCCACCTCTCATTGGGAATACCCAAATAGTATTTATTTAAACACGCAGTAAAGTAAACAATATAGACTAGACAAAGTACCATACTGTATATTTGAGGGTTTCTGTCACGGTATAAAAGCCAGTGCAGGTAAAAGTCTTCCATTATCAGACAATAAACAAACTAGCTAACAAAGCTAACGTAATGCTACAACAAAGGACGATGCCACCGGCTCAATTGATACAATAAGTGTATGAAAACCGGAACTTCTGAATAAACAAATAAACTAGCGAGTGTAAAATAAATGCCTTCGCACAAGCAGGCCGCAAGGCATGCTGGGTAACTTTTTTATTACACAATATATATATAGCAAGGGCGGCACGGCAGTCGAGTGGTTAGCGCGCAGACCTCACAGCTAGGAGACCAGGGTTCAATTCCCACCCTTGGCCATCTCTGTGTGGAGTTTGCATGTTCTCCCCGTGCATGCGTGGGTTTTCTCCGGGTACTCCGGTTTCCTCCCACATTCCAAAAACATGCTAGGTTAATTGGTGACTCCAAATTGTCCATAGGTATGAATGTGAGTGTGAATGGTTGTTTGTCTATATGTGCCCTGTGATTGGCTGGCGACCAGTCCAGGGTGTACCCCGCCTCTCGCCCGAAGACAGCTGGGATAGGCTCCAGCACCCCCGCGACCCTCGTGAGGAAAAAGCGGTAGAAAATGAATGAATGAATATATATATAACAAGTAAGCATACTCTGCGACTAGCAACAAATCTAGCCACCTTTTCCGATCTTATTAATGTTAGTGACGAATAATGTTACTGTATTCTCCGGTGGGACACACAAGCACCAGACCCGATTGACAGGCTTTTACTGCAGGTGTGAACTGACACAATAATCCCAAAGAAAAACACAAGCTACTGTTACTTACTTAGATAAGTCTGTATACTTGTTGGCTAAGTATTATTTCAGTTTGTGTACCATGCAAGAATGTTAACTAAAACATGAAAATAAGCAGTTATGGCGTTGGACATTGCAAGTGTCAAAGTGTCTGTGACACCAAGCTCTGTTGTACTCGGTGTCGTATCGGTGAGAACATTTGGGTTCCAAGTTCCATCACTACTTGCCGCAGTTGCCCAAAGTGACGTCCTTTTGCGTAGCTGACACGTTTTTCCGAGGCGCCAGGACGCTAATTAACCAGCATAATGGACTGTAACGCCAGTCCATCAAGTCAAACGAGGCCACGCATATGACTTTCCAGCTTCCTCCATCTGCTTCTAGCCGACTTGATAAAACATAACGCCGAAAAAAAAAAAAAAAAAAAAATCAGGTTTGGAGCGCGTCATTGGATCGTTTAGGCTGTTGGATGACGGTGTTTGAACCTTCATAGACACTGCTGGGCACGGCTCCTGCCAAATAGGGCATTTATAAAAGCCTGGCACGGGCCTTAACGGAGCGAAGGCTGGCAGAAGAGCGATGCCCACATCGTAGCGCCAAGCAAGCAAGGGTTTTGTTTGGCATGTGTCTCCATAGTAGGGCGAAGCTGGCCCCCGATGCACGCCGCCATTCTGCTAGGGAAGCATTAGACGCAAAATGACTCATTAAGAAGCGATGACAGTATCGATGTACTTTACGTACGTATGTACAGTAAAGTCTCGTTATATCGATATCGGTTATATTGATAGTACTGCTTATTACGATACTATTTTCATTTCCCGGCAAATTTCTAGTCTTTTATGATATAATTAGTTCCGGTTAGTACGATACCCGGTTATTATGATAATCCGGTTACTACGATGCCCTTTTCATCTCCCGCCAGCCAATTTGGTCTGCTTATATCGATACAAAAGCAGCTTAAAGCTGAATCAATATTTGCTTAAGGATTTCAATACCACCATTAGCAAAATCTGTAAACGGCGTATTGTTTGATTTTCGGCTAACACCGTTTCGGCTTTTCCACCGACGGACGGTAATTAATATGAGGTAAGTATTAAACAATCTTTTGAAGTAAAGGAGTAAATATTTGTATAATTTAGAGGGAAGATTCAGTGAATAGACTTAGTGTTTTCAGATGTGTTCAATATTCTTGGCACTAGCTTTACTGATAAATTATGAAAGTAAACTTACGGTATTGCTTGATCAAAGAAGCAATCTCTTGTTGTTTGAAATAAATCAATACACTTGTATCTTAAAGATTAATATGATAAGTAAATCTACAATACTAGTAAACATCAAAAGGGATGAAAGCAGGTATAAATTCGATTTGTGAAGCTCGTGAAGCGAGATTTTTTTTAAAGTATTGCAGAATAAGTAATGTAAACGTTGCAGTTTTTGTTTTCCATACATGTATTTAATTGTGTTGTATTCAGATATCTTTTTATCGCTTGCAATAATCACTGTTTTTCACATGTACATGCTGGCGTTCGTGGTTTCTCTCATGTGTATAGAACAATGTCGAGTGCATTATTGAATATTTACTCAGAGTCACTATTGCAAGAGTGCGTTATGAAAATAATAAATGTTGACTTTTAATGCAGTTCGGCGCAGGATCGGATATATCGATAGTCCGGTTATATCGATATTTTTTCCGACTCCCGAGAATATCGATATAACGAGACTTTACTGTCTATCTAACCTACAAAACACTCCATTGACTGTGCTTCCTTGATAGATACCCCCGTGAGATAAACACAATCCTTGCTGAGACTGTGACAATAAACTCTAAGAAATGTGCACAGCAAGAAGGGGGGGGGGGGGCGATTTGTGCAACTGTACGAGTACCGGGAGAAGTGCAGAAATAGCTAAAACACTCCTAAATAGCCGGGGAGGCCTATTTTAGGAGAAAATCCTAAAAAAACGCAGCAGTGAAGACACTAAGGAGGCACTTTATCTGTTAGTCAAGCTCAGTAAACACACACACGAGGGGGGGGCGGGGGTTTGTGATGAAGGGGTTTCCATAGACACCCTTTTTTAAAAAGGTACAGCCGCACGCTAGCCCTCTATCAGCAGTGCTGCCGTTTATTTGTTGTTGTGCTGTGGAAGAATTGTGGAAAAGTGCTGATAGCGAGGCAAAATTAGCTGGGAGAAAGACGAGAAAAAGGGCCCCGGCAGCGCTGGGGAGGGGGCGCCTGCACATACAAGGCCGGTTATGCAGAAACACAGATTTAATGTAAGGCTTGGCTCTCTCTTATAAGCAACGGAGGGAGGAAAAAGCTGGGCTGGAGTACGGGAAGAAGGAAGGCAGAGGATCTGAGGGTGATGGCAAACATTGGTACCGATGGGGCACCCCCTTGCCCCTGCCCCCGCTTTTGGAGAAACAGTAATACACTGAATTAACAGCACAAGCCCTGGGGAAATCAGGTGCCTCTTCAATAAACTGTCCCCTCACTGCCATCCTTTAGCACCACTACCATGACTTTTATGATTTTAGCCTAGGGGAGCTCAAAATTGATAAAAAAAAAATGGCATCCTTTTGGTCCTTGGTTTACATTAACATTTAAAAACACATTTTTTAAAAGACACCATTATTGTCTTTTAGTGCAAATATAAGATATGTTAAATGTTATGTTAAATTGACATCACAACCAAAACAGTAGCAGTGTATCTTTACAAAGTCTCATGCATATTAAACTGTACTTTATATATTGGTCACGTCGGGGTCATTAAATGTGGAAATGCAATTCTACCTCTACGTATGCTTTAAAGTGTTCATTCATTCATTTTCTACCGCTTATCCCTATGAGGGTTGCAGGCAGTGCTGGAGCCTATCCCAGCTGTCTTCGGGCGAGAGGCAAGGTACACCCTGGACTGGTGGCCAGCCAATCACAGGGCACATATAGACAAACAACCATTCACACTCACATTCATACCTATGGACAATTTGGAGTCGCCAATTAACCTAGCATGTTTTTGGAATGGGGTTGCAAGGCGGTCGAGTGATAAGCGCGCAAACCTCACAGCGAGGAGACCCGAGTTCAATCCCACTCTCTCTCGCCATCTCTGTGTGGAGTTTGCATGTTCTCCCCGTGCATGCGTGGGTTTTCTCCGGGTACTCCGGTTTCCTCCCACATTCCAAAAACATGCTAGGTTAATTGGCGACTGCAAATTGTCCATAGGTATGAATGTGAGTGTGAATGGTTGTTTGTCTATATGTGCCCTGTGATTGGCTGGACACCAGTCCAGGGTGTACCCCGCCTCTCGCCCGAAGACAGCTGGGATAGGCTCCAGCACCCCCGCGAGCCTCGTGAGGATAAGCGGTAGAAAATGAATGAATGAATGAAAGTAGCAATCAGGGCTGCACGGTGGTAAGTGGTTAGCACGCAGGCCACACAGCTAGGACACTCGAGTTTGATTCCACCCTCTGCCATCTCTGTGTGGAGTTTGGATGTTTTCTGGGTACTCCGGTTTCCTCCCACATTCCAAAAACATGCTAGGTTAATTGGCGACTCCAAATTGTCCATAGGTATGAATGTGAGTGTGAATGGTTGTTTGTCTATATGTGCCCTGTGATTGGCTGGCCACCAGTCCAGGATGTACCCCGCCTCTCGCCCGAAGACAGCTGGGATAGGCTCCAGCACCCCCGCGACCTTCGTGAGGATAAGCGTTAGAAAATGAATGAATCAATGAAGGAATGTTTTTGGAATGTGGGAGGAAACCGGAGTACCCGGAGAAAACCCACGCATGCACGGGTAGAACATGCAAACTCCACACAGAGATGGCCGAGGGTGGGATTGAACTCGGTGAGGTCGCTTTAAAGTGTGTTGAAATAAAAAGTATTCAAGCACCATTCTGTTCTTTACAATGAAGTCATCAGTGGTATTAATGCTGGCTCCTTAGCGCTATTACAACATCGGTTCTGTTGCTGCTGTATAGAGAGCTACAGTATGTTAAAAAATATATACAATAAGGATGGCTTCTCCTCATTTCATTTTAGCAAAGAGAGTTTGAGTGAGTTGCTCCTGGATGTTCACTTTGCTAACTTCTCCCTTGGAGGTCCTGGCTGGGCCAACCCATAAAACATCAGGCGTGTAAGCAAACAACAGCGCTCATCGCAACACAATGCTGCGGTGTGAAAAAGAGGGATATGGTTACTCGGCGGGGCCCGGCACTCGAGCGCTCCGCCGACTTGTGATTGTGTTTGTTCTGTCTCTCTCTGCTGGAGAGCAGGTAGGAACCCCCCTCAACTGTGGCTTCTCACCCGCCGCTTAATCTCGCCCACAATCCCATTCACTGACAGGCGCACAAAGCCGTCTGGCGAGATCCAACAAGGCTCTGCTATTATGTAACTACTGACAGCTGGGCTTTCAAGGGAGGGGTGAACACCCCCCCACCCCCGCCCCCACTCACTCCCTCCCAACACACGCACACCCCCACGCCCCCATCTGTGTGACAACCTGATGTGACCGTCAAGAAAGGACCGGGTGGAGAAACTGTATTATTAGGACTTCGCGGACGTAACATTAGGTACACCTGCAGAGTCCAAACGGCGTCCGGTGAAAGGGCCGATATGACTCACATGCCTGATTACAACATGCACAGCTTCCCTTTGGGCCGACAAAAGCCATTATTTGATGCACACACCAGAGCCAAAGGACCCGGATGCAATAGCGAAGGGCTAATCGACACACAAGCGTGTTGATTTTGGCTCTCTTTACCCAAACAATTTCCGAGCTCGCAGTTATGAGCGAGGGAAGGTTCGCGCTCGGCGGCGGCATTCCACTCGGCAGATATGAGCGCGGGATGAGGGGCGGCCATCTACAGAAGATTAAAACATGTCTGTGGTCACACAGACCTGGCCTTCAAAGCATTCTTTGGTCTGGAAAAAAAACAAGTTATACAAAACGCCGCTGAATGGATTTATTGAAGTAGGCCACAGCAGCCAAATACTAAATAAAATCAATATTCCCTTTAATAGTAGTAGCCTCCGCTCTAATCCGCGCCATGCTCCAATTAATCGCTGGGTGGCTAGCTTACTTGAATAAACTGCCTCCTTCTTACTCTTAGTACCATACTTTGCGGTGACTGACAGCACCGTGTGTTGCTGGAAACGTCTTTAACAAAACACACACGCCCGGAGAGCATATATGGCATCTGTAAAGCTGACGTTCTGGTACAGGTATAGAAAGAAAATAATGGTCATGTAATCATCACTCAGTGAGTGATGGATATTTAAACATAATGCATATTACATCGTAATATATGTTATTATTTAGTTAAGCAATAGTATAAATGTGTATACTAGGCTAATAAATATTTGCTTGTTTCATAAATGCCTTACCCCTAACAACATAATGCATATTACACAGTAATGTATGTCATTATTTAGTTAAAGCAATAGTATAAATGTGTATACTAGACTAATAAATATTTTCTGGTTTCATAAGTGCCTTACCCCTAATAACATAATGCATATTACACGGTAATATATGTCATTATTTAGTTAAGCAATAGTATAACTGTGTATACTTGGCTAATAAATATTTTCTGGTTTCATAAATGCCTTACCCCAACAACATAATGCATATTACAGTTATATATGTCATTGTTTAGTTAAAGCAATAGTATAAATGTGTATACTAGGCTAATAAATATTTTCTGGTTTCATAAATGCCTTACCCCTAATAACATAATGCATATTACAAAGTAATATACGTCATTATTTAGTTAAAGCAATACTATAACTGTGTATACTCGGCTAATAAATATTTGCTGGTTTCATAAATGCCTTACCCCTAACAACATAATGCATATTACATCGTAATATATGTCATTATTTAGCTAAGCAATAGTATAACTGTGTATAGTTGGCTAATAAATATTTTCTGGATTCATAAATGCCTTACCCCTAATAAAGCGCTGCCCATGGCTGTTTTTTATTGGCCTGCAGCACATTCTAAAAATATCATTTAACAAGAATATTTTAAAGAAACAATAACAGCATAAATTAAAAAAGAGAAAAAAGTTGTAAATTAAGGAGAAAATGGCGTAATTTTACAACAATAATGAGGAAAAAATGTAATCATTTTTGTAGAATAAAGTTGAAATATTTTTTAAACACACCTTTTTTAAAAATTCTAAATATTATGGGAAAAAAGTCATAGTATTATGAGAAGAAAATTTACAAGAAGAAAGTGGTTGGAAAATAATGAAAAAAAACATCAGAAATTGAGAAAATTGCTGCAATTTTATGAGAATAAAGTCTAATATTTTGAGGAAAAATAATGTAATTTTAGTAGATCAAAGGTGAAATATGAAAGAAAAATATGAGTCAAAATATTCTAGGTATAAAGTCAAAATATTGTCAGAAAAAAGTTGGGTTCCAGTATGAAAAAAGGCACAATTTTACTAGAATAAAGTCTAATATTTTGAGGAAAAATATTGTCAGTCTAGCAGAATAGAGGTTAAATATGAAACAAAAATAAAGTTGTAATATTACGAGAAGTTAACATTATATAATATTACAACAATTTAAAAAAATTGGATGTGAATAAAGTCAAAATATTGACAGATAGAAATTCTGTTCTAATAAGAAAAAAACGCCTTACTCCTAATACAGTATACACCGCAAACTCTCTATAGTTGAGCAAAAAAAAAAAAAAATACAGCCCATTTTATAAGAAAATCCATCAAATGAAGTACCAATGAACGCGTGGCTATTAATAATGTTTGCATTGACGTAAGAATGAAGTTTCTATGCAAAGGATGGACTCCGTTACAGCACCAGAAAATGCAAAGAGCAAAGGCAGATATGTAGAAATAACACATTTGCTTGTATAAAAGACATTTTGATGATGCTAACTGACCTTGACACTAACTGCAGGCCTCCAGTAAAACCAGTTGTACACCCCAGAATACAACTGCAGTCTGGTGCTATTGTGGAGTGTAGAGGTCATAGTACAGCAACCGCTCCCTGACAACACACAAGCAGCTCTTTTAGCACAAAAACATCTCCACGCGTCACATTTTAGACATTATGAGAGCATATCATTCGATAGAAAGCTATTTCGGTCAAGTGGAAGACAACTTTAGTACATTTTCTTGTGTTTTTCCTGGTTAAAATGGAGATTAAAATCAAACTCCGGTCCGGGTTTTCCAACCCTCCTCAGCCTCAATTTACTGTGTGTGCTTTCAGAGCCGGACCACTCACTGGCAACCTTAAGTGTCCCTCCGCGGCTCACTTAGTATATGCTCGTGAATGCGACTGTGTTTTTTTACAACAAGAAGCCATTTGGCGGTTTGTGTCGACAAACAAATCGCCACATTGGTTCCTCGCTTGATAAATTAGTCGATGCGACACGTTTGGACGTCGTAAGGTCAGCGTTGGGGAACTTGCTGCACTACTTTCACCCCAGCTGTCCTGTCTTTCCAGCGCATACAATACATTCCTGTGTTGCTCCGCGCTGTGACAAGGCCTGTGCCTGCCTGCTGTTCCTGTAAACTCCCGCCTTGACACACACGCACACACACTCACACACACACACTCGCACACATACACACGCACACAGCTATGAAACAAGCAGGCCTACAGCTCCCACACTTAAGTTCATGTTCCGTATTAGAGCACTCATTGCTTCGGCTGTAATCACATCATAAAATAATGGCCTCCTATTGGAAGGAGAGTGTACCAAAAAATATCAATCCATGCCTAGAAAAGGGTATACACAGTAAATTATTCACTTCTCATTAGTAGTGGGAAATGCAAATGAGTGGCAGTTGCAAAACCCTTTGCAAAGCTCTTGTTCGGCGTGACTGTGCAACTATAAGCAACATTACAACGTTCACAAAATGTACACTCAAGAGCCAATACAAGAGTTGCATCAGAAAATCGGCCATTTTAAAAGACATTGATGCTCGATTTTGCCCTGCACTACATTCACACGGAGTTGTTTGTAATATTTAGCATTTAATATGCAGACAAATAAGTTAACCCGCATGCAGTGGCATTATGATAACTATGATATTCTCACATGAATTCCTCCACATCAAAACCGAGCCTTTCTCATTTTTGTAATGTTACGTTTTTTGATAGAGCTCTTGCATTTGGAGTATTTCGGCAAATTAATATCTTATGTGAATGAAATTTCAGCCAATCTTTGGTACATATATTTCTATTTGTCAGATGACCTGATGTACTGTATAGATTTCCACAATTTTTGTTGTAATTCTGGTGTTACTCCGCACCACTAGATGGAGCCAGCATATCGCCGGTGGTACTTTTGTCACAGACCGAGAATAATTTGCTTGAATCAGTTCATTCATTCATTCATTTTCTACCGCTTTTCCTCACGAGGGTCGCGGGGGGTGCTGGAGCCTATCCCAGCTGTCTTCGGGCGAGAGGCGGGGTACACCCTGGACTGGTGGCCAGCCAATCACAGGGCACATATAGACAAACAACCATTCACACTCACATTCATACCTATGGCCAATTTGGAGTCGCCAATTAACCTAGCATGTTTTTGGAATGTGGGAGGAAACCGGAGTGCAGCCAAAATAAAATAAAATAAAATAAAATAAAATAAAATAAAATAAAATAAAATAAAATAAAATAAAATAAAATAAAATAAAATAAAATAAAATAAAATAAAATAAAATAAAATAAAATAAAATAAAATAAAATAAAATAAAATAAAATAAAATAAAATAAAATAAAATAAAATAAAATAAAATAAAATAAAATAAAATAAAATAAAATAAAATAAAATAAAATAAAATAAAATAAAATAAAATAAAATAAAATAAAATAAAATAAAATAAAATAAAATAAAATAAAATAAAATAAAATAAAATAAAATAAAATAAAATAAAATAAAATAAAATAAAATAAAATAAAATAAAATAAAATAAAATAAAATAAAATAAAATAAAATAAAATAAAATAAAATAAAATAAAATAAAATAAAATAAAATAAAATAAAATAAAATAAAATAAAATAAAGTAAAATAAAATAAAATAAAATAAAATAAAGTAAAGTAAAATAAAATAAAGTAAAATAAAGTAAAGTAAAGTAAAATAAAGTAAAGTAAAATAAAGTAAAGTAAAATAAAGTAAAGTAAAATAAAGTAAAGTAAAGTAAAGTAAAGTAAAGTAAAGTAAAGTAAAGTAAAGTAAAGTAAAGTAAAGTAAAGTAAAGTAAAGTAAAGTAAAGTAAAATAAAGTAAAATAAAATAAAATAAAATAAAATAAAATAAAATAAAATAAAATAAAATAAAATAAAATATTTCTTTTAAATTAGTTTGAAAATTATAAATGTATGATTCTTTTTTCTTTTTTTTTAAGGAGACAAGCTGTTAAGTGCAGCCCCATTTGATAAGTTGTTCTTTTGAAATAATACACCACAAATTTGGTTAAAAAAAAAAAGACCAATTAATTACACACTTCACTCCAGATACACCAAAAATAACACTTTTTCACATCAAATGAAAGCTAAGAAGGGACACTTGATGATCTTTGGGCTGCTTGCAAACATATCCATGATGTTATTTAAGCAAATATCTGTTCTCCGTATAGCCTGGTAGCCACTTAAGAGTTTCAGGATGAGATCCCAAGAAGTTGATTTTTGCATGCATTAATAAAAACAAAGGAGAAGCTATTGTGTTGGTGGGAAAAGCAGGTCATACTAATCCCCTTGTTTGGGCGGGTCATGCATTCAGTGCTGCATGCATATAGGCAGGCAGGCAGGCAGGCAGGCCACAACATTGGGTAGAAATGTGTTGTTGTGTGTAGCCGTAACCTTATTGCCTGCGCTCTTGACCTTGCGGGACAAGGCCCTCCTAACCTTCCTGCTTGATCCTCCATGCTTCATGCTTGTTAAATCTATACGCATTGTTTCCAATGGCCATTGAGAGCGAGGGGTCAGGGGCTCGGCGCTGCGGCCTAACTAAGCACGCGTTATGTGTGGTGGGCTTTTGGGTGGCGGGGCGAGGAGGGGGGGGGGGTGGGTGTGGTGGGGCTTGTAGACACACTTATGGGCCTCACACTAAATCAGGCTGCAACTGCCGACTTCTTTTTTTCTATGCGAACACCTGCTGGCGTCTTTCTTTTAACCCGCAAAATGAAGCACTAAAGTTCCTCTGTTTGATTTCCTTCCTTTATCTGTCATGTCTCATGATGCGATTCCTCGAAGGAGAGGATCACCCATGAGGGGGAGGACAGGAGGAAAAGGTGCTATTTTTGGTGCGGATTCAGCGCAAAACAAATGAGAAGCTATTCTGGACTTTGAAGGCCCCAACAAGCGTGACTATAGCGCCGAGTAAGCTTGTGAGGCAGAAGAGGCTGCCATCTTGTGGTGAGTCGGTGCAGTGCAGCATGAGTCGTCGTCCTGTCCGTCTCCTTTGCGCCTTCACACTCAAAGTAGGAGGTGTGGAGTGGAGGCAGATGGAGGGATGAAGTGCCACTTAGGATATTGCCTGAAGGGCCGCTCCCCTTGTTAAATTTATCGCTAAGAACATAAATATCAAGCAAGTGTGGGATGATTTATGGACACCCCCCCCACACCCCTTTCTGACAAGTGTGGACAAATAGAAGGGGAAACTGTTGTCTCTGTGGACTTCAGGCTTTTTTAAAAATTTAACTCAATAAGTTATGGCAAATACTGGCTTTGTGCTTCATCGCCTTTAATTGACTCTGTGATTGACATTTGATTCAGCATGGGCCCGTTAAAGGCAGATTGCACACAATTATAGTCATTTACATTATGGCAGCAGTAGCTTCTTTTCCAGGCGTAAAATTGTTAATCTCAGGTGGAATTGGCCCCCACTCATTGGGGGTCAGAGCTGTAGAAGGAATAAGTTGCTTTTGATGCACATCAAAGATAAACATTCATTCATTTTCTACCGCTTATCCTCACGAGGGTCACGGGGGTGCTGGAGCCTATCCCAGCTGTCTTCGGGCGAGAGGCGGGGTACACCCTGGACTGGTGGCCAGCCAATCACAGGGTACATATAGACAAACAACCATTCACACTCACATTCGATTCCACCCTCGGCCATCTCTGTGTGGAGTTTGCATGTTCTCCCCGTGCATGCGTGGGTTTTCTCCGGGTACTCCGGTTTCCTCCCACATTCCAAAAACATGCTAGGTTAATTGGCCACTCCAAATTGTCCATAGGTATGAATGTGAGTGTGAATGGTTGTTTGTCTATATGTGCCCTGTGATTGGCTGGCGACCAGTCCAGGGTGTACCCTGCCTCTCGCCTGAAGACAGTTGGGATAGGCTCCAGCATGCCCACGACCCTTGTGAGGAAAAAGCGGTAGAAAATGAATAAAATAAAATAAAATAAAATAAAATAAAATAAAATAAAATAAAATAAAATAAAATAAAATAAAATAAAATAAAATTTTAAAATGTTTGAAAATTATAAATGTATGATTCATTTTTTTAAGGAGACAAGCTCTTAAGTGCTTATTAAATGTTGAAAGCGGACATTTTAAACAGAGAAATCACCGTTTTTTTAAATCAACTCCTATAAAGTTGGGTTTGTAGCTCGTGGCACAAACCCGACGGAAGTCCTTCTAAGCACTCGGGACTGTGACCAACCACAGCGTAGTGGAGGCGGCCCCGTGGGTGGAATACACAAAATCCAAAGAAATACAGCGGAATAGGTGCAGATTCCGGAAGAACTAGAGGGTTATTGTGTATAACTGTTCTATAGGAGTCCACAAGTCAATGCAAAGGGACCAAATATTAGCATACTATAGGTCCCCTTGAATTAAATGCAGGTATTTCTGGTCACACTAATGGATTTTTTAACATCATCATCGCTCCCACTGCCTGAATTTCCTAATGAATGAAGTCATTAGGTCATTTCTCCATTTCTCTTTCACAAACTATCAGTCTGCAGAAACAGCCAAGTAGATGGGAAAGGCTCCAAGAGGCAAACCCGTCATGAATGAAGGTGCAAACTCTTTCAATTCACTTTTTTTCTCTCCCTAACTCCCATAGAAGGCGGTTGGGCTAACATGCATAGCACCCCCCCCCCCCCCCCCCCCCCCCACTACTCTCTCTTTCCTACTACAGCCAATTCAATTACCTCTCCATGCAAATTGGCCTGGGCCTTTCATTTCTTGGAGGCTTCCACTCCATTTCTTAAAGCCATCTCATTGGTCATCTCGGCGATTAGCCGGCTAATGCGACTGTTCGTCACGCTTTGGCGAGACGGAAAGACACAAATCAGAAAAAAAAAATAATCAAAGAACAGGAAACTGAGCTGCCGCATGAATGCAAACGTAATTAGAAAGATTCCATTTAGGCTAATATGCTAAAACGCTTCTTCCTTGTTGGGGCCTGCTGCTTGCATCATGAATCATTCAGACTTTATATGCACTTTGAGTGAAACGCTGTTGTCTTTGCTCCTGTTGTATTGTTTATCCAAGTCCCTCATGAATAAAACATACCCGAGTCATTTGTGCTGCACACTGTTGCATCATATCAATCATTTTAAACTGCTGTGGCCCTAATTTCATTCTCAGCAACGGAAACAAAGCCAAATGGATTTTCTCTCCGGGTACCCCGACGTCCTCCAATATTCCAAAAACATGCAGGGTTAATTTTGGATTCGAAATTGTCCATAGGTGTGAATGGTTGTCCAGGACATACCCCGACCCAAAGGCAGTGGATAGGTGACTTTGGACACGCCTACATTGGTTTACCGGCAAATGTGTGTTTTATGGGATTCAAGGTGCTATTGTGTCCAACAGAATGCATATTATAGTGCAGGAAACATGGTGTTGTTCACTGTAGCCACCAGAGGGCGATATTACATCGTTACGTCGTTGGTACGACGTACTGTAATTTCAACTAATGGCCATTGGGAGGCAGCAGAGGGTCATGACACCGCCCAGAGTAGAAAATTAGCAATCTCGCACTCGCGTCACCAAACGTGATTTTTTTTAATGGAAGAAAACGCCAAATCATGCCATAAATGTTTTTTTAAGCAGTAATTTGGAAGACTTAATAATAAAAACACTTATGTGGGAGTTGATTACGTTAATTTACACATCTTTTCAAAGCCGGAAATCGTGAATATGTCTCTATATTTGACCGGAAATAGTATTGTTTTTTCGGAATACCCCTCCCAATTATTCTAGTTAAGTCTGTATAGTTACATTTTCTGCGGTATGTGAATAAGTTTTCACATTTGTTTTTATTTCAAATAATTTGCCTTAAAATACACGAAACTTTAAATAGAATAGAATGTCTATACAATAGATTGTCTACTGAAATGCAGTGATTACTACATCATACATCCCTTGAAATGCTGAAACATATATTTCCAGTCCTAAATCTGTGTGCTGTTATTTTGAAGTGCTTTATAATTACATACATTCCAGGAAACTGTTACCTTTAGTGTCACCTGGGATAAAACAGCCTCCAAAGTAAATAAACGCAGGGGGCCTGCTGTGGTGTTGGGAGCAGTGATTCGGCGCTCCCAGCCTCGCTGGCTCCCCCTGCAACAAAGGAGCAGACGGTGATTCGGACCAGGCTCTTTTGTCTAGGTCCGCATGGGGCCGTGATTAAAACAGTTCAACTCACAGGAGGGGTTTCCGCCGGCCCTCCCCTTTTCCCTTGACAGCTCCACTACCTGCAGCTCCTTCCACGCGGGGCCAGGGTGTCATTTATGGCCTCCCGTGTAGCTCAAGGCACAATATTAGAAAATATGTCAAAGTGCTGCACTTTACACAGCGTTAATACAAATGGTGATCGTCATAAAGACAGAGCTCCTGCAATGGATCTCATGGGGACGCCTCAAGCGTACAAGGTGTCAATCAACATGTTTGATGGAATGGCCGACACAGTGTGCATTTGTGAGTGCGACCCCGGCCACTATTGGCCGTGCTTGTTTTACTGTCTTACACTGTGCTAATTCACCTACCTGTCTATGGACGGTGTCACTCGTTGATTTTCAAACTGTAGTACGAGTGCCACAGATGCTAAAAAATGGTACCATAAAACTGGCTTATAAGGGACGGTGGGGTAATAAGGGACAATTTTCGGGAAAATGTTTTTTGAACGATTTTTTCAAGAATATATGTGTCTTAGAAAAAACAACAACACAAAGCAGCTTCCTGTTTAACATGAAAAGACAGAATTATATTTAAAACATTTTCCCCAAAATGGTCCCTTATTACCCCGAAAATTGTCCCTTATTACCCCTTATATCCCGGTTTTACGGTACTCAGGAACACCTTAAAAAAATTATAGTAGAAACATATACACATTACATAATAGAATAGAATTTATGAACTTTATTGTCATTGTAACAAGTAGAACGAAATTGGAAAAAGTGCCCAAAAGTCAGTGCATCATTCATATATCAACTATATTAAGAATAAACTAAACTAAACTAAACTAAACTAAACTAAACTAAACTAAACTAAACTAAACTAAACTAAACTAAACTAAACTAAAATAAAATAAAATAAAATAAAATAAAATAAAATAAAATAAAATAAAATAAAATAAAATAAAATAAAATAAAATAAAATAAAGGGCGGCACGGCGGTCAAGTGGTTAGTGCGCACAGACCTCACAGCTAGGAGATCAGGGTTCAAATCCACCCTCGGCCATCTCTGTGTGGAGTTTGCATGTTCTCCCCGTGCATGTGTGGGTTTTCTCCGGGTACTCCGGTTTCCTCCCACATTCCAAAAACATGCTAGGTTAATTGGCGACTCCAAATTGTCCATAGGTATGAATGTGAGTGTGAATGGTTGTTTGTCTATATGTGCCCTGTGATTGGCTGGCCACCAGTCCAGGGTGTACCTCGCCTCTTGCCCGAAGACAGCTGGGATAGGCTCCAGCACCCCCGCAACCCTCGTGAGGAAAAGCGGTAGAAAATGAATTAAAAAAAAAACAAATGGCAAAAGTTCAAATATGGAGTGGCCAGGGTGGCAAGACTCTTTAATAATGCTCAATAATAAGCCTTTTTAGCACAGCGAGCACTGCATTTGTATAATGATACAAAATTAGATGTATTAACCAAATATTTGCTGGAATATTAGCATTTAATCACCTGATATGTCACAATTCATCCGTGACACAACCAGCTACAGGGAGATATGTTAGTGTAATTAACACACGTGCACCAGAGCCAGCACGCCTCTCTGCTATGACGGCAGACGGAACACAGTCTGATGCTCTTTTCTAACATCACTCTGACCTGACCACATCAACAGCGCTACCGTTCCAGCAGCATATACTGCACGTCTCTAGTCCGTTCATCCTGACAAGGACACGGCATCCCATAAAACAGCTTTATAATGCGTGTGTGTAAATAAAGTGGAAGGTAAAGAAAAAAACATGATTATTGTTTCTCTCCCTTTGTGGAAAAGCTTTGGACACGGCTGGTTTAGCTTATCAGTAATGATCTTTTGACTCTTTTAGGCCTCGATCGGTGGGCCGACCTAACAGAGGTCGGGTGAAAGGTCGAGAGGGTCTCAGGGACTTGAACACACACACACAGTTTAGAAGCTTGGCCTGCTTGTCAAGGAAAGTATTCTTTGTTTACACATCAACACTGATGATGAAAATGGTGAAAACTCAATGGTCGTGTTTTGGAGGCCTTCAAAACTCAAACAACAAAAAATTCCTGAAGTCATCTTCTGTGCATTTTCCTGAATCAACTTCTCAGCGCTAAAGGTGTTTGATAGCAAAAAAAAAAAAAAGTATAAGAGAAAAAGGAAGCGGTGTAAAAGAGGAGACACTCCAAGATGAAGGGCCAGCAGAAGAAAAGGGGCAATTACTGTTCCTTTCTTATGGAAATGGTAATGAAGTGGGACATGGGGCCCGGGACAATAGGGGACCACAGGCAGGTTGAGCGTCACCGTGTAAACTGCTTCCTGTTAGGGAGCCATTTAGCCCTCACTTTTACTGACTAACAAGCCATCTCCAGGCAAAACTACAAAGAGGCGACCCCATCAAAGCTGGAGGCTGCCGCTTCGTGTCTGCGGACGAGGCGGACGAGGCTTTTCCCATGGCTGCTCGGACCAGATAACGGCACGCAGCGCCAGCCCTCGGTGGAGGGACGGTGCTCTCGGAAGCCCCTGTCCTCCCTGCATATGTCCTGTGTTTGATGTCCTATGACGGATGCTAGTTTGGGCCAATGATCTGCATGGGATTGACCTTTCTTATCGTGCATTTGGACATTTGACGTATAAAAATGAATATATATATAAAATTATATAAAAAATATATTTACCTGGGCTTCAGAAGGCTAAAAAGTACAATTAATGGAAATACAAAAGAAATGATAATAAAATACTTCAATGTCGGTTATCATGCCAATTGTAGTATAAAAACAGTTAACTAACTCGGATGCCTGTTGATTAATTTTTTAATACTACTTTTGTTGTATTCTATAAATTTATGATTGCAGTATTATATGAGACAGCCATGGAAAAATGATATAATTAATTATTCTCGTTATTCTAATGTCTAAATATGTCAAAGAAAATGTTATAAAAAATTTGTAATTAAATAACTTAATTGACATTACATTTACACTGATGCTGTACAATATATATATTTCATTCTAATTCATTTGTTATCATTTTTGTTATTTTTCTGGTTTTATTTATTTAGTTCTTTCTAATTAACTATTCTAACTGTAATAACTGTTCTCAATCATATTTATTTATTCACAATACACTCATATGTGACTTTACTCATCTGTATGCACCAGTCATTATTTGCACTATGACCCATTTACCACTGCACTAAAATTAATACATCTGCTCATGCATATGCTCCTGTGCAATACTATGTGTATATTTTGGATATCTTGTATATATCTTGTATATATCTTGTTAAATTGTCTTTTTTACTGTACTTTTATATACTTTTTTTCTTTTTAAACTTGACTACTGCACTGAAAGGAGAAGCTCTCCAATCTGGTTGTACATCTTGTATAATGACAATAAAGGCCATTCCATTCCCGTATATGGTTGGCTATGAAGGAATAGATGTATTCTTATCACACGTTGGTGTCTATTCTGTTCTATTTTAAGATGATCAATAGCACCTAACAGCAAAATGTACACAAGTGATAATTAAGACAAATGATTGGATTTTAAAATCACATCCTTGTGTATAAATGGGCACTTGGGGGACTGAACAGAAGGGGGCAGTCCACTGGCCACATTGGTGATGATGGTTGGGTGGGGGTGGGGGGGTGTTGTGGAGTGTGTGTTGGGTAAGGGGGGGCATCTATTGTCTTTTAATGAGAGCCTTTGATGTGCCCCCACTGTTTGCTGTTTGTACACCTGGGACCCTGTGCCTGCATTCAGATTGGCTGGCTTCTACTTGGAGGGGTCGAGGTGGGGAGAGGGGGGGGGGGCAGTGGGGGTTCAGTCACCATATTCCAGGTAACACTTTTCAATCAGCTGCTGCCTGGCGTGGGAAGGCAGTAAAAGCAGCCCGGCCCCCTTTGTTTACCTCCTACGGTTTACGGTGCAGTAGTGCAACCCCCCCCACCCCCCCACCCCCCAACAAACTCTAACCTCCCAAATCCTATGCCTGGCCGCCAGACTGTGCAGGCAGACACTGACTGCCTCTGAGGAGGCCCCCGAGGAGGCTAAGCTGCCTGCTGGGGCTCCTGGGCAGTGACGCTTCCTTACCAGGCTAACAGGAAATGACTCCAGCCTATCATTCTGGGAGGGAGGGGGGCTAATATTCTGACACTCAGTATGTGTTTTCGGTCTTAAGACTCACTTACCGAATGTCGTCCTGGTGCAGCAAGTACTTGGATGTTACCTAAAATAAGAGGAACATTAAAGGAAGATACGTTAATATTTCTACACGTAACACATAAACAAGAACCATGTTGACAAACTTCTGTTTTGCAAACTTACAGTTCATAACTTGACTTTACTTTCATCTCCCTTAGAATGGAAGCACTTTGACAGCTTTCAATGTACCTGCAAGAATAAGAATGTATGACGTATGGATGCCAACGTGATTGGCCGTGCCTCGCATCTCTTCTATGTCAGGGGTCTCTCGACCTTTTCCAGCGAGGGCCACGTCCTGAAAAATGATATATAGGATGCAAAGGCCACTTTAAAACTTAAAAAAAGTTTTATATACAGATAGAGCAATATAAAACTGCATGCTCTTTATCCCCCCCAATGTTTTTTTCCCTTACAAATATTATTATTATTATATATTATTATATATTATTATTAATCTCCGTAAATTATAATTTACCTCCCCAGGCTCGACACTTTTTGTAGAATTGATTGCGGCAACTTACACACACAAAAAAAATTGGTAAATTTTAAAGGCATAAAAATAAAAATAAAAATAAAAATAAAAATAAAAATAAAAATAAAAATAAAAATAAAAATAAAAATAAAAATAAAAATAAAAATAAAAATAAAAATAAAAATAAAAATAAAAATAAAAATAAAAATAAAAATAAAAATAAAAATAAAAATAAAAATAAAAATAAAAATAAAAATAAAAATAAAAATAAAAATAAAAATAAAAATAAAAATAAAAATAAAAATAAAAATAAAAATAAAAATAAAAATAAAAATAAAAATAAAAATAAAAATAAAAATAAAAATAAAAATAAAAATAAAAATAAAAATAAAAATAAAAATAAAAATAAAAATAAATCAAATTACATATTTGGTCAAATTACATAATACATTCAATAAAATTATTTTTTAAAACTATAAAAAGAAAAAGAAAAAGAAAAAGAAAAAGAAAAAGAAAAAGAAAAAGAAAAAGAAAAAGAAAAAGAAAAAGAAAAAGAAAAAGAAAAAGAAAAAAAATAAAAATAAAAATAAAAATAAAAATAAAAATAAAAATAAAAATAAAAATAAAAATAAAAATAAAAATAAAAATAAAAATAAAAATAAAAATAAAAATAAAAATAAAAATAAAAATAAAAATAAAAATAAAAATAAAAATAAAAATAAAAATAAAAATAAAAATAAAAATAAAAATAAAAATAAAAATAAAAATAAAAATAAAAATAAAAATAAAAATAAAAATAAAAATAAAAATAAAAATAAAAATAAAAATAAAAATAAAAAATAGATCAAATTACATATTTGGTCAAATTACATAATACATTCAATAAAATGATTTTTTTCAATATAGAATAAAACTAATACCATCTTAAAGTTAAATCTATTAAAAAAAAACACATCATCATCAAGATTACATGATACATTTGTCACTTTTTTAGCTGATTTTCTGCGTCATACTGCCTAATACGCTTTTCAACAGCACCCACGGCACCAAAGATGGTTCCCAGTCAGAGGCAACCCTGTCAGTCACTTCTCTTTGTCTTCATCATGGTCAAGATCAGCCAACACGCTTGAGAAGGTGATAAGCGGTGATCAAACGCAAGCAAAAAAAGGGGGGGGGGGTTCCTCCCGCGAGCTCATAGCAAGGTGCCGCTATGCTGCGTGAAGATCTCATTTTAATTGTGCATTTATAGGGAGAGGAAGTGGTGCTGGAGGAAGAGAGAGGGTGACGAGGCGGCTCTCAAGTCACACATCCTGCGACGGTGGGTAAATAATGTTCCTGGCTGCAACCTATCATTAATCCTCCTGTCTTTAACACTTACTGTTTGTCAGTGGAAAGTGGCCCTCGCTCCTTTTGATCTCCCCCACCCGGGCCATTCCAACCCACTCACATCTCACCCGCGGCTCCCTCACAGCACAGGCCGTCCCGCATCAGCCATTATATAAAAAGTCTTCCCGCCCTAAAAGTTGTGATTAATATCTGCTAATATTTGCTGATGTCTTCCCAGCACCGCCGCAGCGGACAGCGTCATGGGCCCAAAGTGTGAGCTCACCGTGGCTGCAGATATGTGTGTGTGTGTGCACACAGCTGGGGGGCTGCAGCGAGGGGATTTAACTGTGTTTTCTCACACACTGGTGTCTGCTGACTTCAGCTGCTCATATTTACATCAGGCAACAGCAACAGACGGGGATGGGGCGCAGGGGGGGGGGGGGGGGGATAACGGAGGAAACGGGCAAAAACACACCTGCAAAGTGGTGGAATAAGGTGTCCCAAATCCTACTTGGCTGCACAGGAATCATTCTTTACGCCAAAAAAGTGGTTCAGTGAGCTGAAATGAGAGGGAGTAGAACCATGTGATGAGGACGGTTATTATAACGATACACAAAATACAGTCAAATATACTCATAATGATCAAGAAAGTACAAAACGCCAACCATAATTCTTATAAACATGGGGAAAAGACGTACTAAAGCCCCCAAAATATATTGTCATCATGTGCTTTGATTGTGTTAGAGATGATAACAAGCAATGTAATGTTAAAAGATTAAAACCAAACAACACTTTCCAATATCTGCAGGTTTGCAGGTTGCAAAATGTTGCATCCAGCCATTAAATGGTATGAATCATAGTCAATATTTAATTTAAAGATACCTTTTTCTGAAAAGCTAGATTTCAAGTAGGGATGTCCGATAATTTATCAGCATAAAAATGCTGATATCGGTATCAGATGTTTTCCCGATATGAAAAAAATGCAGTATACAACACATTCCACCACATGTCACAAATATCGCTGTTGGCTGATATCGGTATCTGGAAAAAAACATAAAGGGAATGAGTTAATAATAATATTGTCATTTCACATAGTGTAGTGCCTACTAGTGAATCAATGTTGAAAGGTTTGGATGAGCTCAAATAGAATTATATTATGATATTTTGTGTTAAAGTGCATTAATAACGACTTTGTGTTAGCACTTGCAGCACGTCGTCAGTGCCGACGCTGACATGTCCTCCTCCTCAGCAGGGTCAAAAAGCTGCAAGCCTCCCATCATTAGCATCCCAAAGGTCCCGAGGGCCGCCGTGGGGCCCACCGAGATGAGGGCCGGCGGTGGATGGCGGGGGCTAATTACTGGCTCAGCTAATTCTTTTTATCCCTTTCAAAGGGGCCGGGTGATAAGAAGGGGTAAGTTTAGATTTCCTGAACTTGAAGTGGAAACGCAAAAGTGACAGACGAAGCTCGGTGGGTTCAATCCACATCAGTGTGTGTGTGTGTGTGTGTGTGTGTGTGTGCCTGGCTCCCATTCATTTCAGTCGAAGTGGTGTCAAAGTACAATAGGCTTTCTTTCAAATCAGGTAAGAAGACAATTAAAAAGAAAAACATGTAACTATGTCCTGCACTATTTATACTAAAATAGATTTAGCTCCTTAATCAATGATAAAGGAAGGTCAAAGGTCAGTAGATTTAATCCAATGCCCTACAACAAAAAAGGCTTCATATATATATTTTAAATGTACTTACTATTTTAATAATAAACTATGTCGTTTTCTTATTTGTATAATATTTTGGGCTGTGATCAAACTTTAAAAACCAAATGCAAAGTCATTATTCATAACTTTGTGAGTAAATTGTGCATTTACGGTGGTAATTACAAAAAAGAAATGATGATAAGAAAAACAGAAGACACTTTCATAGAAACTAACATTGGTGATTTAAAATAATATAATTTTCATTCATTCATTCATTTTCTACTGCTTTTTCCTCACGAGGGTTGCGGGGGTGCTGGAGCCTATTCCAGCTGCCTTTGGGCAAGAGGCGGGGTACACCCTGGACTGGTGGCCAGCCAATCACAGGGCACATATAGACAAACAACCATTCACACTCACATTCATACCTATGGACAATTTGGAGTGGCCAATTAACCTAGCATGTTTTTGGAATGTGGGAGGAAACCGGAGTACCCGGAGAAAACCCACGCATGCACGGGGAGAACATGCAAACGCCACACAGAGACGGCCCAGGGTGGAATTGAACCCTGGTCTCCTAGCTGTGAGGTCTGCGCAATAATCACTTGACCGCCGTGCCGCCCAAAATATCATTTTAAAACATAAAAATAATATAAAAGAATTTACATACAAAGTATTAGCGTTGCTCACATTGAAGTTCCGTAAAAAAAAATGTGTGATCGGCATAGGCGGATAAATGCCCTTATAAGCCAATCACACGACAATCTGACATTCGCCGTGTCATGTCGCGTTGTGCTGAACCGACAAAGGACGCACTCGGTCCTGCATTGCTGTCAAGAGAATCAACACTCGTCTGTAAGACCTCCATGGGTTCAGTTTGACAGCTGGAAATTTGCTACGCCAATCCACGCCAGCGTGTTTCATCACACACTTCTTTCCTAAAACAAACAAGCAATGCGGTTAGTGTGGAGCTCGTTTTTGTCCCCCTTTACATTTCTGGCCTCAATGTGCCCAGCCTTGTGATGGTGATGGTGATACTGTTGCAGAGGTCAAATGATATTAGCTTCAGCTGTTAGTGTTTTTTTAATTCTAACTGTTCAATTCCGATTTTATACTTTTTATATAATGACAAATGGGCACAAAATAACATAAAGATGATGGCCGCACGTGCTTGGTAAATAAAATAATTTATGTTTTAAAATGATGCCAATCATAAACAAAACAGCTCTAACAGTGATCAAAGTTGGACAAATAATAAAGGAAAAAAAACAACAAACATTTGTTTATTGTTTTTTTTTAACAACTACCGATTTACCAGTAGCCCTCGGAAATTGTCTAACGGTGGTCCTGGCCAAGATCACTCATCATAAATAGATTGAAAAGTGTACAGTTAGCCCATGTGATGGGTTGATCTCACTCATGGATGATTGGTATCGAAATTTGTCAGCATAAAACCCTGATCGGGGCATCCCTAAAAATAATATATTTGCCAAAAAATATATATATACACTAATAAAAACATAGGCAGAAAAAACAATACTAATATTAAGCATGACAACCATCATAAGCTAATATTATAATCATAAATAGATTGAAGAGTGTACAGTTAGTACATGTGATGGGTTGATCTCACTCATGGATGATTGGTATTGAAATTTGTAGGCATAAAACCCTGATCGGGGCATCCCTAAAAATAATATATTTGTCAAAAAATATATATACACTAATAAAAACATAGGCAGAAAAAAACCAATACTAATATTAAGCATGACAGAAAAAAAAAACAATGCTAATATTAGATATGACAACCATAATAAGCTAATATTATAATCATAAATAGATTGAAAGTGTACAGTTAGTCCATGTGATGGGTTGATCTCACTCATGGATGATTGGTATCGAAATTTGTCGGCATAAAACCCTGATCGGGGCATCCCTAAAAATAATATATTTGCCAAAAAATATACATACACTAATAAAAACATAGTCAGAAAAAAATACTAATATTAAGCATGACAACCATAATAAGTTAATATTATTATCATAAATAGATTGAAAAGTTAGCCCATGTGATGGGTTGATCTCACTCATGGATGATTGGTATCGAAATTTGTCGGCATAAAACCCTGATCGGGGCATCCCTAAAAATAATATATTTTCCAAAAAACTATATATACACTAATAATGCAATATACTAAGTTCTATGTGAAGTATTTCCATAATGCCTCATATTAACTCTCTAACAAGATCTCAGTGTATAGACTGGTCATATAGCTCATCTCGTTTCATATTATCTACATACTGTATTGTATATAACTCTGGGAAAAACTGTTGATTTTTGTTAATACTTGGGTCGTTTATATTGTTTATTATTCTATATTGTGTATTTTGTACTGCTTATCTGACTCTGTACTCTTGCTGCTGTGCAATACAAATTTCCCCACCGAGGGACGAATAAAGGCATATCTTAATCTTAATCTTAATAAAAACATAGGAAGAAAAAACAATAATAATATTAAGCATGACAACCATAATAAGCTAATATTATAATCATAAATAGATTGAAAAGTTAGCCCATGTGATGGGTTGATCTCACTCATGGATGATTGGTATCGAAATTTGTCGGCATAAAACCCGGATCGGGGCATCCCTAAAAAATAATATATTTGCCAAAAAATATATATACACTAATAAAAACATAGGCAGAAAAAAACAATACTAATATTAAGCATGACAACCATAATAAGCTAATATTATAATGAGTGATTGAGATCCATTGTGAGTGTTGATGTAACTATCTTTTGTGTGTCTTTTTGGGCCTGACTCATCCTCCTCCTGGCTGTGTTTACTTATTTAGGCCAACGGAGTCCTCTGGAAAATATGCATGCTTATAACAGTCTCTTTGTCAAGCACCAGACCTCTGCAATATTTCGCACCTACGTGACGCTGTGCCGCTGGTGCCAGAGCGAGGACTCCGTGGCTTTAACCCTTTAGCGTGCCGCATGGGGTGGGGGGGGGCAGCGACCCGGCTACCTTTTCACGTAAACTGCACATCTTTCTCTCTCTTTGAGGCAGACATGAGCTCAGCGTGTGTGGGACGAAGATGTTTTGCGGTGTTTAAAAAGCCTTCCGACATCCTGGGGACACCCGGTGCCATTTTTTTTTTAAATGTTCAATTTGTTTTGTGTTTGCTTGGATATTAATTTTTCCTAAAAATATTTTTGAATCGTCATCCCTGTTTCTTAAATTAAAAGTGGGACATGTTTTTTCCTCCCTTTTAACCCCACGTTCATGTCAACATACACTAATGCCATCTTGAATGTGCAGACCTCAGCTTGGAATACAGGCCTTCACTTGTTCATGCTCAGTCCACCAGATGGCGCTACTTTTTTCCTATTCAAAGCATGCAGCAAAATATCAACGTATTATTTATATTTTACAACAGTTTTTGGGAAGCGGACATTATTTGTCATTAGCTTTAAATGTGTGAGTCCATTTTCAGGGCTAAGGTGCAGGTATGTTCCCGATATGTAAAGGTCAAGGTTACAAAAGCAGCACTTTTCAGTGTCCCACCCTTTGATGACGGAGGTTGTTTTGTTGCTATGGCAACAACTGACTCACTAAGTCAACAACAAATCTTATATTTGTCGTATGAGGCAGCTTCCGCTGCGAGAGTGTATGATGAGAGTTGATACTTTCACGCTTCCTTTCCTCTAAAGCCACCAAAATAAAACACGAGCAGACGCTCATGGGGTTGGGGGTTGGGGGGTCGAAAAGGAAGACGCTGCCGCTGAATGATACGGGATGCAAAGGTGTGAGAGGACCCCTTTACATTTATGGCCTCTGTAGAAGTGGAGGAAGTGGTGTAGTAAAGCGGAGTCACGCTCCAAAGCCCTCACTCAATTCCAAGTACATGACAGTGAAATCAGAGGCGGCCCGCAGGAAGACTGCTAGATCTAACACACGACTTTGTCACCGTCAATGGGGGACCAGTGGAATACAGTGGAATACAAGAGAGCTACAAAAACACTCCTCTCTGAATTAAGCTAAAATAGAAATACATGTACAGTATGGGTGTAAATTAAGGTCTAATTTGGGACAATATCTATAGTTTTTCATTATAAACAATTTTTATTGTTGAATATGTCCCGCAACAGGGCTAATCATCACAGTAAAATGCTAATTAGTAGCTAATGTTATACTTTTTAAAAACAACATTATGTAATTTAACATGCATTGACTAATTGAAATGTGAATTTATTTGATGAGAGTTGTTTTCTAAAGTTTCAGAAACTCTAATACAGGGGTGGGCTAACTACGGCCCGGAGGCCACATGCGGCCTACCAAGCGTTTGAATCCGGCCCGCCAGTTGCTTTTTAAGTATTTAAACTTTTAACATACCAGCTGACAATATGACTTTCAAGTCGGATGCCTTATTCAGTAAAAAACAAAAACAAAGCAAAACTGTAAAATTAAATTTCGTAGTTTGATGTAGTGGGCTGCACGGCGGTCGAGTGGTTAGCGTGCAAACCTCACAGCTAGGAGACCTGAGTTCAATCCCACATCTTTGTGTGGAGTTTGCATGTTCTCCCCGTGCATGCGTGGGTTTTCTCCGGGTACTCCGGTTTCCTCCCACTGGACTCCAAATTGTCCATAGGTATGAATGTGAGTGTGAATGGTTGTTTGTCTATATGTGCCCTGTGATTGGCTGGCCACCAGTCCAGGGTGTACCCCGCCTCTCGCTCGAAAACAGCTGGGATAGGCTCCAGCACTCCCACAACCCTTGTGAGGATAAACGGTAGAAAATGAATGAATGAATGATTTTGATGTGGTGTGATGTTTAAAGTGCTCCTGAAAAAGGGAAATTAGAACATACAGTTGATAGTATAACACTTAAAACTAGACAAATAATTCAAGGTGGACTGTTACAATTATAAGCGTAAAATCGTGTGTGTTAAATATATGTTCTGGTCCCCTGCACAATTTTGTTAACCCCATGCGGCTCTAATATATTTAATGTAGTATGATCACCAGTAAAATATATGTTAGATTACATAGACTACCGATGTATTTAATGTATTGTATTTTAAAAGCATTGGCATTATTAAATATCTACAGTAAAGAATTTGAGATATTATGAACTGAAAAAAAGCTGGAGCAGCGACACTAATTTAAGAGCGGTATCAATTACTTTTATAGTCAGTATAGTTACTCTAGACCCCATTCACTGTGCAATATCTGATCAACCTCCATGTGCAATATTAAGGGCTCTAAATGCAATATACTAAGTTCTATGCGAAGTATTTCCATAATGCCTCATATTAACTCTCTAACAAGACCTCAGTGTATAGACTGGTTATATATCTCATCTCATTTCATATTATCTACATACTGTATTGTATATAACTCTTGGAAAAACTGTTGATTTTGTTAATACTTGGGTTGTTTATATTGTTTATTTTTCTATATTGTGTATTTTGTACTGCTTAACTGACTCTGTACTCTTGCTGCTGTGCAATACAAATTTCCCCACTGAGGGACGAATAAAGGCATATCTTAATCTGAAATATACTTTCTTAAACATTGTTTGAGGTTCCTAAAATAGTACAATGAAGTCTCCCCGTGCTGCTGCCGCTGATTTGTAATATTTAAGGCAGGGAGGCCGCACAGGCCCATTATGCAAATGGTGGCATCACTTGCAGGCCATCCACACTTTGGCACAGGACAGGAACACAGGCAGGCTCTGCACTAATGGCCCCATGCTCAGTAAACATGTCCCTCTCTCACATGTGGATTTGGGACAACAAAAGATTAGCACTATTTGCAAATATACAACTGAGTTCAAAGGCATCGCTCTCTTTAGCTGGCTTCCCCTTCTTTTGTCTCCCATGTGTCCGCCATCACTGTTACACCCACACTGGAGATTTTTTTTTAAACTAAACCTCAAATCCCAAACTGTTTTTTTAGGTGATAAACTGATAGTTTGTTAATGAAGTTTGGTAGGAGAAAATACTAATATCAACGTGTTGATATGAATAAGAGAGGTCGTCTGGGAGTTTGGGGGCGTGTTTTATGACGGTTGGAGGCGAGGTGTGCGTAAAACCACGCCCCCCGCAACCGCATGAGGTCCCTGGGGGCCCTTAAATCATGAGGCCTCGGGGTTGCAGCAGTCAGTAAGCATCCTCACAAGTCAAGTGAGCGTCGACACCCGGGTTCTATCAGTGTGTTTGTGTGTGTGTGTGCGTGTGCGTGTGTACCTTTGCTGTGGAAATATGACCTCCTCCAACCCGGACCAGCGCCTGGAGCACCTCCTGAGCGCCGTGGAGAGCGAGTTCCAGAAGGGCAGCGAGAAGGGAGACGCGTCCGAAAGGGATATTAAACTGACGCTGGAGGACGCCGACCTGTGGAACAAGTTTAAAGAGTTGACCAACGAGATGATTGTCACCAAAACGGGAAGGTAGGCCGTTTTGCGCATTTTACGCGCAGTTTACGCACGGTTATTAATAATGTAAAACAGGACTTAGAGAACTAAGATTATATACTTATGAATAAAAATGACTTTTTTTTAGTGTACAAACACACTCTGATGTTACCTTTCGTTTCCACAGGAGGATGTTCCCGGTGCTCAGGGCGAGCGTCAGCGGCCTGGACCCCAACGCCATGTACTCGGTGCTGCTGGATTTTGTGGCCGCGGACAACAACCGGTGGAAGTACGTGAACGGGGAGTGGGTGCCGGGTGGCAAACCAGAGCCGCAGAGCCCCAGCTGCGTGTACATCCACCCGGACTCGCCCAACTTCGGTGCGCATTGGATGAAAGCTCCCGTGTCCTTCAGCAAAGTCAAACTGTCAAACAAACTCAACGGTGGGGGACAGGTAAGGAGTGTTTTTTTAAATATCAGGACTTTACAAATGCTTTGTAGTTAAAGGGTGTTCAAAGTGTGGCCCACAAGGGACCAGGCAATTTTTAAAAATTCAAGTACTGCAAAAAAAAAAGTGTAAACAACTATTGATGCTAATAACCTTAATAATAATATGCTTTGTCACCTCTACAACACACTTTTCTTTAAATAAATATAACTTTTCTACTTTACAATATTAAAAACATCAAAGTAGTCCCCGCATTTAGATTTTTTTAAGGCTTGGTCACCCCTCACTTGCATTTCTTCCCCCTAGATTATGCTCAACTCCCTCCACAAATATGAGCCGAGAATACACATCGTGAAGGTGGGCGGTATCCAGAAGATGATCAGCAGCCAGTCTTTCCCGGAAACACAGTTCATTGCCGTCACCGCTTACCAGAATGAAGAGGTAAGTACAGGAGCCTTTAGGACGCCACTTCTTTAATGTGTCATGAATTGACAATAAACGTCAAATCTCCTTATTTTTGTGACAGATCACAGCCTTGAAGATAAAGCACAATCCTTTCGCTAAAGCCTTCCTGGACGCTAAAGAAAGGTAGGACTTGTGTGTCCTTCAGGCTATGAAAAGCCGGTATAGTACATGACTCCGAGTTCTAATTTTTTTTGTATTTCAGGAGTGATCACAAAGAAGTGCCTGATCACAGCGTGGACAGTCAACAGTCTGGCTACTCCCAACGTAAGCATCCCTAAAATTCACACACAAAAAAAGCAAACTTCTGAGTTTTAACGGCTGCGTGTTTCTGCTGACAGTTGGCGGTTGGTTCCTCCCGGGCCAGAGCCCCATCTGCCCCAGCAGCAGCCCCCCGCAGTTCAGCGGTACAGCGGCCCACTCCTCGGGTTCGTACTGCGAGCGCTACTCCAGCCTAAGGAGCCACCGGGCCACCCCGTACCCCAGCCACTACCCCCACCGCACCTCCAGCACGAGTAAGACCAACAAACCCTGAACTGCTTCATTTTGGGGTGGAATTCCGTTTCATTGTGGGTATCATTCTTGCAGATAACTATATGGATAACACCTCGGGCACCCTGGCGCCCACCCATGACGGCTGGTCTGCCCTCCAGATCCCAAACTCCACCGGCATGGGCACCCTGTCGCACACCACCAACTCCACATCCAACTCAAGGTGAGCCTCAAAGCTACGACAAAGGCAGAACAATCCAAAATAAGACAATCAACCACTACTGCTTCTTTTTCCGGTTTTCCAGTCAGTACCCCAGCCTTTGGTCCGTGGCCGGAACCACCCTCACCCCATCAGGCTCGGCCTCCGGCTCCATCCCCGGCGGCCTGACCTCCCAGTTCCTGAGGGGCTCCTCCTACACCGGGCTGACTTCCTCTCTGCCCGTCTCCTCGCCATCCTCCATGTATGACCCCAGCCTGAGCGAGGTCGGAGTCGGGGACGCTCAGTTCGAGAGCTCCATCGCCAGGTTGACCGCCTCCTGGGCGCCCGTGGCTCAGAGCTACTGAGAAGCAGACAGCAGAAGAAGAAGAGTTTGGACATAAAGAATGAAAGACAATCCATCTCACTCGTCTTTGCTCCTAGCATCCTAATGTTTGGACCATTGTCACACATCCTGCTGACATTTTGTTTGTGCTAACATCCAAGTGTATATCTTTGTAAATAGAATAAATTAACGTGCCGTAATGCTTCTTATAAATGTGCCTATTCTGACGTGGTTACATTCAGACTATGAGATTCAAGTGCCTTCTTCCACAAACTCATGTACATACATATATATTTGTATTTGAACTCACTTGTTATTTATGTCATTTAATAATAAATGTAAAAAAAAATGTTTGCTCAAATACGCTCAGCGTCATGATCATTTGTTTCCGGGAGGTTAAAAGTCAACACCAACATTAAGGGCTACAAATATGCTGCATGTGCCGTCTTGAAATGACCACTTCCACACTGCCACACTAAGTGAATTTGGGTTTCTTCTATGACATGTAAGCAAGACACACACTGAGCAACATATTAGGATACCCCTAACGCTGACACCCTTTTGTGACAGTCTGCGTCGTGGTGCGACATGCGGCCCGACACATTCAGTCCCAAATCAAACGCAAGATGTGCAACCAGGACGCACACTCATGGCACTCAAATGCTGCTTTTTGATGAAGGAAAAAAAGATCTAAAGCACTTTGTTTGTTACTATCCATCCATTTTCTATACCCCTTATCCTCATGAGGGCCGTGGGCATGCTGGAGCCTAACCCAGCTATGCACATTCTATTTTAACATCTCCGGAGAACGAGAGGATTACTGCGTACGCACCAGTACCCAGCCTTCTTGGGGTCCAACAAAGGGGTGCTGGAGAGCATCCCCACTGGTGACTCAGTGGTTATACTGGGAGACTTCAATGCCCATGTTGGAAATGACAGAGTGACCTGGAGGGACGTGATACGGAGGAACACCCTCACCGTGTTAAAGTGTTATGTTATTGGACTTCTGCGGTAACCACAGCCTGTTCATAACAAACACCATGTTCAAACATCGGAATGTCCTAGGCGTATCATCAGACTGCATGTTTGCATGTTTGGGTGACACAGGTGAAGAGAGGGGCTGAGGTGACAGATGACCACCACCTGCTGATGAGTCAGGCTTAGATGGCGAGGTAATATGGCGCTGGGAACGTATGACGGAGTCTCCCGTTTGTTGAGTCTTGAAGTTGTAGTAGCTCCGGCAGCGCTTCGCCATGCATCCTGGGTGAGGACGAGTCCAAATGGGCCGTATTCCCAGCCTCCAATGCTGAGGCGCACGATCGAAGCTGTGGCTGCAAGGTGGGTCGGTGGTAGTCGTGGCGGGGGGCCTGAAGAAGAAGCTGAAAAAGGCGTTGTGGGACTCCTGAAGCAGCTGCCAGGCATTGGAAGGCCAAGCGGCACCACTTTGAACCCTAGTAGATATCCTTCAGGTGTTTATGACTGGATAATGCATGAGTACCTTGAAAGTTGCATTAGATCGTGTACGAGCACCTGTAATGTTATGGAGTGTGTAACTAAATGAGTACCTGAAGAAGACTGGTTGGGCCGTGCATATGCATGACGTCACTCGTGCGATGTGAGTGTCATGGGCTCAGGCACAGAGGCGGGGGTCCCGGGCAGCAGCAGTGATGGAGTGGTCCTCACCCAGGTGCAAATGAAGGCTGGAGGGTCACGGGGCCACAGGCAAACAGTAGTGAAGCAGCAATGTGACCTGCAGCTGCCTAGGGGCCCCAAACAGAGCAAAACATAGCAGAGCAAAGGTCCACTCATGAAACCACGTCTTCTTTCCACTTTAACAGCCATTTTGGGATTTTTTTTGTCAAATACCATGAATGTACAATCATGTATTTATGCAGGAACTGTGGAAGGAAACAGAAATCAAGAGTTAGAAAACGTCAACAAATGTTTCAAATTTTACCGTTCCTTTAATAACAATCATAAATAACAGTGACTTAGCCCCCTACTACAGTTACATATGCTATTATGTAACATTCATAAAATGACGAGGTGATTGTGTGTGGGTGGCGTTGCAAAATAGGAACTAAAAAATGGGAAATTGGAGTGATTTTAACAAGAAAAAAATTGTAAATGTATAAAATTTATTTTGCCGTTGTTGGGAAATTAAATGCTGGAATAAACCTTCTTGCGGCATAATCTGGTGACTAGAGTATAATATAAATTTATTCCATTAAAAAATGAAAAGTTATATTGCTTAAGCTGATTGTTGCTTAAGCCGTCCAACAAAAACATTATTCTCCACATTGTGGCCGTTTGTTTTTCCATAAACGAGTTTTATTGTATTTTAAGATTAAAAAGTACACGTTTGAACATATGTGTTTTTTGAATAAAATAAAACATAATCTTTATTTGTTTTTTTTCCATGCAAAACACAAAGAAATCTAGTTTAATTTAAAGAAAAACATGTTTGAACATGTTTTTCTGGGGCAGCAAAACACAATTTCTTCATTTTTATCATGTTTAAATATTTTTTTCCAAAATATATGTTTTTTTGTTGAACAATGAGTATGTATTAAGTGTCAATTTGCAAACATTTGCAGCTAAATCCCATCGGAATGAAAGCCAATATGTTGGCATCCTTAATGCTAACTGCTAACTGTGTTGACATTGGTCACCAAATCATTGCTCATAGTTTGATCGACTGTTTCTTGAAATAATTAGCCAAGAAAGCACCTGCCTGATAATGACAAAGTAAGGGTTTACTCTCATTTAGGTTAATTTTGGGCAAACACAAGTGGGATTGGCATTAAATGGTGACCCGTGTGTGTTTTTATGTTTATGAGGAGTTGTCCAGACTTTGTGGGGAGGATGTTTGCCGATGCTCTTTGCTCAGTCTGGTGCTGTAAACATCTCTGCCCTCTAAAGTGAAGTTGTGTTTGCGTTGAAGACCCTGAGATGACTCGGGTCTTTGTCCTTATAAAAGAAAATGATGGCTCATCTCCTCTGTACACTACAGCATGCAGCCTGTGTTGGTCTTTGCTAATTGTCAATTGGAAGTTTGACTTTGCAGACCCCGGCCAGCCCTTGGAAGTGTGCGTTCCAAATACGCTTTAACAGAGTGTGCCTGACACCCAAGTGTGGATAAATACCAGATGCACATGTTAAGGAGTGCATCTTTAGTAACATCAGAAAATAAGAGTTAATCAACGAATGATTGAGGCGCCATCTTCCAACGAGCGAGCAAGACTCGGCAAAGCGGCCTCACCGTCAACATGGCGGTGAGTCACATTGCGCCATAGGGCCATAGCGGGAGATTTATGAGAGAGCGCTGCCAAAAAACAAGCCGTCCAGTCTGGAATAGGGCAGAGTCAGTGCAGCGGTGGGTGGGGAGGTGTGTTTGCAGACCGCCCCGCAACCCCATCCCTCTGATGTCTTGTGTGTCTTCGTTAATGAAGAAATTCTGGTACCTTGGTGAGACATTGCTGTCAGCTGAGCAGACTCTGCCTTCTCTGTGCCCTCTTCGAACACCACCTCCCCTGCAGCATCATGTCGTGGCCCCACCCAGTGCCATTAGGCCCTTGCACCACTTACGTGGCTGCTACTTATTTCCCCCAGTCAACCGTATTAACAGTTACTGTTCATTATATAGTAGCTATGTTTATTTTATAAATGGGAATGACGGATCAGTTTGTGCCAGGTGACCCCGGAGAGCTGCATTGGCCAGTCACCCAGCAATATCAATGCGTACAGCCACCGGTATCAATGTGTGGATGTCGCTTGCAGTGGTTTCTAATATTTTGGTTGCTATATGTAGCACACAAGAGTGGAGCTCTTGTGTGCTACAATATTTTATTTCATGAAATATTTGTTATATTTATATTAATATGGTTACACGTTCAAGAACACATGTTACCAGTGTTGGTGCTGGGCATACAAATCAAAGTGGAATTAAAATGTCTTTAAATGCAACATAAACTACAGTTTTGATGTTTTTCCTCACTTCATACCACATCATGTTCCTCGTTTACTTAAAGAATGAAAAGACTCCTCAATCATTCTCCAAGTAAGAACATATACGTAATTAGAAACTTGTATTCAAATACATAAACGCTGCTTGCTGGAAGATAAACAGCTCTTGTCCCCTTGCAAACACGCCTCACACTCTATAATGAGCCATAATATTCTTCGCCTCAAAGTGACAGATGTCCGAAGTGTGTTTTTGAGCCACACGAGCAATCTCACACATTCAGAAGACTTGCTATAGGCAGCATAAACTAATGTATGTCACCCTCTCACCATTCTGACAGGCGCGTCCAGTTAGCGCAGCGTGTCGGTCACACCAGCAGACAAGACTTGTAAGCAAACTGGTGGAGAGGGAAGTAACATTTTAGCAGAGGTGCATGATAGTAGTGTGAGTGAGAAACAAGACTTTTAGCTCATTGGTAGAAACACGCGGACTTGTCCTTCTAAGGTTGTAGGAGCCACGTGTCAATTTGTGGCGTTCACACGCGAGTAAGAGTACCTTCACGGAGTGTGAAAAGTGTGCTCTTGTTTGTATGCAATATTGGAGATCGCTATCAACTTGATGCCAGCTGGACATGCTGTCAATTTCAGGAACACAATTTCCACACTGAACAAAAAATAGGACAAATTGCTAAATTGTTTTGGTTTTAGTCAGACAAGATGTCAATTCATTGTGTTTGATTTTTTTTTTTTTACAATTGCCAAGTGTGTACACAAATTGCATACAAAGATTGCAACATGTGTTTTAGCAGCACTTCTTTAGGGGAAACACTACCCTCTTGTGGCAATAACGAATATAACACTGAGGTCAAGCTACGAATTGGAGCTAACTAACACACTGTTGTGTGAGGAAATAATCATAGCCAATTGGTAACCGTGTCGCTTTGATTTATTTAAAAAAAACAAGTATTTAGTGACACGCAAAGGGAGATGGACATCACTACAGTAATGGAACATTGATATGAATGAAACCTTGGGTTTGGGAGGAGAGGTGTGTGTATTGCAGGCAACATGGTGCACGCACACACACAGCAGATCTCAGCTGAATTTGGCCTTGGAGAAGTCCATCTCTGGATGCTGAGCCATGAACCTGCGGACAGACGATGATCATTAGCACTTCTGTAGGCCTTTTTTGTGAACCCATTAGATGTCTTTGGCGAGAGCGGTGGTTCTTAACAGGTGGGTCATCGGCCTTGCCATGTCCCTGAAAGCACCTCGTATGTGTGGTACTTGCTTGCTACGCCACCACAAGGCGAGTGTTACGTTTACGGCTGACAGTCAGGCTCGAGCAGGAGAGGAAGGACATAGAGTCTGAACTTAACACAGCTCGATCGCCTTAGGAAAAAGTTTACATTTGTACATGATCGATTGCATTTTGTCCTGAAAACTCTTAAACACGCTGCACGGCGGTCGAGTGGTTAGCGCGCAGACTTCACAGCTAGGAGACCAGGGTTCAATTCCACCCTCGGCATGCGTGGGTTTTCTCCGGGTACTCCAGTTTCCTCCCACATTCCAAAAACATGCTAGGTTAATTGGCCACTCCAAATTGTCCATAGGTATGAATGTGAGTGTGAATGGTTGTTTGTCTATATGTGCCCTGTGATTGGCTGGCCACCAGTCCAGGGTGTACCCCGCCTCTGGCCCGAAGACAGCTGGGATAGGCTCCAGCACCCCCCGTGACCCTCGTGAGGAAAAGCGGTAGAAAATGAATGAATGAATGAACCCTTAAACACTTTGTTCAAATCATTTTTTGAATGTGCGCATAAAAATGCAAGAAGTGGACACAATATATTACTTGTGTAATTGTTTCAAACAGGCCCTTTAAATATAAGATGTAAGCTGCTAAATTTTGGCCTTTTAGGTTGGTGCATGTCTTTGAGGGGTGGCGGTGGGTCCTGCAGCCAAACCAGTTGAGAACCACTGAGCTAGAGCAAGAGTGAGGAACCTACAGCTTCCCAGAGCATTTGATACAAATTTCCCCACCGATGGACTAATAAAGGCATATCTTAATCTTAATCTTGATGTGGCCTGTCTTGCCAATCTAGGAATCATAAAACCTCAGGGGAACCGTTATAAAATGGCCAAAAATGTATAACGCACATGTTCTCATAATGTATCATAAACATTTGTTGAAGAACCAAAATGGTGCAGATACTCCAACAGGTTCCCTATTTGATCTGAATACCACCACATGATGACACTTCCTGTACCCTGGAACATACTTTCATATCAAACATACTTTTTAAGGATGTCTTGTTTCTTCTGTTCTTCGGACGTGGGCAGACCCATGGATTTCTGCCGTTGGTCATACATCATCTTCTCCACCATACCGCGCGTTTCGCCGTCCAGGTCTGACAGCTGTTCAACAGCAGTTAGTTTTTCTTTAGTGTTATGAGTTTATGAGCATAATAATGGGTGAAAGAGGGTCACTATTGTGTGGAGTTCACCTTTGAGTTCTCTGGACAGACTTTCTTGGTATTTATTTCAGGATCTGTGGCAACGATCTTGCTCCACCACTCCATTTTGTTAATCTGAAAATCAAAAGGCCAAACAACCGTGGAGCTGTTTCACACTGATGAATACCAGAGGAGGAACGCTGTCGTACCTTCTCCAAGTGGACTATGACGACTTTGCCGTCGTCGAGCAGCCAGGAGCTTTCTTCCACCTTCACCTCGTTGTAGAGCTGCCCCTCAATAACCGGGGGGTGTCCTTTCAAGCCCACCTTGATGGAGCGCCGCTGGATGTCCACCACCACGTCTCGGCCTTTGATGCGGAACTTGACGTCGAAAGGTACCGTCAGCTGCAGGGAACAACGTTGAGAGGATAAGATGACGCATGTGACGGTGCACCATTTGGTTTCAGGTAGACCTACATCCACTTCTGACAGTGTCTGTGTCCACTTGTATTTGGGCAGGTCAGCTCCATTTCCTGCATTTGGCTTCAGTTTATCTTTGTCCTTCTCATCCTCCTCGCCTTCCGTGTCAGACTGAAGATAAAAGCATGTTAGCATTAAAGTACACCTTATACAAGAGCAGGATTTCAACAGCTAAGGGGCTCGTCTTAGGTGAATAATGATCAGATCCTCACCCCCTTCTCTTTTTCTGTTTCCGCCGACGGCTCGTCAACTTTCTCACTTTTGCTCCCCTTTGTCTGCTCTTCATTCTTCTTCTATAACACATGGGAACAGGGGTCATAAAGCAAGTGAACTCCAACAAGAGAGTCACATGACAGGCCAGGACAACAACAATGGTACCTTGTCAAGTTCCGTCTGAAGTTTCTCCGCTTCTTCCTCAGTAAGTTCTTGAATCCTGGGACCGTCTTCGCTTTTCTTCTTCTTCTGCTGCTCTTCCTCCGCTAGCTGGGCTGCTCTTTTGGCTTTATCCTTCTTTTCTTTCTCCTGTTTCTTCAGCTTTTCCTTATGGGCGTCCAGCGCCAGCTTACTGTGGTGGGCGAAAGAATCCTTCACAAGCTGAGAAAGAAAGAGGTCACAAGTAAGATGGAGACGAGATGCACTCAACACATTTGTGAGGAGATCTTACCTTTTCTCCAGCACCTGCTTCGCCACCAGTGAAAAAGTCAGTTTTGCGCCGCAGGAAGCTGAAAAATGTATCTACTAACTGTGGGGAAAAACACATTGAGATACATTTTACTGTTAGCATGTTATTGCATACAAATTCTTCCAGAACCTTCTAATACACGTCAGTATAATTAAATGTCTATGTTAGGGGGCGTTTGTAAAAGTTTATATCCATATTGGCTGAATTCTGATTCCTAATGCTTTTATAACAATCAACGTAATTCGTTATGCTTAAATTTTGATATTACTATTATTTTCAAAGTCGGTGTGCTCTGCCTTGCTGCCGGCTAACTATGTTAGCTTCGCCGTTAGCAAGATAGATTGAGCGTCCATTATTACCTCGTGTACCCCGCCTTCGTGCTGCTGTGCCATAACCAGCAACATCCCGTCATACTTTTCCTCGTCATCACCCATATCGGCTTAATATTAATATATTTCGAGGGAAAGGCGTACAGTAAACGGTTTATGACAAACAGCGAGGGAGGCCTGATTTGGTTATGGATGTTTCGCCACTTGCTTCCTGGAAACAAGCCCCGCTTCCATAGCACGGACCAATCGGATGGGGGCGTTTTAATTGACAGTTGAGCTCTCCAATGGTGTAACGGCCCTAGATGAAAGCGGAACTTCCGCGTTAACTGGGTGGATTTTTCTAGATAAATCTTCTCTTTAACTGTTGAAATGTATTTACTCAACGTATGTTATTTAAACATGTTGCATCATGCAACAAGTAATTAAAAGCGGAAACGTGTCAACTTCGTGTCAATTTGGTCACATACTGTACTTTAAAGTATTTTTTTATTTTTACAATAAGACAACTGAGAGCCTGAAAAGGCCACCTCACCGGATTTATTTTGTAAACCACTTCATTACAAAAAACAAACACAGCATCACTTTAATGTTTGGTCCAGGACAAAAAGTAATTAGTTTGTTGCATGGAATTAAAATGTACAGATGACACCATGGGGAAATTGAGGTTAGAAAATCAGGGCATATTTACACCATTCATTTAAGAATAATAGAATTAGCTATACCTGAGAGCATATATCCGCAGTAGCTATAGAGCAGATAAGTCTGAACAGTCCCACATGAGCAGCCATGTGAGGTTTCATGGGGCCCATTAACAATATACAGAATGCCTCATTACAATGTATGTTGCAGTATGCATGTATGTATAACAAACGGATATGTACATGAAAAATATATAAATTACAAAACAATAGGATGAGGAAATTCTGGTTTTATCAAGATGCTAACTGTGATTATTTTTAAAAAATCATCAAGAGCTGCTGGTGGAGCTCAGCTATCATTTAAAACAGAGAGTCCTGAGTTGGCTGACATCCTTCACAGGTGATAGTACAAATGTATAAACGGAAAGCGTGCGGCAGGCATCATGTTCTGACAGAAGTGCGAATCAGTGGGACACCGGACGAGTTAGTCTCTGTGTGGGAGGGGGAGTAGGTTATTGATGAGCTGGACGTTCGACCTGCAGGAACAAAACATCATGGCACTTTAGCAGGGGAAGTTGCATTCACCGTCACGCCTGTAGACAATGCATGGTAACAAGAAATCATACTAACGGATTTAAAATAGAGAAATATTTGCTTAATTGAGTGATGGCATATCCCACACACATAGCACAGCCATTGTGTAAGCGGGAGTACGAGTGCTGTGCAGCATTGGATCTCTTCCCTGTTAAACACTATTTAGCCCGTTATTGGTGTGGCCAGAAGTTGGCTTGCACCTCTCTGACAAAGTCCTCTGTTCTTCACACACAAGTTGGAAAGCCGGACTGATTTAGACATCACTCAGAGGTTCAGAATCAATATGAGGTAGTGCTCTCAGATGCTCGGTGCAAAGTCTGAGTACTTTGTTTGCATTACGTACACATTTTTATAGTTGCCAGTTGCGCATGATCTTTTCTGGTCTTCTTCTGAACTTCCTGGCAGTGTGCTAAATCAAACTGAGAGTTTTTTCTTTTTCTAATATTGTATATCAGACGTACCTGTCTGTAATATATTTAGTCACATTACATGACATTGTAGTGTGGAGTTACGCATTGGGTTCATAAATACTTCATGCAACTTGGAACAGTAGCAAAACAGAAATAATTGCAGCTGTAATAATGAAAGATGAATCAAATGTACACAGGATTAACTGCATTTTAAGTAGTATGAAACTTCCTTTCTTAAAAGCAGAACAGACTGCAATATATGTAGTTCTAGTGAGCTGGTTTATCATCCAGGTTGAGTGCCTTCCTGTTGGGTTTAGTGGAATTATGCTTGGAAATGGAACATGAAAATGGATGCAAACTACAAATGGGGCATTTGAATACACTTCCATTTACTATGGGGAGAATTACGGCTAAAAGAAAATCATGATTTTTTTTAATAGACTCATTCAATCCCGGCCATATTTCAAAAGCTGTCCCTCTCTGTAGCGGCCATTTTTGTTGATTTTCACTGATTTTTTCAAAGCACACAGAATATTGTGTTCTTTGTAGACATGGTATGTACGTACATACCAAAAAAAGATTGACTTTGTATGACTGAAAATACTAAGGAAGGTTTTTTTTTCCATTTGTTCGAGTAATTATGGTATGTTCATTCCAAAATAGAAGAGACAAACTAACAACAAAACAGACATAAACCAAACAGTTCTCACCTCCATTGTTCCTCCACATCTCTCTGGCACACTTGTCAGAGGAAGTCAATTCTGATATTTGAATGTTTGGATTGGATTTGTAGTCATCTGGGAGGGAAAACAAAAGTATGGCGTCAAATCAGGTGAAAGTGCACTGCATCACAAACGAATGAGTGGCACTTACTGTTGTTGCTGAACGTAACAGAGCTGCTCTCCCTCATGGTCTCATTGCCGCTGTCCGACAATGTTCTCTCTGTGCGGGAGACGTGCGACCTCTTCTTCTTCTTGCTCTTGCGAGTGCTGATGCGGATGATGCCGCGCACCAGACGACACTCGGCCTCCTGCTCGTCCATTTGATGCTCCTCGGCCAACGTGTTGATGAGCTGGTTGATGTCCTTGCTCTTGCGCAGAAACACAGAGTCCGACGTGCACCGGGCCAACTCTTCTATCTGATACTCGGTGTAAAGCTCCAGAAGCTTCTTCGTAATCAGCGAGTCCACGTTCTCCTCGCCGCCCTCCCAGTCGTCTAGCCCTATACACTCCTGCAGGGATAGGTGGCAGGGCTGCTTTTGAGGCAGGTATATTACATCTTCGGTTACTATATAATCTCTCGGACTGTCCACTTTGACTCCATTAATGCAGACGTCGCCCAGCCAGTCGTCTTCCTCTTCTTGCTTGTCTACCGGATTCTCAGCTCGAAGGCTCAGCTGTTCCGGCTCCTCTGTGGCGCTCTGTTTTGGCGGCAGACACGGGGCACGCATACATACTCTATAAAGGCCACAGGTCAAAACACTACACATAAAGATCCTGCAAGCTCTCGGGGAGGCGCAGGGATTGCAGGTTTGAGGGGTGGAGGGAGGCTCGGCTGAAGAAGCGATAAAACCTGTTGTCTCAGACTGCTTCCCGTTTGCATCCTTGTATTGGCCTGTCTTTAGCTTCTGGGTCTCTGGCGCTGCAGGGTCTACACAGCGTTCTTCATAGGACAAAGACCTCTGGCTGCTTGTCTGGCTCAGTCCTCGCTGGTAGCTGCCAGGCCCTGAGGTCTCTCTCATGTTGCCCGCACTGCCCACAGACATGACTTCCTGTTGTCACAAAGTGAAAAAGCACAGGGAAATTAAGATGAGTTATAATGTAATTAAGTGACACAATAGAAATTAGTACTCATCAGTCCAATCTGTTGATAAAATGTCTTGATCACTGTGGGGGGATAAATTATTCATTCATTCATTTTCTACCGCTTATCCTCACGAGGGGCGCGGGGGTGCTGGAGCCTATCCCAGCTGTCTTCGGGCGAGAGGCGGGGTACACACACCCTGGACTGGTGGCCAGCCAATCACAGGGCACATATAGACAAACAACCATTCACACTCACATTCATACCTATGGACAATTTGGAGTGGCCAATTAACCTAGCATGTTTTAGGAATGTGGGAGGAAACCGGAGTACCCAAAGAAAACCCACACATGCACGCAAACTCCACACAGAGATGGCAGAGGGTGGAATTGAAATCGGGTCTCCTAGCTGTGAGGCCTGCACGCTAACCACTCGTCCACTGTGCAGCCAAAATAGTTATTTTTTAAATTTATTTCAGATGGCATAAAATATTGAGAAGGGTGTTTCATGTCGCCAACTTCATATTTTTTTTTCAAAGAAGATATAAGATCTTATTTTCTTATTCATAAATACTTCATATACAATAGCAATAGTTGCAACATCCTGGATTTTGAGTAGAATGAATCTGCTTTAATGTTACTGAGGTCTTTCCAGTTGGTTTGAACTTCCTTAAACTTCAAATTATTTTCATATCAGATGGCAGAAAACAGCGTTCTGCATGTTTCATGTCTTCTAGAAGACTGATTGAATATTTGTGCTGGTGGCAGCCAAGTAAATCATTCAAGTTGCGATGAATTAACAATAGCAATTTTAACCATTTATAGATCCGAACATGACTAGACTGGTTTCACTTTTTCGATTTCATTCACTGCCATGGAGATAAATCTGTATCAAAAATCCACGTTGCAATCAACATTTAGTGACAGAAATGCATCTTTTATGCCAGTTTGAAGCGTATGAACTGACACCAGTTTCGTTTTTTATACAGTTTCTACGTGTAATTGGCGTTCGTTGTCAAACCCACGATTGTTTACAGACGTCATGCAAAGACATGGGAAGAAACGACTGAAGAACAAACAACATTAGTGACACGCTGATTGTATTTATACGCGCACAGCGCATTAAAGAATTAGATATAAGTTGCTTTCCCTCGGGTGAATGAAAATAATGTCGCTTTCATGGCGGCGACGTCATAGTTAGCTCTTTTCCTCCATTTGAGGACTGACGAATGTTTCAGTAAACGTGACTTACAATTGACGGTTCTTCCACGTACCAGCTCCTAACTTATTGTTGTGATAGCTCCCTTTTATTTGACATCAAAACAAGTACTACATCTCGTCCATAAACTCTTTCTCCACTTTTCGCCTTTGGGAAGTTGTTTTCGACAGTTCATACACCTGAGCGACAAGGTGGAGGTAGCAAAACAGGTAGTCGTAATAACTTTGACTTCCTGCCATGGTGTACAAAGTAAAATGCTAAAGAAAAGCGTTGTCATCGAATAGTCATCATGGAATTCTGTTGAATTGATGTAAATATCTGAGTCGTTTAAAATTGAATCAAACACACATTGACTGACTTCACTGACTTCATATTAAGCTTCAAATAGAAGTAGTTTATTTTTACTTTTTGTAAGTTTCCGGTCAAACGCTATTATTAGGAATATTTAACTTGACCAACAAGTTAAGCGAAAGCCGGAAGTTGACAAATATTCACGCTTAAAAGTTAGCTTTTTTTAATTCTACATTTTAGGAAAAATTAATATATCTAAAATCTATAGGATGTGGCTATTGTTTTCAAACTTGTACCGTCATTAGTTACATCTAATATATACATAGAGCATATTTCCTAACTAACGTTTATTTTGAAACCCGGAAGTGATGTAATGAATATGACAAACATATGACAAACAAATACACTACTCGTTTTAAATCAGTGTTAATTTATCCACGACAGGAGCGAACTATTTGGAGTGTATTTTGGTGTTTTCTTTATTAATTACGAAACTCTCTTTACGGAGCTTAAATCACAAATCCAGCGGTCTGGTAAGGGCAGTTTCATTGACGGATGTTTATTATGTGCTGGCTCGATGTGGATGAGCGGCTAATAGCTAAAAGACTAACGATGGACTCAAGTGTCCCCCTTTGTGGGACATAAACGGGAATTAAAAAACACACTGTTATAATGAATATATTATCAGCCATGGATAGGTCAGACGGTGTTTTCGTGTTCTTTGTAGCAGGATACTCATAGTGCCGTGATTCCGCCATAACGTGACGTCGTTGGTTGAGTCCGCTGTAGGTGATGTCAGTCTTGTCAGTGCGTTGTGAATCATGAAAAAGGGCGAGTACCAGCAAATTGACCCACAGACAACCCGGACACCTACCCCGACCTCACCGGGTCACCACCATCACCACCAGCACCACCACAACCAGGGGGAGGACCGCAGCTGCAACGGGGGTGAGCGGCTGAGGAGACCCAGGAGGAGATGGGAGGTTTTCCCAGGGAAGAACCGCTTCTTCTGCGATGGACGGGTCATAGCAGCACGCCAGAGCGGGGTTCTACCCCTCACCCTCGGCCTTATCCTTGTCACCAGTGTGTTGTTCTTCATATTTGAGTAAGTTCATCTATTAACACAGTGATATTGTGCACAGTGCATTCCAATGGTCTGCATGGGTTTTGCATGTCTGGTTACATTCATGTATGCTGTTCCTAGCTGCCCTTTCCTGTTCAAACACCTGACAAGCTGCATACCCGCTATTGGAGGAGTCCTCTTTGTGTTTGTGGTCGTCACGCTTCTCCAAACCAGCTTCTCAGACCCTGGCATCCTGCCTCGAGCCACGCCAGACGAGGCGGCTGACATTGAGAAGCAAATAGGTGAGGTTCATAATGTCATTTATCCTCCATATTATATCATAATAACGACATTTTCCCCACAAAGACACCACCGGGAATGCGGGCTATCGACCGCCGCCGCGGACCAAGGAGGTGCTCATCAATCAGCAGGTGGTCAAACTTAAATATTGCTTCACATGCCGGATGTTCCGGCCTCCGCGGACGTCCCACTGCAGCTTGTGTGACAACTGCGTAGGTGAGAAGTGGACATATGCCGACAAGTAACGCACATGACGCTACACTAACTTAAAAACGTTACTTCCTTGGCTGTGTTTGTCCTTCAGAGAGATTTGACCATCACTGCCCGTGGGTGGGCAATTGTGTAGGGAAGCGCAACTACCGCTTCTTCTACACCTTCATCGTCTCCTTGTCTTTTCTGACGGCATTCATCTTTGGTTGCGTGACCACACATCTTGCACTGAGTAAGGAAAGACGTTTTCTTTTTGACACACGAACATGTACATATACAGGAAGTGAAAATGTAAATAGTTCATTTGCATTTATAACCTCATCCACTTCTGGGACACTTTGACATGCAGTTTATATACAAACAATGTCTGCTCTTCTAGGAGCTCAGAATGGAAAAGGCCTGTTATATGCCCTTCAGCAGAGTCCTGGCAGATATCCTTTACATCAGGGGTCTCAAACACGCGGCCCGTGGGCCAAATGTGGCCCGCAGGACACTAGTTTGAGGCCCCCGCCTTGATATGAAAGTTTAATGTTAGTGTGGCCTGCGCAAGTTTGATATGGATGCTGTATGGTATCATGTACCCAGAAAAAAATATTACATTTGATTAATGTTCATGTTAAAGGTTAAATAACTGTTAATAGTTATCCTCCCTATCCGTGTGGAAGTGGTAAGTTTTTGGCTATTTAAGTTTGAAGGAAATAACTTGGAGGCTACCGTTTAGGTCGCTAGCTCTCTAGTTGCAACCCTGCAGTTGCGCAATATATTGTAAATAAAAAGAGTATAAATGTGACTATAGTCGTGTTTTGTCATGTCTACAGGGCTCTAATAATGCTTTGTTAATTTTAATCTGAAAAAAATAATTTGTCTACCCACCAACTATATGTGGTTTCTTAAGTTTTTATTATTTGCTGTTTTATTATTATTATTATTATATTTATTTATTACTGATTAATTTTCTTTGTTCTTGATTTGTTTATTTTTAATCTTATTTTGTGTAGAAAAATAAAAATTAAGATATTTGAAAACAGTGGAATGTTTTACCAGAGCTTTTCTTGTAGGAAATTGGAACCAAAGCGAAGTTTTTCAATTTTTTTGGTTTTTAATAAATGCGTTTTTTTTGTTTTTTTTGGAAAACCTGATGCGGCCCAGTCTCACCCAGACCCGAGCTCCAGTGGCCCCCAAGTAAATTGAGTTTGAGACCCCTGCTTTACATCAAAGTTATCATCATTCACTTCTAACATGCATCCATCTACCCTCCTTGACTCAATCCTGTACTGCTGTGGAGCTGGCAATATGTTTCCTCTCAGTTTGGTCCATCTTGGGCCTCTCAGGCTTCCATACGTACCTTGTTGCTTCCAACCTCACCACAAATGAAGACGTGAGTACATCGACAACCCATATTTTATCTTACCAATGAAGAACTAAAATATGATTTGTGTATCTCAGATTAAAGGTACTTGGTCGGGGAAGAGTGGTGCAGAAGATGTCATCAACCCATACAGCCACAGAAACGTCTTCGTCAACTGTTGCTCAGTGCTTTGTGGACCCATGCCGCCCAGGTTAGGTATACCCGTCACAGTTGATTAATATCAGGAACAAACCTGCTTAATCAGCATCCTTTTTGTTCCATTTACTGCAGTTTGATCAACAGACGAGGTTTCCTACCTGCAGATGAAGACGTCGCGACCAGCACGGACATAGAAGTGCCCGGCGCGTCCAATAAAAGCGAGATAAACGTGGTAGGAGGGTTTATCAAGCCGGGTTTGCAGCTCTTGATTGACGCATGGCTGCCTGCTTTAGCCCCACATTTGTGTGTGCCGTGTCTTGCTCACCTTTGACTCCCTCGGTGTAGTATCATAATAGCCTTGTTCAAAATGGTGGCGCTAGACATAGAATGGTCACCCCCGTGTGACAATGGCAGCAGAAGAGGTAGTAAATCATGTCCTCCATTGTTGTTTACTGTGAGGACTTCCTTCCATAGGCTCCAGCATAGACCCACGACCCTAATGAGGATAAGTGGCATAGAAAATGGAGCTAGGATGTCACACTGTTCACAACAGCACAGCCCACTTGATGAAAAGTTGCCAATCCAACCCGTACCGTTGTGCAAACGTCGTTAGCGGTGCAGTGTTCTCTGTACATTCATTTATTTGTGGCGGCCTGCCAGGGATGCATTTGGGCCGCCACATATTAAAAGCCTTGTTCAAAATGGTGGCGCTAGAAAGAGAATCGTCACTCCCGTGTGACAATGGCAGCAGAATGTTACTACAAATCATGTCCTCCATTGTTGTTTACTGTGAGGACTTCCTTCCATAGGCTCCAGCATTGACCCACGACCCTAATGAGGATAAGCGGCATAGAAAATTGAGCTAGGATGTCACACTGTTCATAGCCCACTTGATGAAAAGTTGCCAATCCAACCCCATATCGTTGTGCAAACTTTGTTAGCGGTGCAGTGTTTTCTGTACATTTGACGGCCTGCCAAGGATACATTTGGACCGCCACATATTATCAAAAGACGCATTCAAAGACGATGATATGTGCTATTGTACACTGGTCACCCGGCGTCAGTAATGTTACTGTAAGGTTGGGTGAGACACACAAGCACCAGACTTGATCGCCAGAACAACAGGCTTTTATTTCAGGTTTGAATTATCGCAAATTATCTTGAATTATCTCTGACTCGTCCTCTTTGCGGTAATAATTTTGTATGCATTTGACACCATTAACATTGACACCATTAAAAAAAAAAATCTAATTGTCCATCATATTTTGCACCATTGCATCCTGTTCTCTTGTGTGGTCATCAAACCTCTTCTAACCTGCTCTTCTGTATGTGGTCTGTCTCCATGTTTGCCTGTGCCTGTTCCTGTGTCCGCACCTCCCATCCCTTCACATCCCTCACAACCAGGAGGACAGTTGTCTGGATTTTGCCGTGTCCTGCACCGGCTGATTAGCCACTTTTTATTAGAGCAGGAAAAGTGAAGCTGGGTAAGCCAGGGAGGGAAAGCGAGTCTTGTTAGCGCCGCATCTGCATGCCGTAGCTTCTTCTTGATATGCTTCCATGCTGGGTGGGATCCAGAGAGCACAAGGGAGAGTGAATGTTTTCATTTTCATGCAGGATTTAATTTGTATGGATGATTTCTTCTTGGAGAACACATTAAAAGAGGCTTATGGGCACCTCTGCTGTAATCCAATTAAAGCATTACAGCTTTTACAACATTGAATCGTGAAATTGCTTTGCTTTCACTTTGATTTGCTGCAACTCTTTCATGCTCGTATTCCTAATGTACCCTCATTTTTCCGCAGTGCAAACACGGAGCTAAAGGTCTGCTGGAGTCCACCGCTCACACTCCACTCCTGTCCACCTCGTGTCCTCAGGGAAAGCCTCAGTCGGCGAGCAGCCCACCTGTGAACTCCGACCTCTCAGCTGGCCTCCCCACAAACTGCGGGTCCCACAAACCGAGCAATACCTCCGACATCCGCCCCAACAAGACAAAACCCAAGAAAACGAATAATAAAAAGGCGGCTTCGCCTCTCCTCAACCCCGCCTTTGATGTTCAAGCTTCCTCTCTAGACGGGGGCGATGTGTCCAAATCCAGGAGTCATAAAGGTGCCAGGACGCCCACAACACACAAGTAACATTCTAATTCAGCTTTTTCTACATTGGTTCAGGGATAGCGCTGGATTGTGTGTGTCAATCAGTCATTTGATGTATTTTTGAAACAGAAGAGGGGACATTTGTACAGTGATACACACACACAGGAGTAAAGGTACACTTTTTACTTATCTATGTTTTTTTTTAGTGTAGAATTCCTGTGCTTCCAAGTGTGTGATGCTGAAGTAAATATGAAAAGGATGCACCGCAGGCTTCAGTTGACATGCTAAATGTAATATTGCACGACTTTGTTGCAACCCTTTGGGCATTTTCAAACTTCAAATTTGTATAAACGTGAACACCAAAAAGCACCTAGTTTTTGTACCGAATGGTTGTGCAGTATAGTTGCCTGCGCTTAAGCTGTTCTAAATGTTATATTTACACTTCCCCCCACCACCACCACCCTCTCAATGAAGACAACATGTTCCCGGTCCTGTCCTTTTTCTCCCCGTTTGCACTAAGCACACACTCCGTAGGACTGTGGTGCAGTGTACAATATGCAAGTCATGTGACACATATGCATTGGAATGCATTTCTAAGGAGAAGCATGTCTGCAAATGTACGATATAGTCAGTTGAACTATTCCAAATAAAGGACAATGAAACGAAATGTGATGCTGACCCCCTTTTAGACTCCTGCAGCGCAGTTTTCAACCGCTAGGTGGTGATATAGCTTGTGGCGTTAAAGTGGGCATCAGCTGTCAAAAGCAGGCGTTACAATCTGCCAACTAGGATATGTCTTTTGCATTTCATTGGCTACACTTGCATAATTTAATACAGATGTCCATTTCAATTTCCAGAGACAATAATGCACTAGTTTGGATCGGTGTTGTTACTATGCCTTAGAACTTCACTGCTTCACATTGAGCAGTCTCTAATATTGTGATGGCTTTATTTAGCTATGGCAAAGAGGTGTCAGTGCCACAATTGCATGCCCTGTGTCAAAAAGCTCTTATATCTCTATAGTGTCCCTCCTACGCCACACTTGCATGTACTGTATCGTAACATAACTAGCAGCTGAAGTGCATGGTAAACCAATACTGTAGTAGTATTGATTATAAGGAATATACAGTTTCTCACATTTCTTTATATAAATGACCTTGTGTAGGAGGGAGGGCAACTTGGATGGATGTAAAATGTGTGTTCTGCCATAAATTTGCTCACATATTAATAATAATAAGAATAAAAAGCAGTTTCCTTGTTGTCCTAAACGGGCATTTTGAAAATGGTTTTACACTGGGATGTAGGAAGAAGGAAATAATAGTCTATGAGGCATTCAGATAGCTGTGTGTGTGTGTGTGTGTGTGTGTGTGTGTGTGTGTTGGAGTGTGGGGGCGGTGATGATTCAAGTCAGATTTCTCACAGGAACAGACACTTCACTGGAAGCAGAGCCACATTACCGTTGGACAGTGCGGAGAGATTTCACTTTTTTTCCCTTTTTAAGTGGTGACACAAGGAGTTTGACAGAAGATATATATATTTTTATATATATATCCAACATTATTTTCATTTTTTTTTTTTACTATACTGTCACTATGTCCAGAGTTGCCAGCCTGTCGAAACTGCGGCAGGAGAGAATGAAGGAGATCAACCTGAGGGTGAGTTGTCATCATGACATATAACTCTTAATCTTAAATACAATTTTTTTTTTCAAGTCAACTTTATGCCAACTATTGTGTTCATTTCCTCTCCTGCTTTGGTTTGTGCTACTTCCCCTTCTCGGGGGTGACACTATGGTTTCCTTATTGTGACACATGTTCATGCAAGGGGCCCACACAGGCCTCCTGCGCCCATCATACCCATCTAGGCGTGCTGCACTAGTGTGGGTCTGCGGGTGTAGGTGTGTATGTGTGTATGTGTGTTTGGTAGTGCACACAGTGCCAGCTTACTGGGTAGTTGTTGCCATAGAAATGGCCATGTGTGTGTGAGTGTGATATAACTGCTGTGTGTGAAAATCTCGAGGGCCTCCAAAAGGTAGACGAAAATGAGCGTTAAAATGTGTCCTGTGCAGGTGTGAGAAAATGGGATTCTTGAAAAAAAAAAGAATTGTAATATGTAATGGAGTCGCAAACATCTCCATCCTGCACCCCGCTAACCCCAAGCCGAGGATGTGTTATGCTAATGGCAGCTAATGTGGCTTGTAGCTGTTTTATTCTAACACCCACACAGGTTTGTCCCGTTTTTAATTACCAACACGCTTCGAAACCCCAGTATTATGTGGGAATTAACTGGAAATGTGCAAAATTCTATTTTTTAGCTTAATATTTAAAAAAACAACAACTCTGTAGCTTAAAGTTGACTAATGGGGAGCATCATTAGTCCCATGTGCTGATATTGAGCAAGGCAAATATCAATAAGCAACCAATGTCCACTTCAAGTGTTGACAGCTTTCACAAGCCCCCCCCCCCCCAAAAAAAATACAATTAAGCACATTTCATTCTGCTGGAAACTAATACTTTGCACCTCAGAATCTGTTAAATATGGCAACCCAAACATTAGAAACAGCAAAGTCAGCTAATATGTGACAGTAACAATGAAAGTCAAGTTATAAACTCCCCAAGGCGCCAGGCGGCCCCTCCTTATAGGAATAAAACTGGGTTACTGAACCACTTACAGACCTAGACCTAAAAGTGGGCCACTTGACACACATTAGAAGCTTTAAATCACGAACAACGAGCTTTTTATTTTGGTCTGGATAAAGAAGTAACTGTCACTCGGATGAGGTTTGTTTGTTGGAAAACACGACTTCTGCTTTTAAAGTGTGCATGTGACTATCATGAGAGCTAAGCAAGCCCGCCCCGCAGGGAAAAAAGATCACTAATTGGGGCGCATGCGTAAGTCCACTGATACAACCAATGTATTAGCAGTGTAGATCAGGGGTCTCAAACTCAATTTACCTGCGGGCCACTGGAGCTATGGTCTGGGCAAGGCTGGGCCTAATCAGGTTTAAAAAAAAAAAAAAAAACATTTATTAAAAACAGAAAAATATACAAACTTTTTCAGTGCTCTGGTTCCGATTTTCTACAAGAAAAGCTCTGATAAAACATTCCACTGTTCTGAAATATATTAATTTTTATTTTTCTGCACAAAATAAGATGAAAAATAATAAACAAATCAAGAATAAAGAAAATCAATCAATCAGTAATAAATAAATATAATAATAATAATAATAAAACGGCAAATAATAAAAACTTAAGAAACCACATATAGTTGGTGGGTAGACAAATTTATTTTTTTCAGATTAAAATGAACAAAGCATTATTAGAGCCCTGTAGACATGACAAAACACGACTATAGTCACATTTATACTCTTTTTATTTACAACATATTGCGCAACTGCAGGGTCTTGAGACACATGCTAACTCGCAAACTAGAGAGCTAGCGACCTAAACGGTAGCCTTCAAGTTATTTCCTTTAAACTTAAATAGCCAAAAACTTACCACTTCCACACGGACAGGGAGGATAACTATTAACAGTTATTTAACCTTTAACATGAACATTAATCAAACGTAATAATTTTTTCTGGGTACATGATACCATACAGCATCCATATCAAACTTGCGCGGGCCGCACTAACATTAAACTTTCATATCAAGGCGGGGGCCTCAAACTAGTGTCCTGCGGGCCACATGTGGCCCGGGGGCCGCGTGTTTGAGACCCCTGGTGTAGATAAACTCAATGACGGGTCATTTTGTCCCCCAGAATAAAGAGAGAGAGCGCATGAGGGAACAGGAAAAGGCGGCCCGAGAGAGGGAGGCCCGTTACAACAACGGTCACCTCTTCACCTCCCTCACAGTGTCGGGAACCACGCTGTGCTCGGCATGCAACAAGAGCATTACGGCCAAGGAGGCACTCTGCTGTCCCAGTGAGTCTGATGGAAAAATACATCCTTTTTCTTCTCCTTCATGATGATTTCATGCAAATAAAGCATCCAAATGAGAAAAGTGGACAACACCCCCCCACATCCTTAGCTGAGTGACAGCTTGTTGGCAGAGCTATGGGCTTTCTTTAAGCTTGCTTTGTTTGTTTTTTGTGTCTGTGGTGAAGTGGTGGGCATATATCCAGGTCGTATACTGTATATACGTATATGCAAGTCAGGATCATAATGGCACTGGCCACCCTGACGTGAACAGTAGTGACCGGACAGAAATACAAAGTACCGTATTTTCCGGACTGTAAGTCGCACTTTTTTTCATAGGTTGGCTGTTCCTGCGACTTATACTCCAGAGCGATTTATAAATGAAAAAAAAAAATATATATATACCGTATTTTCCGAACTATAAGTCACACTTTTTTTTCATAGGTTGGCTGTTCATAGGTTGGCGGTTTTCTGCGACTTATACTCCAGTGTGACTGAAAAAAAAAAATCTATATATATATATATATACCGTATTTTCTGGACTATAAGTCGCTCCAGAGTATAAGTCGCACAGGGCCAGAAATGTATAATTAGGTAGAAAAAAACATACATAAGTCGCACTGGAGTATAAGTCACATTTTTTACGGGTAATTTATTTTACAAACTACTTGACCAAAACAGACATTACGTCCTCTTGGAAGGCAAGTTCTAACAATAAAAGAATAGAGAACAGGCTGAATAGGTGTAAGATATGCTAACACAATGCTTATTCAGCTACACAAAAAATAAACATGAACAGAAAAGGTGTCCAGTGTTTATGGAACATAAACACTTTTTTTCATTTATAAGTCGCTCTGGAGTATAAGTCGCAGGAACAGCCAACCTATGAAAAAAAGTGCGACTTATAGTCCGGAAAATACGGTAATTTGACAGACAGCCACAAAAGGGCACTCTAGACATTTGCACCGATATCTCCTACTCCTTAACAATTCAAAATTTTGCAGTAGATGTTAGCTTCCAAAGACAACTGACAACGATAGAACATAAATGCCCCCAAAAAAGAAAATCATATTCTAGTAGTGCAAGTAGTAACAACAATCAAGCAGCAGAGAGAAAGTTTGGAGTGAGCGAGGCTACTCTTACTACGATGAAGAAAACAAAACAGTTACTGTAGTTAAAACTGTTTGTTATGTTCCATAAACACTGGACACCTTTTCTGTTCATGTTTATTTTTTGTGTAGCTGAATAAGCATTGTGTTAGCATATCTTACACCTATTCAGCCTGTTCTCTATTCTTTTATTGTTAGAACTTGCCTTCCAAGAGGACGTAATGTCTGTTTTGGTCAAGTAGTTTGTAAAATGCACTTTGAGATCATTCATTTGATGTAAAATGTGTTTTATTATTATCATTATCATTATCATTATCATTATCATTATCATTATCATTATCATCATCAAATTAAATGTAATTATTATTAAAATAAATTACCCACAATAATGCAACTTGTACTCCAGTGCGACATATGTATGTTTTTTTCTACCTAATTATACATTTTTGGCCTTGTGCGACCTATAGTCCAGAAAATACGGTAGTTATCGGTGCTTCATTTTGGTGCTAAATTAATGCTGACTCAGCCACCTGCCACAGGTTTTTTTCTGGCTTCCCAGCATGCTTTGTGGAACTGGTTTTGTAAAACGTTACTCAAGTTACTTGATTTGTGTTAACCCATAGTTGTTATTATATGTGTGTTTACTTACCTGTGACATGTTGTGCTGTAATTTTTGTGTTTGCACCATGATTGTAGCTCATGTTCAGTCACTTTTGCAAAATAGTTTTTTAAAAAACTATTTTTTTCCCAGCATGCAATGTGACCATCCACAACCGCTGCAGGGACACCCTGCCCAACTGTGCCAAAGTCAAACAGCGGGTAAGATACTTATTTGTTGTGAAATAAACATACATAGTAATCTTTAACTGCAGACTAGTCAGTTGACATTTGTAAAGTAAGGTCACAGTATGAGCCGTCGAGTGGCTATTGGAGGAGAATGTCAGCGGAACAATAATCATAATTCACATTTTTATGTTTCTCATTCACAGCAGCAGAAGACGGCCCTGATGCGGAACAACTCATCCTTGCAGAACGTCACACTGCGCACAAGAAGTAAGATACCTTTCACATACGGTGAAACCAACCATTTCATTGGATCTTCAAGAGCAGGGGTTCCAAAACTTTACCAACTCAGGGCCTACTTGAAAATTAAAAAAAATGTCCGCCTCCCACCTTTGTCCTATAAACAGTACATAGACAAAATGCTGTGTTCTCAGAGCACTTAACTTAATTGATTGGCGACTCCAAATTGTCCATAGGTATGAATGTGAGTGTGAATGGTTGTTTGTCTCTTTGTGTCCTGTGATTGGCTGGCGACCAGTCCACGGTGTACCCCGCCTCTCGCCCGAAGACAGCTGGGATAGGCTCCAGCACCCCCGCGACCCTCGTGAGGATAAGCGGTAGAAAATGAATGAATGAATGAAAAAATTTAAGCTTTATATAATCTTTATATTTTTTATGACCTCGCATGGCCCACCTGCAGTACCTCCACAGCCCACCAGGGGGCCGCGGCCCACACTTTGGGAATCACTGTTCTAGAGGGACATGACTATAGAGAGTAAATGTGAATAGAACTTGTTTTCGTTGGAAACAGTCAGTGAACCACAGCTCCCTTCCCCAGTGCCGGCAGCACTCTTGCAGCGCCAGAGCATGAAATGCTTACTAATATGTGAGAGGTGTACACAAGCAAGCAAAATTTTATTTGGCTGTCACTGTTGTTGTGTCCTTGGGCAAAACACGTCACCCACCTTGCATCCAATGCTGCCCACACTGGTGTGAATGAATAATGGGTTCACTTGACTTGAGAAGGTAAACTGTAATTATATTATTAATATGGCAGTGATGCGCATCTTTGCCCATTTGCAGAGAATGCGCCACCTTGCACAAAAGGGGTGTGTTCTGCATACATTCATCTTTTTCCATAGATCCGGTAATCCGTGAGCGTCCCAGTTCGGCCATCTACCCTTCCGAAAGCCTCCGACATTCCCTTCTAGGATCCCGCCGAGGTCGCTCCAGCCTCACGCTGTCTAAAAGTGTCTCCACCAACAACATCGCAGGGTGAGAGTGGTGATGAGAGTGTCTGTGTGGGCGTGTTCTTTTGCTGGGTTTTAACACTGAAAACATCATGTGGCACATTGCTGCTCATCTTTCAAGCAATTTAAGTATATGTCGATGTATGTGGTGCAGAAACCTGAATGATGACTCTCCTCTGGGGCTACGTCGGATCCTGTCCCAGTCCACAGACTCCCTCAGCTTCAGGAACAGAGCCATGTCGGTGGAGTCTCTCAACGATGACGGTATTATTCAATAAGAGTGATAGACCCAGTGCATTTGGAACAGTAAAGCTCCATAAGTTATGTTGATGGTCTTCTCCAGGAGATCTCTACTACACTTCCATTCTGGAGGAGATGGAGCTGGAGGGCGAGGACTTTAAGGCAGACTCCTGGAGCATGGCCGTGGACACTGGTTACCTCCACTCGCACAGCAAAAACATCATCAAGAGACAGGATGTCATTTACGGTGAAGATATATGATGAATTACGACACACATTGCTGACCACACAGCACTCGTGCACTAAAATACACAATGTCAATCTCAGAGTTGATCCAGACCGAGGTGCACCACATGCGGACGCTACGCATCATGGAGCGTGTGTTCCGGCAGGGTCTGCTAGAAGAGCTGCAGCTGGACCCTGGCACCGTGCACGCTTTGCTCCCCTGCCTGGACCAGCTGATGAGCATACACTCGCACTTCCTGGTGCAACTTCTGCTGCGGCGCCACAGCAGCCTGCAGCCCGAATCCAACTGCAACTTCACCATACACCGCCTCGGGGACATACTGCTGGAGCAGGTAGATGCCATACTAACCAGGAAACACCCGTCGACTCTCTTTCATTTTTTTGTATGAAAATGTAGGTGTACAGAAACCCAGGTTTGACTGTAACTGTAGACCGTATAATGTTCCAGTTCTCAGGCCAGAGCGCGGACGACATGCGGAAGACGTACGCGGAGTTCTGCAGTCGGCACATGAAGGCGCTCAAGTTGTACAAGTCGCTGCTGGCCAGAGACAAAAGGTTCCAGTGCTTCATTCGGGTGAGACGCTTTAAGCATCCAGACTGTGAGAGTCTGATTAGAAGCCGAGACGTCATGTTTGATGTGTCTTTTCTGCGGGCAGCGTGTGAGTCGAGGACCGTGGCTGCGTTGCCATGGCGTCCAAGAATGCATCTTGCTGGTGACTCAGCGCATCTCCAAATATCCTGTCCTTATTCAGCGTATTTTAGACAACACTCTCGGTAAATTGGCAGACTTCTTGTTGGTGGGACATATTAGGTGGGACATATTACCTGACCTCTGACCTCTAATATAATTGTCTTGTGTTGCAGACGATGAGGAAGAAGCCTCGTCTATAGCGCATGCTCTGTCCATGGTCAGAGATCTTCTCAATTCCATCGATCAACAGGTATTGTACTCAACAAATTCACTATTCCAACATGTCGGATTACTTTTTTTTTTTACTATTTAGTTTACCGAAACATGTTTTTCTTCTTGGTCACTTCCTGTGTGGCAGATGGAGGAAATGGAGAAGTCGCAGCGGATGCAGGAGATTCATGCCAAGCTGGACCAACGAGCCGAGGCCAGAGTGAGGGACGGCGGACTGTTCAGGCCTGCCGAGCTGCTCCGCCGTCGACTTGTCCATGAAGGAATGCTGTTCTGGAAAACTCCAGGATCCAGACTCAAAGGTAAATCAATGAGACTGTGCTTGAAAGACGGCGGTCTAGTGGTTAGCGCGCAGACCTCACAGCTAGAAGACCAGGGTTCAATTCCACCCTCGGCCATCTCTGTGTGGAGTTTGCATGTTCTCCCCGTGCATGCGTGGGTTTTCTCCGGGTACTCCGGTTTCCTCCCACATTCCAAAAACATGCTAGGTTAATTGGCCACTCCAAATTGTCCATAGGTATGAATGTGAGTGTGAATGGTTGTTTGTCTATATGTGCCCTGTGATTGGCTGGTCACCAGTCCAGGGTGTACCCCGCCTCTCGCCCGAAGACAGCTGGGATAGGCTCCAGCACCCCCGCGACCCTCGTGAGGAAAAAGCGGTAGAAAATGAATGAATGAATGTGCTTGAAAGACTTGAAAAGTGGCTTGGTGGTAACATTGTTTTTGTGTGAAGATGTGCAGGTTCTCCTGATGACAGACATCCTCGTGTTTCTGCAGGAGAAAGACCAGAGGTACATCTTTCCATGCCTGGTAAGATATTCGCACAAAAGCACAAATTGTATGAGTATGACTTGTTTTATTCAGTTTCTGACGCTCTCTCCAGGACAAGCCTCCTGTGCTGTCCCTGCAGAACCTCATCGTGAGAGACATAGCCAACCAGGAGCGAGGCATGTTCCTCATCAGCGACTCCTCCCCTCCGGAAATGTACGAGGTCCACGCTACCTCCAAAGATGACAAGAACATGTGGATACGGCATATCCAGCGCACCGTCAGCAAGTGGGGGAATGGAGCACAACAATAGATGTCCTGTTGTCATGATACATTTATTACATTTATTTTTATTCATGTGACCACGGTGGTCAGGTGTCCATCACGGGAGGAGTTTCCCCTTATAGAGACAGAGCACAAGGCCCATCTGAGGAGACTGAAAGGTCAGACGTTAAACCACAGATAAGATTGTGCCAAAATGCACGTCTGATTGGCTGATTGTTCCCCCTGGCAGCTGACCTCCATCAGAAGGACAGGGAGATGTTGGAGCTTATGCAGGAGAGGGTGACTCTTTTCTGCGAGCTGGCGCAGGTGACAAGTTGTCAGGAGGACATAGAGCCCCCCATCACACGGTACTTGTTCAGGGCGGACACACCGCAAGCCCCCCGGGCGGAGAAGTTCCTTCTGGATGCCACGGCTGAAGGTAGGCTGCCATTGAAGATGACCAGTGATGCTGCAAATGCGATTCTCGTTGTTTGTCTCGACAGTGGACCGACTAAGCGAGCTTCTTCTGGGTTGTAGTGTGGACGTCCCTCTGCTGTGCCATCATAACCGCCTGGAAATGACAGAAAGCAGTCAGTTTTTACACATCTTTAGGCTCAATTCCCTGAACCAGAAACTGACTAAACTGTTATTCTTCCTCTCACCAGGTGATCATGATCTTATTATCAATGGAGCACATGAATTCCCCGCAGCAAAGGTGAGTGCTCTCTAATATAATCATAATTTGCAATACACAGTTTAATATTATGGCTATAAACCGCATATTATAATAAATATTTATTTGACAGGAGATCTGTCAGCGGTTGATGAATCTCAGTGTGTATCTTCATGCACTCCAGGTAAGTACAACAGTATATATATATATATATATATATATATATATATATGTATGTGTATATATATATGTATATATGTATATATATGTGTGTGTGTGTGTGTATATATATGTGTGTGTGTGTGTGTGTATATATATATATATATATGTATATATATGTATATATGTATATATATGTGTGTGTATATATGTATATGTGTGTATATATGTATATGTATGTATATATGTGTGTATACATGTATATGTGTGTATATATGTATATGTATATATATGTGTGTGTATAATTATGTGTATATATGTATGTATATATGTATATGTATGTATATATACATATGTATATACGTATATTATTATTAATATATATTATATATAAGTAATATCATAAGCTAATATTAATAATATGAGTAATAATTAATATAAATAAAATATAATATAAATATAATATAATTTATATATAATATAAATAATATTAGTACATTTTGTATCATTGCAATAATTGTGATAATCTGTCATACTTTCCAATATTTGAGCAATAAAATCCACTTTCCATGAATACAATATTGTATCTTCATCATAAAATACAACTACTTCCCCTTAATATAGAATGAAAACTGTATTATCACTTCCTGCTTATGCTGTACATTAAAATGATTGTAGTGTTAAAATACCCCTTTCACACATCTACACATGTATTTTCACAATAAGAGCTACCGTTTCCTTCTAATAAATTTCAATGAATATGGTATTATATATAGTAGTCATATTATAGTAATATAATATAACCATTTCCTCATGAGCAACAACGTCCCCCAAATATGTGATGTATACATAATAACTTTATTTCATAAAATCAGAGCCACTGTTTCCTCTTAATACACAATACTCACTGTATCATCACAATAAGAGCTCTTACTTCCTGCTTGGATTCATGATTTCTAACACAGATAGTACCTGTCCCCTTCAGGCCGCCGTCATCAAACAAGACTCCATCCTGGAGCTGCTTCTGCAGCAGGAGGATGTGCCTTCGCCAGCCTCGGCGGGCTCGTGGCGCCAAAACCGCGAGGCCAACACCGGGTCGACCATCGGGGAGCTGGCCCTGTTGCAGAGGCAACACAGCCTGCTACAGGAAGAGCTGCTGAGGCTGCGTGACGCCGAGAGCCGCTTCAAGGACAGCGAGAGGGCCCGGGCCAAGCTGGAGAAGCAGGTCCGACACATGAAGGTGTGCAGCGGGGCTTCCTCGCAGGAGCAGGTGGACACGGCCATGCAGGTAAGAACACGACTCATCTTTTTAAAAGGCTTTATTAGACGCTTTTTCATGGGTCCAGCCTAGAAGGGAAGACTCTAGTGGCTCCCAGTGGGGCAACCAGGAAGCTGTCCACCAATCGGAAGCGACTCAGGGAGGAAGCGATGTGGAGGTGGACATGACGTCTGATGATGATGATGATGAAGAGGCATCCGAAAGCTCCCGAGGTCAGACACTGGACATTTCATTAGGTACCCATCTACTGTCCACTCAGAGCAGCATCATAAATGATGCCTTTGTAAATGTATATTCCATATTTAAATATGCGCATCTCAATATGATTTGATCATTTTAATTGAATGTAATTGTATAATTCACTACAAGGATGAAGAGTCTTGAACCAGTCATGATGTGCTATATATACCACTACATTGACACTTACTATGGTACCCATTATAAATAAAAAATAAAAAATAAAAAATAAAAAATAAAAAATAAAAAATAAAAAATAAAAAATAAAAAATAAAAAATAAAAAATAAAAAATAAAAAATAAAAAATAAAAAATAAAAAATAAAAAATAAAAAATAAAAAATTAAAAATTAAAAATTAAAAATTAAAAATTAAAAATTAAAAATTAAAAAAATACAATAAAAAACTTAAAAATTAGAAATAAAAATACAAAATAAAAAATATTAATTAATTAATTAATAAAAACTGAAGTGAACAAATGTAACAGTTAGTGATTGTAAAAGTACCAGATGGAGGGGTAGGATTTAATAAGCTTTGCTTCTTCCTACTCCTTTTGGACATGTGGAACTGTGAACTGATTATATGATGCACTCAATTGTAATCTGATGCATGTTCAAATGAAATTAAACCATTACCATTACCATGTTTCTTTTTTCCAGATTTCCAAGACATTCCAGAGGAGAACTGATCTTCGGCACACTTCGCAAACAGGTTAAACCCAAAAACAGAAAGCCATTATTACGCCAGAATATATTTCTATCCTTTCTGTAGATATTTATTATTATTATTATTGTTTATAGCTGCTTGACCGCTTTCTGGCTTCTAAGCTGGTGATTGTCTTGTGTCGTTTGCATGATTTACTTTCACTGGACCAAAGGCTTAAAAGGGAACACGCAAATAACACATTTAGGGCTGTACGAAGAATCAACAACACCTTTCATTAGGGATGTCATAAAATGGGACTAATTTTTTGGCCCTTTGTATTGAGTTGTGGACTCCAATAGAGCAGTGACAAACAATAACCCGCACAGAAAGCTTTCTACATCTTCCAGAATCTGCACCTATTCCAGCTTTTTTCCCTGAACAAGACATCTTGTCATGTTTTAATCTCGCGAGATCTTGTGACACCAAATAACTGCGTTCATTTCAAAACTATTGAGTACTGCACCATGAAGCCACATCAGGAAGCAAAAGAAGAAATGAATGTGATGTATTTAAAAGTCCAATATCGGGGAATTGGAGTTCTAACAGTGCTGTCTGATAACATTTAAATCAGTCGAATGGATAAAAAGCACCGTGACGACATTTCTATCCATCATCATCTCATTTCTGCCAAGCGGCATTGCAGCCGCAGTCTTTCTAAAGACACACTATAGTGTCGCACTTTCTGGCAATAAACCAAAAGGTCTGGTTAATACAACAGTAACGCTCAACTAGTCAATCAGAAGTGGTTTATTTTTGGTTGTGTTGCATGTTTATAAACAGGTTTCACCTTCATTTCAGTGCAATAGACGCCACTTTTTCAGCTTTGTTGTGCATTCATCTCGTTTCTAAACAGTTGACAATCTTATTAATCAAAGACTTTTTCTGGTATGAATGTATTTTACGCGCTTGCTGTTAGCATTTGTTACAAGTGGCCAGGTAAAGTTTATGGATGTAAGATGAATTGTTTGTTATAACCAGAAAGACTATGCTTACTTTTTGTCATATGGATTGTATACACAGAAATAAAATATCATACAAAAGACTTATTGTTGGTATGAGAGTGGTCAAAATGTTAGAAAGAGCTCCGAAGTGGGATGGCGCACAAAGATAGAAAGACGAGCACACGTACACACAGAGACTCCTCATCCTAATCCTCCAGACAATGTCAGCCAAAAGATGTTTATTAATAACCCAACTGGGGCCCACAGAGGGGGAATTTCTGGCATAGTCACCGACCACGCCCCCTAACCCGCCATGTATGAGCTTGTCGTTGCCACCGTACCCCTCCCTCCCGGGAGACCCCCAATTATAGGCACTACAGGCCAGGTGACGGAATACAGTTACAAGGCCGGAATGTTGTGTTGCTTTTGTGTTTCTTCCACCTCCCCAACGCATCACCACAATGCTTCCTTCAAGATGTGCCAGGATTATTATTCCCACCCAGTAGCGCAATTGAAGACATATGCGCCCCATCCTTTGGTTATATGATCGTGATGGTGGAAGAGGTCTTCAAAGTGCAGTGTGGGGGCCATCTGCAGCACTTAGCTAATACAGAAAAACCATCAAAAGGCATCTTATAAAGCAACAAATCAGAAACTAAACAAAGCTTTGTATTTAAATGTATGCTTTTTTAGCCTTTTTACCAAATTGAACAAAAAGTAAACAATCAATCCCACCCTCGGCCATCTCTGTGTGGAGTTTGTATGTTTTCCGGTTTCCACCCACATTCCAAAAACATGCTAGGTTAATTGGCGACTCCAAATTGTCCATAGGTATGAATGTGAGTGTGAATGGTTGTTTGTCTATATGTGCCCTGTGATTGGCTGGCGACCAGTCCAGGGTGTGCCCCGCCTCTCGCCCAAAGACAGCTGGGATAGGCTCCAGCAACCCCCGCGACCCTTGTGAGGAAAAGCGGTAGAAAATGAATGAATGAATGTATTTAGTTTGTAGACCCGAGTTCAATCCCACCCTCGGCCATCTCTGTGTGGAGTTTGTATGTTTTCCGGTTTCCTCCCACATTCCAAAAACATGCTAGGTTAATTGGCGACTCCAAATTGTCCATAGGTATGAATGTGAGTGTGAATGGTTGTTTGTCTATATGTGCCCTGTGATTGGCTGGCCACCAGTCCAGGGTGTACCCCACCTTTCGTCCCCAAGACAGCTGGGATAGGCTCCAGCAACCCCCGCGACACTCGTGAGGATAAGCGGTCGAAAATGAATGAATGAATATTTAGTTTGTCAATGATGCTGAAAGATCACGGCGCCCACAAATCATCCAATCAGAGGGCTGCGATGCCATTCCTCGTACCCAGCCTCAACCGCTGGTGATTTCCTGTCAAGTTAACTAGTTCATGTTCTTGTAAGAAAAACCCGAGTGTTACCTTGTGTTTACTAAAGACAAAACAGGAAGTGAAATGACAGACTTTGCGACATTTCCCTTGCATGACGCACCAGATCTGAATTACGTCCCAGTGTAAACTCACTTGGTGTTAGATGGGATTAGAACTGCTTGCTTGACGGCGGCAACAGCTGTGAGTCAGCATGTTAAAGTAGCAGCATTACGTGGGATTAAAGGGGGAGAATATTTTCTATTTGTTTTTAAGGTGATATTTGGATGATGGTTAAAAGACGGAAAGTGAGATTCCTGGAAGAATTAGGTGGTGGTTTGATGTCTAAGGATGAAAAATACACAGTTTGAGTGCACAAACGGAGGGTGCGGCCTTGTGGATGATCCCCGGGATTCTCCAAAAGTGGGAGTGTCACTTCATCCAAGCCGTATAAAAGCTCGCCTTCCATCTTGGTCGGAGTTTGGTGTCTCGTCCACATCGCCAGGCCGTCCGTCCGTCCTCATCTCTTCATCGTTCTTGTTAAAAAAAAAAAAAAGAACCGCCAACATGGAGGCCATTAAGAAGAAGATGCTCATGCTGAAGTTGGACAAGGAGAACGCTCTGGACCAGGCGGAGCAGGCGGAGGCGGACAAGAAAGCGGCGGAGGATAGAAGCAAACAGGTAGGCTGGGTCAACATATGATAAGAACATACAGTCAAACTACAATTATGGCTTCTGTGTCCTCCTAGCATGAGGACGAGCTCCTGCAGATGCAAAAGAAGCTGAAGGGGACGGAGGACGAGCTGGACAAATACTCTGAGGCACTGAAGGATGCTCAGGAGAAGCTGGAGGTGGCCGACAAGAAGGCCGCTGATGTGAGTAGCCCTCTGCAAAGCCGGAAAAAAATACATTTTTTTTTGTCATGTAGTTACTCCTACCGGGTAACACCACTAATGTCAGTCTAATATTGTCACACGCTATGATAAAAGCCACCAGTGTAAATCAAGCCTCATCAAGCAGCTCCCCTCCACCGCATTCCATTCTCCTCATGCTCTGGATGGAGACCCCCCCACCCCCTCCCACCCCCCAACCTGACAGCTGTGTGTGTGGAGGGGGTGTAAGGATTGAGAGGCCTGCTTAGGCCATGATGTCAGCCGCTAAACCTCGACTCTTAGCTTAACAATGGCACCACTCCTTTTTAGGTACATCCTTCACCACCCGCTACCCGATAGGTCGGATCCAAGAGTAGCATTTGAACATTGGGTTCATTATTTATTGTCCAAAAAATGTTCGATAAGTACCACCTCCATGTAGCATGTCTGTACCGTTTTCACTACCTCTAGCTTTGAATACGTGTCTAGTCTATCTTTGGTTCATGCATTTGTATTTGTATGATTATTTCATCTGTATATGTCTCTAAAGTCATTTTGGTTTTATTTGAAAAAAAAAAAAATAATTATGCTGCGTACCACTAGATGGATCCTGTGTGCCATCTGTGGTATTTGCGCCACAGTTTGACAATCAATTTGAACCATAGCACTTGTTAAAAGCCTAATATATCCAATTATTATATTATACTGCCATATACTGTTCATCCTACAGACTGAACAATATTAACAATATAAATTGTTGTGTTTATTGTATCTGCATAGACTCATGTGTGATGTGTGTGTATAATATGTTTTACATATTTTTAGGTCAATAAAATACATAAATACAAATAATTAAAAAATAAATTAATAATTACTGCATTATAAATTTATTTAAAGATAAAATAATGTGGCACGGCGGTCTCGTGGTTAGCGCGCAGACCTCACAGCTAGGAGACCAGGGTTCAATTCCCACCCTCGGCCATCTCTGTGTGGAGTTTGCATGTTCTCCCCGTGCATGCGTGGGTTTTCTCCGGGTACTCCGGTTTCCTCCCACATTCCAAAAACATGCTAGGTTAATTGGCCACTCCAAATTGTCCATAGGTATGAATGTGAGTGTGAATGGTTGTTTGTCTATATGTGCCGGCGACCAGTCCAGGGTGTACCCCGCCTCTCGCCCGAAGACAGCTGGGATAGGCTCCAGCACCCCCGCGACCCTCGTGAGGAAAAAGCGGTAGAAAATGAATGAATGAATGAATTATAAAATAATGTAATTTTTTCCTTTAATATAAAATGCTGAATTATTGTACTGAATGGTTTATAGTATTTAGTATACAAAATTATATTTATACAGTTTATTCATTAATTTTCTCCTGCTTATCCTCACAAGGGTCGGACCCTATGTGCTGGAGCCTATCCCAGCTGTCTTGGGGCGAGAGGCGGGGTACACCCTGGACTGGTGGCCAGCCAATCACAGGGCACATATAGACAAACAACCATTCACACTCACATTCATACCTATGGACAATTTGAAGTGACCAATTAACCTAGCATGTTTTTGGAATGTGGGAGGAAACCGGAGTACCCGGAGAAAACCCACGCATGCGCAGGGAGAACATGCAAACTCCAAACAGAGGGGTGGAATTGAACTCGGATCTCCTATAGCTGTGAGGCCTGTGCACTAACCACTTAATCCACCGTACAGCCCTTTTTAAAAATAATAATATAAATAAAATTAAATAATGAAGACAGCTGGGATAGGCTCCAGCACCCCCCGCCATCCTCGTGAGGATAAGCGGTAGAAAATGAAATGAATGATCTAAATTCATCATGCAGCCTACAATTGGCATTCAAATGAGCGTTTCAACTGTGTAAAGCTAACAACAGCTAATAAGTCACATGATCTATCAACCGACTGGAAATGATACTTCTCATTTTACAGCAACATTTCCACTTGGTTACCTCTTAGGTTCCTCCAATACCATCATCTGAAACATCAGCATATAGCCTACACTAGTTTGACTCAGCCCGCATCAAGTGTGTGTGTGTGTGTGTGCGCACCCAGGCGGAGGCGGAGGTGGCCTCCCTGAACAGGCGCATCCAGCTAGTGGAGGAAGAGTTGGATCGAGCTCAGGAGCGGCTGGCAACCGCTCTACAGAAGCTGGAGGAGGCCGAGAAGGCGGCTGATGAAAGCGAGAGGTGATTTTTTTTTCTCCTTCATAAGAGATCCTGGAGACAACTTGCCGTTCGTTAATTCACGCTGTGCTGAATGAATATAGCTGTAATTTGCCAGAGGATGTACATTTTTTAAACATTTGAGAATCATCCTGTGTTCTTAAATTAGCCTAAAACGGCAACGCCTCACAAAAAGGGAAATATTTGTTCCTCATGCCCAAAGATCTCACATTAAAATGCAGTTTTCCATTCACCTTAACATTATGTAATACAATCCTTCATTTTTGACCGCTTGCCTTCAGGTTTTTATTTGTAATGTTTATATATGTCCACCAGATGGTGCCATTTTTTCTCATTCAAAACATGCAGCACAGTTCCCCAGCTTTGAAAGTTTTTTGCAAGGGTGTCTTGCCACTGAAATTATAAGTATATATACAAACAAATGTTAAAATCCCCAAAATGTAAGGTATATTTCAGGCAGAAATGAATTTAAAATTGACAAAAATATTAATATATGAAATATTTCCAACAGTTTTGGAGAACCTGATGTTTTTTTTCTCATGAGGTTCAAATATGAGTGACTTTTCAGTGTTAAAGTTCCACAACAAAGATGGAAGAGTGGGTGGAGATGATGGACGTCTAATGTGTGTGCAGAGGCATGAAGGTTATCGAGAACAGGGCTCTCAAAGACGAGGAGAAGATGGAGCTCCAGGAGATCCAGCTGAAGGAGGCCAAGCACATTGCGGAGGACTCCGACCGCAAATACGAAGAGGTGAGCTCACTCTCCTGGAGGAGGTGGCTCGTGACAGGGAGCTTTGGATATTAACAGCATGAGCGTTGTGATGCGTTCAGGTGGCTCGTAAGCTGGTGATCGTGGAGGGGGAGCTGGAGCGTACAGAAGAGAGGGCCGAGCTGGCTGAAGCGTGAGTCTGTTTTATTAATTATTTTTATTAAAATTATTATTTAAATAACTTCTAGTTGCTGCTTTTGCCGTGATTTCTCATTTTAATGTGCCTGAAAGAATCACACAGAAATACCCAAAACACTCTCTTGACAAGCCACGCCCCCTCAACCAACCATTCATGTCTATGGAGTTGCGAGTTAGCTTGTTAGCTTCCTCTCTAGCTAGCTATTGCTTGTAAAAAAAAAATAATACAAAGGTAATTTAATGTATCTTCTATATATTCTTGGCTTCCTTAACAAGTGTAGTTTGTTTTTAATAATGAATTCTACTATAATTCTATGCCCTGCTATGCCCTACTATTTATGGTAAAAACCTAGCATTTTCATAGCAAGTACTCAGGCTAGCATGTCGGCCATCTTGGTGAGGTAATTGTCTGCCATTTTTACTGTGTCTTCTTCTTCTTTGTTTGTTTTTTGGGGCCCATTCACACCATAAATTCCACCAGAAAATGTGCCGAGCTTGAGGAGGAACTAAAGAACGTCACCAATAATCTGAAGTCCCTTGAGGCGCAGGCTGAGAAGGTACTTGTTTATTTACAAATTGCAAAGAAGAGTCCAAAATTGTTATCCTAATTTGATCTATTTGTCCACATAGTACTCTCAGAAGGAGGACAAATACGAGGAAGAGATCAAGATTCTGACAGACAAGCTGAAAGAGGTAAAGGATCACAATGTTTTTACACGAGAAATCCTTCTGGATGGTGGCTATGTTGACGTTTGCGTTGATTTAACATTAGGCTGAGACCAGAGCGGAGTTTGCTGAGAGGTCTGTGGCCAAGCTGGAGAAGACTATTGATGACCTGGAAGGTAATTCCTATTTATAATACTCACACATTGAAACTGTTAAATATATAGGCTATAGAGTGACTGTACCAGGGGTGGGCAAACTACGGCCCGGGGGCCACATGTGTCCCACCAAGCCTTTGAATCCGGCCCACCTGCTTTTTAAGTATTTCAACACCCCGAGTTCAATTCCACCCTCAGCCATCTCTGTGTGGAGTTCGCATGTTCGCCCCCATGCATGCGTGGGTTTTCTCCGGGTACTCCGGTTTCCTCCCACATTCCAAAAACATGCTAGGTTAATTGGCGACTCCAAATTGTCCATAGGTATGAATGTGAGTGTGAATGGTTGTTTGTCTATATGTGTCCTGTGATTGGCTGGCCACCAGTCCAGGGTGTACCCCGCCTCTCGCCCGAAAACAGCTGGGATAGGCCCCAGCACACCCCGCGACCCTCGTGGGGATAAGCAGTAGAAAATGAATGAATGAATGAATGAACATACAAACTGGCAACATGACTTACAAGTCGGATGTCTTCTTTAGCAAAAAAAACAAAACAAAACTGTAAAATGTGGTCTGATGACACTTGATAGTATAACACTTTTACAGATAAAATTAGACCAAAAATTATAAGCATAAAATTGTGTGTGTGTGTGTTAAATATGTGTTCTGGCCCCCCGGACAATTTTGTTAACTCAATGCAACCCACGAGTCAAAATATTTGCCCATCCCTGGCCTGTACTATCCCCTCATACTTTGTACGGGACAAAAAATTAAAAATTAAAAAAAACAAAACCTTAAACTGTATTATGGAAAGCAGGAAGTGAACAAACGTAACAGTTACCGATTGTAAAAGTACCAGATGGAGGGGTAGGATTTAATAAGCTTTGCTTCCTCCTACTCCTTTTGGACATGTGGAACTGGGAACTGATTATGGGATGCACTCAATTGTAATCTGATGCATGTTCAAATGAAATTAAATCATTACCATACTATTGAATGATAACAGAGATGATCATTTTGAATTGGATGCACAGCTTAGCCTTTAGTCTGGTCGTCAGGCGGCCGCAACCTCTGTGCTTCAACGTCCATCTCGCTCTACATTTGTAGTCCACATAAAGTACACTGCTTGCCTGGTGTAGTTAAAAAAATACATATTTTCAAAGAGAAAATGCACAAATGAGCGGATCTTAAATAAGAAATCCGTGACTATGCAGAGATCTAAAAATACACTCTACAGTGCCTATAGAGAATATTGCTGTTATATTGTCATGTTGCTAATCCAAGGCTGTTGCTTTGTTTCTTTGCACAGATGAGCTTTATGCACAGAAACTCAAATACAAAGCCATCAGTGAGGAACTGGACCACGCGCTCAATGACATGACCTCCATGTAAGCATCCCTTAAAAAAAATCCTCTCACTTAAGATTTTTGTTCCAAAGCACAATAATCCACATATTTAAACAAAACAATACATAAATACTGAAATTTTCAACCCTTTTTTGTTTCTAGTTAAACACCTCTGGAAGCCCTGTCCACTCCCTCTTGGCTCAAATCTGACCCCTTACTCTCTCCTCTTCCTCCATTCCTCAACAACTGTCAGATTTATGTTGTTTACAGCACTTTCACACCTTTTCACAGCCCATCTATTCACAACGAGCAGCAGCAAATTACCTTCGATGTGAAAAATCAACCCTTTATTTGTCCTACTTTGTGTTCTTTTAAAAACGTTTAAACAGCGGAAGAAAGGCTCATGGTAAACTGTCTGTGTTTGTTTTTGCTGCATGTTTCATTAAGGGACATTTGTCATTAAGGGAAGCGTTTGCGTTTACATGAGGCTACCAAAAAATACAACCAAAAAAAATACACAATGATTTAAAAAAAAATACATTTTTTAAAAATATATATATTTCAGACTAACAAAAATAAACTGACAAGTGCGTTTTATGCTTTTTTTTCCAGTTGCATCACAAGAAAAGAGAATTAGGTCATAAACAGGAGGATTGCAGCTTATTTTAACAAACATGCACATTTCTATATATACTATATACTGTATATATTTTTTTACACAATTTTTAGGTTTAGACGGCAAAATGCATCATTAAACACAAGAAAAATGATAGTGTCGGATCATCCTTAAAAGCCAAAAAGGATGTTTTTACAATATGAATGAATAAAAAGGTGTTGAACTACTTTGCATTAGCCACGAGTTACACTTGAGGTGGCAGCCATGATGCTACTAAAATGACACTGAGGTAGAAATGTTTTTTTCTGAAGAATCAAGACATGAATTAGGAGTATACAGTTCACTAACATGTGTGTACACTGCAGCAAAACATGTTTTTTTTTCTCACCTCATGTCACGAGTATGTCCCATTGTTGGACACAATAATTGCATTTGATACTGCATGCAGGAAACACATTAAATATTGGATACACTAGTTTACATGCCGTTTTGTATCAAAAATGTCCAAAAATCCACCAATAGGCCATTGCATGTATACACAGAAAGAATGAAATAGTCCATTCCTTAATTGAAGACGCTGCACTTTGCTGCCCCCTTTGGCCGACTCTATGAACTGCTACTGAGTCTTCGCCGCAGCAGTGAGGCGGGCTTGCTTTCGAGGTCCTCCACGTCGCTTTCGCACTGTCTCTGCGGGACGTTGTCATACATTAGGCAGTCTAGTCAGAGTGTATTTATTAGAAAAGGTGTGATTTAAGTTACCTCAGGTGGATCAGAGCTGCCTTTGCACAAGAGTTTTAAGCGGACCAGGCGGTTACACATCCATACCATGTTATAGGACATCTTGCCATAGGAGGAGAGGAGAAACGTTATAGTATGACAACAGTGCAGTTCGCCCCAAATAGAACATAAAACACTACATGTACCTTCCATTTCCTTCTGGCATTGAACTTCTTAAAGTTCTTCATATTGATTGAAGATCGATTCCTATTGGCCACCTGTTTGCGTGTGATGGGCTGCAACAAAATATTAGGTTGTCAGCATTTGGAGATCAGAAGTAGGTGAAATTTTTTATTTTTTTAAGGAGTGACTACCTTGATCCATGGATGGCGAAGACAGTCCTCGGCTGTCAGTCTGTCACTAAAAGTAGAAGAAAAGTAGAAGTTTAATGTCACAAACATGCATAAAGCCACATATTACTTAAAAAAAACCCACTATATCCTCAAATTTGCTTATCTTAAATGAACATTTTCAACAACGTTAAAGTTGCAGTTTATGATTCGACCAGTAGGGGGTGTTAATATTGTATTTTGCGTTCGGGCTCCCCCTATAGTTTATAAGGTAAACAGAAATATGTAGTATTAAAAGAGTAGTATTAAAATCTATTTTGCTCTAGCGATACCCTTAAAGCCTAAAAATAAAACTAAATAAAATAAACAAGAATTATGTGGGGAAAATAAATCATAAACAAGGGGAAGTTTGTTATTGTTATTATTTTGTTTTGGGCTCCATAAAGACGATTCAATGAATGAAATAATAAAATGCCATAACAAAGAATGAACTCCACCCACCTGGGATTTTTCACCAGTAGTTTCTCAATGAAGTCTTTGGCCGTGGAGCTGGTGGTGCTGAAGTGCTGCGTGTCGAGTCGGTAATTCATAGCCAGCACGTTCTTCAGAGTCTCTTCATCAGTGTCTCCCTGGAACGGCGACAAGCCGCTCAAGCTGAGGACACAGCATATAGGGACATTTGAACAGGAGCCATGACACCTTGTGTATGTTGTATTTCCAAGCACTTGCAACTTACAGTATGTAAGTAATAACTCCTATGCTCCTACATGGGGGGGGGCATAATAGGAAAGGTGAGGAAAAGCGCCTTCAGAATCACAATGTTATGAATTGTAGATGTAATAACCGTGCAGGACACACAGTGTGCAAGGACAGGAAGTGCTGCATATTCACCACATATCTGCCGCTGTGCTCAGGGCTTCGCTGTTTATCACCTCGGGGGCTGCACAAAACAGACAACAGTTCAGAATTGGAGGCGCCTGTCCGGCCGTCACCATGAGCGGTGGCCGTGTTTCGCAAGGATCATGCCGCTTAATCCAATTACTGTGACACCATTAAAAATGGATTAACAGCGGGACGTGTTTTTGTCTCACCGATGTACTGAGGGGTTCCACTTGAGCTCTTGTACTCCTCCCCGGAGTTAAAATGGTGTGCGAGACCAAAGTCTATGAGTTTGATGTTAGGATGAGGACACTCTTTGTCTGAGAGCATGATGTTTTCTGGCTGAAAGGAGACAATGTTGTTAGAGAGCGACACATCACGGTCAAATATTGTCTTAACGGCGTTAGAAACCTTGAGATCAAAGTGGGCGATGTTCTTGCTGTGCATGAAGCCCAGACCGTTCAGGATCTGCTTCATGAACTCGATGGCTTCGTCTTCAGTCAGGTTCTCCTTTTCGGCGATGAAGTCAAACAGCTCGCCGCCGCTAACGCTACCGTTTGAAGTGGACGAGAAGTAGAGATACATGGTTGTAGACGACCACAATGTATTCCCACCTGACAAATACTCCACATAATGGAGCTGATATTGAAGCTTGAGATTTTTTCACGCAGCTCTACATACTGTACTAAACACTCACTGTACCTTTAAGATGTTTAGGCCAATCGCTACAAAATTTGGCACTCACCTTTAGGTGATTGCTAATCACATGTGTTTAATTCATTCATTCATTTTCTACCGCTTTTCCTCACGAGGGTCGCTGGAGCCTATCCCAGCTGTCTTCGGGCGAGAGGCGGGGTACACCCTGGACTGGTGGCCAGCCAATCACAGGGCACATATAGACAAACAACCATTCACACTCACATTCATACCTATGGACAATTTGGAGTGGCCAATTAACCTAGCATGTTTTTGGAATGTAGGAGGAAACCGGAGTACCCGGAGAAAACATGCACGGGGAGAACATGCAAACTCCACATAGAGATGGCCGAGGGTGGAATTGAACCCTGGTCTCCTAGCTTTGAGGTATTCGCGCTAACCACTAGACCACCGTGCCGCCCCATGTGTTTAATATTTCAGCAAAATTGGTTCCAAAACTGGCTGCACAGTGCTCCAGTGGATAGCGCGCAGACCTCACAGCTAGGAGACCCGAGTTCAATCCCACCCTCTGTACTCCGGTTTCCTCCCACATTCCAAAAACATGCTAGGTTAATTGGCCACTCCAAATTGTCCATAGGTATGAATGTGAGTGTGAATGGTTGTTTGTCTGTATGTGCCCTGTGATTGGCTGGCCACCAGTCCAGGGTGTACCCCGCCTCTTGCCGAAGACAGCTGGGATAGGCTCCAGCACACACACACCCCGCTTCCCCCCCACCCCCACCCCACGACCCTTGTGACGATAAGCGGTAGAAAATGAATGAATGGTTCCAAAACATGTCCGCCATCAATCAAAACCTACTTACATAGCAGCTAATTGTCATTGTCACTGACCTTACTATGCTAAATGATTATAAAACTTTCATGTCCCTAAAGGGACGAAATAAACATACAAACGCCATCTTGTCAACTCACATCTCCAGAATGAGCACCACCTCCGACCGACTCTCAAAGACGTCTTTGAGGGCAACGATGTTAGGGTGCTGTAGAGTCTGGATCACCTCCACCTCCTCCTCCACGCGGCTCCTCTCCAGTCCCAGGCGGCTGCACGAGGTCTTGCGAAGCTTGACAAACTTTCCCGCCCAATATGTCCCAGTGGCCAACTCGCGAACTCTTCGGACTTGACCAAAATGTCCACTGCGATCGGAAGACAACAGCGGCACACACAAAAATACATATGGCGTCCCACAGGGGTATATCCTAAAGCATCTTATGTTGAGCATTAAATATGAGCATACCTTCCTAGTACATCTCCGATCTCATAGAAGTCCTCCACATTCTCGGGTTTGAACACGGCCATGCCGATCACTTCAGGTTGTTTCTTGAGTCTGCTTAGTTCATATTAAACCTCAAGTGGCTCATGGTCCTTCACCACAGACGTACCTATAAAGGCAAAACAGCTCTCTCACTTGTAGTTCAGCACATTGGATCATACCGAGAATGGTAGATATTTTTGTTTTTGAAGCACTCTTATTACATCCCTCCCTTTCCCATTGACCTCCGTTATCATAGCGCAACCCTGCCTTGACAGTATGATGACATCAGCACTTCCTGTGCCAAACTTCCCTACTTGGCACACTACACAAGTCAGTGTGAGTACAGTAAAACGAACAAAACCTGTTTCATTACGGCAGCGAGTATGTTTAACAAACACAAGAGAACAAAGAACAGTACTTTCAAAATGTGTAACACTTACTTACTTACTTACTATGGTACTTACTTACTTACTAACTATGGTATCCCTTCATTGCTATTACCAAATATGGTCGGCAGTTGCTTTCCAATGACCACGAGTGTCACTTTCACTTCAGTGCTATTGTTGTTGTCCCCATGAGACTGATTCCTGTTACACAAGTCCAGCTCACTTTGGGAGTAAAGGAGTGGTCAAACAGCAACTCCTTTGTGAGACAGTTTTTGTGTGGGAGGGGAAAAAAACGCAGGGTTCAAAGGTTCAACCCTGATGTGTTCCAGAAAACTGAACATTTTGGACATCAGCCATGTTTTTTGTTTACTTTTCGACTGGGGTTGTTTTCACCTTGGGAGGGACCAAGTGGAATATCTCTAACTGACTAAGTACTACCGTATTTTCTGGACTATAAGTGGCTCCAGAGTATAAGTCACACAAGGCCAAAAATGCATAATTAGGTAGAAAAAAACATACATAAGTTGCACTGGAGTATAAGTCGCATTTTTGTGGGTGCTGGAGCCTATCCCAGCTGTCTTTGGGGCGAGAGGCGGGGTAGACTCTGGACTGGTCGCCAGCCAATCACAGGGCACATATAGACAAACAACCATTCACACTCACATTCATACCTATGGACAATTTGGAGTGGCCAATTAACCTAGCATGTTTTTGGAATGTGGGAGGAAACCGGAGTACCCGGAGAAAACCCACGCATGCACGGGGAGAACATGCAAACTCCACACAGAGATGGCCGAGGGTGGAATTGAACCCTGGTCTCCTAGCTGTGAGGTCTGCGCGCTAACCACTCGACCGCCATGCCGCCCTATTTTACAAACTACTTGACCAAAACAGACATTACGTCCTCTTGGAAGGCAAGTTCTAACAATAAAAGAATAGAGAACAGGCTGAATAGGTGTAAGATATGCTAACACAATGCTTATTCAGCTACACAAAAAATAAACATGAACAGAAAAGGTGTCCAGTGTTTATGTAACAAACAGTTTTTTTTATTTATAAGTCGCTCTGGAGTACAAGTCGCAGGAACAGCCAACCTATGAAAAAAAAAAGTGCAACTTATGGTCCGGAAAATACGGTAATTACACGTTCAACTTTCTGGAAACATCCCGGCCCCAGCTGGAGAGGGAAAAAGAAAAATCAGGCTTCGCTACACATCTTAAAATACAGCCTGAATCTCTACCCATTAGTCAGCTACAGAAGCTACAAAAAGCTAACCTTGCATGATGTTGCTGTTAACATGTGGCTCTAATGTTAGCACTGTAGCGCACATAGCTATGCTAGTGTTGCTACAGTTCATTAGCATTGAAGCTACAAACACACAAAAGCAGGGCTCAGTAAAAACACTCCAGCATCAAGGCTTAAAATATACTATTGTGGGAGCGCTTTGATTTAAAATAGTTGAAAAATAGTCGACTATACCTTTAAATAAAGCTTTATCAGCTACAACGACTAGTATCTTTCCACGTTTTTATATTACGTCACAAACCACACCTTGAAGGAAGTGTGCTGCTTAGGTGAAATGACAATGATGAAAAGCAATCCAGGAAGTCCATTTTATAGTAAGACACCATTGCTACGCAGTCTGTCTTTACACTGTTGTCTTTTTTTATTCCTTCAATCAGGAATGCTCACATACAGTGCGGCCCAGCAAGGCAGCACTTTTGAAGGGTGCTGTCACTTTGTGTGTCAGCATGCACATGATTCAAATGTGTTTTGCCAGGGCTGCCTGTGTTGGCAGTTGGCACCCCCGCTGTGAATCAGTCAAACTAATGAGGACTTGTCATGTTTACTGTGCTCCAAGCTTGGTTCTCTGTTGGGTGCACGTATGTGCAAACATGGTCCAAAACCAATTCCAAAACAGACTTGGAAAAACTAATTTGAAGTTGAAATAGCTCATGTAGCTTCAAGTGTGATGTCTGAACATGCTTCTGGTACATCTCACTAAAACACCCCCTCTGCCGTGAGGATCCCAACCTGTTGTGACATGTAGAAAAGATGGGCCATACAAATCTGAAGTATCTACACTAACACAAACGATGAGATGAATATATTCACACATTTAAATAAGGAAAGAGCAATTGACGGTCCAGGAGGGTCCAGTGCGCAAGACATCCATGTGGAAGTGTGCCTAGAAACAGACTGTACTCACCCGGGAGGAGGAGTGCTCTCGTCGGCTTGGTTCCTGCCAATGGTCGCCTCTCGCACGACTTATCTTCACGCTGCTCGTTGTCACAATCTTAACGCTCACCGCATCAACTGGTAACCCCGGAATGCGGAAAATGTATTCATGTCGTGACACCTCGCTGATGTCACGTCCGAATTACCGTCACACACACGCGGCGAGTTTCTAACGAGGTACCGCCCCTCCGGTGAACCAAGCTGCAGTTCCTTGTTTCGCTCGGAGAAATTCAGTCACTGGCCACTTAATTTAAGCCAAGAGCCCCGCGTGAGTCAACTTCACTTCCGGAATAGTCATGCTTTCAAAATAAATCCGGAAATGCCTTTACGCAACAGAACTCCGTAAAACAAATAACATTCTGGTTGAAAAGCTAATTAATTTCAGGAAATTACTCCAAAAATTCTCCCAAATTTATATTAATCTAAAATGTAACTTAATTATTATTAATAGTTTGAGTATATATATGATTTAATGTGAATTTCCTCACTCCAAACCTACAAATACCCCACTCCTCTCTCTCTCATGTTCCACATGATAAAGTGAAAAACATACTGCTCCCTTTACATGTGGAAGTGGTAAGGTTTTGGCTTTTTACTTTGCCCTTTTTTCTCACTCCATCTGAATGCCTTTCTTAAGTTTAGAATAAATAAATTGGAGGCTAACTTAGCTTGCTATGTTTGAAGCGGTGGCTGTATCTTATGTCACTGCAGTGATTGTATGGCCTACACATTATAGATGCCCAATGTGGTGTGAACAAAGAATAGTAGGAGTGTCAAGGTGACTATAGGGGTGTTATTTCACCTACAGGGCTCTAATAATGGTAGTTTAAGGATTACTGTATATTGTTTTTGTACTATTTTTTTACTATTACAACATATAGATTTCACATGCTGTACATCGTGGTGACCAGCAGATGGCAATGTTGACGTGTTTTGCAACGAGCTTTTCATTTAGAATAAGGCAGTGATTTGTTCTATGTAGTACCACTAAATAGAGCCTGCACACACCAACAGTGGTACTTGTGCCAGTCTGGGAATCAATTCTGTATTCTATTTATTACATCACATATTAGGGGTTTATTGTATGTGTATTATTAAACAGATTAAATGCATTTAGTATAGTAAAATCTCACCGTCATAACAATGTAAGATGTCAACAAAACAAAATCACACTTTTTTGTAAAAAAAAAAAAAGGTTTTATTCATATTGAAGTCTAACAACTGCAAACGTGAGTTCAATACATCACAGTTAGAAAAGAACAACTGACACTGTAATTGTACTCGACTTGACATGATCTGTCATTGTGTTTGATCAAATTACACAACAGTTGCTGTACTTTTGCGTTCACCTTTCGCCCCCAATATGGGTTATTAAGCTTCTCAGAGATCCTGCGCCCAGTTAACCCTCAATTAATAGAGTCGCTCCCCAACCCACCCCGGTCTTCTCAGTTCTTCTTAGCCTTTGGAGAGTCGTACTTTCTCTTGCTGGAGTACCAGAGGAGGAGCGGGATGCCAATGGAGGGCAGTGTCATCACACCAAAGGCGGCCCAGTCCAACTAAGCAAGGAAAACAAGTGAGCATCCAGACTCAGCAGAGCAAAAAGCAATGTGTGCGACTGCAAAGCTTACATAATGTGGGGAAAAGCGACGATCAAACTCCCTTTGAGCCAGGATGCCTCCTTGGCCGGGGGCGCTGGTGTAGCCAACCTAAGAAAAATACAAGCTTCAGTCACCGACGCTTACATTTAATCAGTTAAAAATGAAATGTGATCGTTACCACAACTTGTCCGCCCTCCTGGGCCAGGTAGCTGACGGAGGCTGAGGTGAAGTTGAAGTAGCCGGCCTTCAGGGGTCGCAACACAACAGTGTGAGACACATTGCTGGCTCTGAATGCTCCCGCGTTAAGGATTCACTTGTATGAATAGTAGAAAATATTATAAATCCATTACCCCTTAAACTCCCAACACTTGAATCAGTAAGATAACACCCCTGGCAACAACAGCAACAGCTCGCACAGTGACTTTGCTGCAGAGCGGGTACAAAAAAAATGAATGACAGCAAAGAAAATTTGGAGCCAAGTGTATGTTTGAAGAGCTGTCATCACAGATTTCACTCCTGAAACACAAAAATAAACCCAATAATACGCATAGCTGCAAGGATACGGTGCAATTCTGTCCCATTTAACATTCAGCATTCCCGAAACAATTCCAAAGTCCTCAGGAGGGAAGGAATCATCTGACAGTTCTACCTCCAGAGCAGCGCTGCAAGAGAATACAATTTATTGGTTATACACTGACAATACACATCGTAGAAAACGACACTGTGCTAATGTTCCAACCTGGAGCCCACGTTGTAGATGTTATACTGCAGGGTCAGGTCACGACCCTCCACGGCATAACGGTTGAGCAAGGATTTGGACGCCAGCAAACGGGCTCCTTCCTCTCCAGAGCCCAAGGCGAACAGGGCCAGAACCAAAAAGACGTGCAGCATCTTCATCATCTGCAGAGTAAACAAGGCTAAATTAACAAATGTGCTGACGACTGTTAGCTAGTACACAAGAACATAGCGTCATAGATGTGTAACAAGTAGAGATAAAACTATGATATAATATGCATTTAAGATGGAGCCCAGTATGTATTTTGTATGTAGTATATTTAATTTTAATATGGCTTTTTAAGACTGTCTAGTCAGAGTTGAGCTGGCTAACATGAGATACAGTCAATTATCCAAGACGCTTACGTGGACCATACCATGATATTATCTTTCAACGGAAGCTCAAACAGTTCGACTAATCGAACCGCATTTGAAAATATCACACATTCATTTGTTTGTTCACAAGATGTTAGTGTCAAATTAAAGCGCAGTTTAATGAGAAAACAACAAAAAGAAGGGCGAATGGTTACCGTCTGTAGTCTCTTTCAGTCCTGAGCAGCGAAGGAGGTGATGACGCGCATGCGCAGAAGTTAACCACTCCAGTTGGCATGACGTGTACCCGGAAAAGCAACCATTTCCGCCGAAGACTCCATCGCGCCTCTCGTGGCTTGGAGGTGAAATGGTTTCCTCCGTTTTAATTGGAACATGTTTTAACGATTTGATTTTAGATTCTGTAAATATTAGTTTAAGTTGAAGTCACTACATTTGAAATCTGAGTAGAAAAAATATGATAATGATTTATTTTAGTTTTGCACTAACTCAAAAATTCATTAAAGTTAAGTTTAAGACCTGTATTTTAGTATTTTGTGTGGCAGATACCCTTGAATGTGGAATTCAAAACAACACTCAATCAGTTTCAGTCATTTATTGTAAACTGCTACACATTTTAAATACAAAATATTTGTTAAATAACATAAAAATGTAAACGACAAGGATATTTAGCTTTTAAATTCAACTCAGGTCAGTTGCTGATCAATTCAATTGCACCGAGCGTGACCAACAAGTATTGCTGTGCATGGCTTATACAGAGTCCTCCTCCTTCTTCCATTGTGTTTTTGTTTATTCAGAGGCAAAAGTGCTTAAGATGGTGGCACCCGTTCAAAGATGGCCACACCACTAATGGTAAACAAAAACAGAGTATTGCCTCTGGCTTAAACAGGATAAAGTATATGCCAAATTGAAGCAAAAAGCACTGACTTTAGCAGCTCCTCTCATATGAAAAACCAATTAAAAAAAAAAAAAGCAGACGCATTCTCCGCTTTCAAGTGCAACTTCACATTAGCTTGCATTCCGAACCCCTAGTATACATTCCCATGAGTGACGACAGTGTTTATCGGCGCACTGCGCATAAAGACATGGAAAAGCTTACAAAAATAGACACAAACAAAACAGGATATTTTAGCACCTAATAGAAAATATCTGATGCATATCACATTGAAAAGTCTCTCAAGTGACTGAGGAGTTATGAAGGACAGTTTCAGTGGATGTTGTGCTTCTTCCTGCGTGCCAAGTCGCCTGTAGTCTTTTAGGGCCTCTCTTTAGCTCATCTCCATTCTCCAAGGTAGAGTCCTCCACAGTCACGCTGTAAGCCGGAGGGGGTTGCTCCAGCATCACATCGACGCCCGTGCCGTGTATATAATCGTCTATGATGTTACTTCTCAGGATAGTCCGGTTAGGAGGAGCACGGATGCAGGCCCGGCTCAGCTCCAGCCTCTGTTCCGGGGTGCGTAGCGGGAAGCCGCCCTTGTCTCCTTCCCCGTCAGGTAAGCAGATGATGGGGGGAAGATTCACGGTCTCCTGTGGCATGTAGGGATAGGTGGGCTGGAGGCGACACAGGGGCCGCTGCATGAAGGCCGTCAGGGTCCGGTTTTGGAGGATTGCCTAAAAACAGATGATGAAATTATAAGGGATTGTTGTTTATTTCACTTTTTAATGTACAGCTTGGTTCCTGAAGTGGGGTACGCTTATCCTCAGGGGTACATTGATCAAGTATTGTAAGTTTTTAAGCTTTTAAACAGGGGTCTCAAACACGCGGCCCGCGGGCCAAATGTGGCCCACAGGACACTAGTTTGAGGCCATCGCCTTGATATGAAAGTTTAATGTTAGCGCAGCCCGCGCAAATTTGATATGGATGCTGTATGGTATCATGTACCCAGAAAAAATTATTACGTTTGATTAATGTTCATGTTAAAGGTTAAATAACCGTTAATAGTTATCCTCCCTATCCGTGTGGAAGTGGTAAGTTTTTGGCTATTTAAGTTTAAAGGAAATAACTTGAAGGCTACCGTTTAGGTCGCTAGCTCTCTAGTTTGCGAGTTAGCATGTGTCTCAAGACCCAGCAGTTGCGCAATATGTTGTAAATAAAAAGAGTATAAATGTGACTATAGTTGTGTTTTGTCATGTCTACAGGGCTCTAATAATGCTTTGTTCATTTTAATCTGAAAAAAATAATTTGTCTAGCCACCAACTATATGTGGTTTCTTAAGTTTTTATTATTTGCCGTTTTATTATTATTATTATTATATTTATTTATTACTGATTGATTGATTATCTTTATTCTTGATTTGTTTATTTATTTTTCATCTTATTTTGTGCAGAAAAATAAAAATTAAGATATTTGAGAACAGTGCAATGTTATATACCAAAGCACTGAAAAAGTTATTTAAAAGTTATTTAAAAAGTATATTTTTCTGTTTTTAATAAATGCGTTTGTTTTTTTTTTTTTAAACCTGATGCGGCCCAGCCTTGCCCAGACCCTAGCTCCAGTGGCCCCCAGGTAAATTGAATTTGAGACCCCTGCTTTTAAGGGTGTACATACAGGTAGCCAATGCATAGAATCTATAAAGAAGTCACTTAAAAAGGCAAAAAATAACATTTATAGAGAAACTAACAAGTCACAAAAAGCATTACTCACCTCGCCGTCGCCATGTTGACTCAGCACATTGTTTGACCACCCACTGGCATCCTGACACAAATAGAACACATACAGCAACTGTTAGAACAACAAAAACAACACACAAAAAAACGTGCACCACTTACCTGTCGCGTGTCCTGCGTGTCGCCGAGCCTGCCGAGCAGGGACAGGGCGAAGAGGCGGTAGTGGATGAGGAGGCAGACCAGCACGACCACCATGACGGTCATCGCCAGCAGGATAATTATTATCTGAACCAACTCCAGTTCAGCTGCACACACACACACACAGTAGATATTTGAAGAAAACAAGCCCAGTATATCAGAAAGTACTGTAGCACAACGCAGTGCAGTGATGTATTGGTAGCCATGGTAACTGTGCCACATCTTTCCCCAGTTTGGCTCACTCCAGCTCTAAGTATGACAACCGTGTGTTTACTGCTAAATAATACACATTTCATGACGAGGCATGTCAACATTATAGCGATCATTACTATGGCCTTATTTCAACTATTGCCATTATTGGACTATTTTCAATGGAATTTCCGATATTTGGGATACAGAGTTTGTATCGGTTCTCATGTGTAGCTAATATTAGGATTTAAAACAGCCCTTAACCTTTTTTCAGACATCTTAACAGTCAAAAATGGATAAATACAACATGAGTCCCTGATGGGTTAGTGAAGTACTTCAATTAGTCTCCAGGCTAATCAGCTCATCTACTGTGTGCTATCTGGCTCCTTTCATGCATTTTGCTTCATTTAAAACAGGCAGTGATTTAATTAGAAATAAAAAGTGGGAGGCATGAAGATATGGTGGGGGTGTGGGGGTGGGTTGGGTTTCCTGGGCCGAGCCGTGCGGTGCGGTCTGGTTTTTGGGGAGATCATTTATTGGATCATTTATTAGCCAGACACGTCTAGACATAATACACAGACATGCGGTGTTTAATCATGGAGGCCCAGTCAAGAGAGCACAGAGAGAGACGGTGGTGGCGGGGTGGAGCAGATCAGACGCCATCTGTCTGGCTCATTAGCTATGTCTCTAATCCCAATCTAATATTCAAAAAAAATGTTTTATTGTGTTTCTGACCTTGCTGGAAGAGATTTGTGTGGATAAATTTGAATCTTTTGAATCATCTGAATTTTTCATTCAATTTCTTTGAATGCTATTGTTCTTCTTCTTGTTTGTCACTCTAAAAAAACTTTAATGCGTCACAACCTCATGCAGTACAAATCAGAGTATAATATCAAATGTATATTTTATTATTATTATAATTACTAGTAGTAGTAGTAGCAATATAACTGTGTATGCAACACGACAGCTTTTGCAATCATATTACACATATACGTATTTCATTATTCCTCTCATCCGTAGTAGTAGAAGTAGTAGTACTACTACTATTAGTAGTAGCAATAGTATTATGTATGTAACACAAGCTCTTGTGTTTATTATTATTATCATTAATAGTAATATAGTGTTCATACACAAGCTCTTGCAATACCAATTAGAGTATAATATCAAATGTATGATTTATTATTATTAGTAGTAGTAGTAGTACTGGTAGTAGCAGTAGTGCTGCTCATGCAACACAAGCTCTACAAATGATACTACTAGTAGTAGTAGTAGTATTAGTGTTTATGGAATACCATAAACCAAACAAAATGTATTTTATTATTATTATCATTAGTAGTAGTAGTAGTAGTCGTACAGTAGCAATATAACTGTGTATGCAACACGACAGCTCTTGCAATCATATTACACGTATATTTCATTATTCCTCTCATCCGTAGTAGTAGAAGTAGTAGTACTACTACTCTTAGTAGTATAAATAGTATTATGTACGTATGTAACACAAGCTCTTGTGTTTACTATCATTATCATTAATAGTAATATAGTGTTCATACACAAGCTCTTGCAATACAAATTAAAGTATAATATCAAATGTATATTTGATTATTATTATCATTAGTAGTAGTAGTAGTCGTACAGTAGCAATATAACTGTGTATGCAACACAACAGCTCTTTCTCTCGTCCGTAGAAGTAGAAGTAGTAGTACTACTACTAGTATTAGTAGTTAGCAATAGTATTATGTATGTAACACAAGCTCTTGTGTTTATTATTATTATCATTAATAGTAATATAGTGTTTATGCTATTACGCAAGCTTTTGCAATACAAATTAGAGTATAATATCAAATGTATATTTTATTATTTATATTTTATTATTATTATCATTAGTAGCAGTAGTAGCAGTCGTATGCAACACAACAGCTTTTGCAATCATATTCCACGTATATTTCATTATTCCTCTCATCCGTAGTAGTAGAAGTAGTAGTACTACTACTATTAGTAGTAGCAGTAGCATTATGTATGTAACACAAGCTCTTGCGTTTATTATTATTATCATTAATAGTAATATAGTGTTTATGCTATTATGCAAGCTCTTGCAATTCAAATTAGAGTATAATATCAAATGTATGATTTATTATTATTAGTAGTAGTAGTAGTACTGGTAGTAGCAGTAGTGCTGCTCATGCAACACAAGCTCTACAAATGATACTACTAGTAGTAGTAGTAGTATTAGTGTTTATGGAATACCATAAACCAAACAAAAAACCCTTGACTTATTTTAAAGTGTTTTGAAACAATAATAAGCAGAAGACAGCAAGTCCAAATAACTTAGCTAATAACTCATATAGGCCAAAAGGATACACATCTTATGACTTAGCGGCGCTTTTAGGATTCCTTTAATTGATCTAACCATTCACCTGGCAAAATATTGCACATAAAATATATTGAAATGTGTTAATAAATAAGAAAGAAAATGTCTACCCCTGAACGACTATATAGAAAAACCGGAGCGCAGGTCTGCCTTTAATATACATCATATGCAGCGTGTGAACAAAGAGAAATACGGCAGCGAGAGAGAGACAAAAGACTCAGACGCAGGCCCTGACTGACAGACCTTCACCTTTCACCCTTGACCCCTGGGGAGGAGCGACCTCAGACAGCAGCCGGCTATAATGAGGAGTCTGGTGCATCGCAAATCAATCTGATGTGTGTTTTTGTTTATGGGCTTCCCCTGTGCAGCCGTTCCCCCTCACACCTCTATCACAATATTAACTTATGATTTACCTCTTAAAATCATACGGGACTTAAAGATACAGGCAATATCCCGATGATCAAGTGCAAATATGAGCGGGTTCTTAATGGATTTAAACAAGGAACTCCTATAATTAAGAGCTTTTCTGTTACAAAAATGCCATAAAATAAAAAACTGCAAGATCCATTCTTATAAAAGAATGTGAATGACTGTCTTCTGCACAGGAGCCGCAGTGTTAAATGTGATTCCGAGTATAGTCCTGCAACAGTTCTGCATGCGTGTGAGACAATCAGCTGCCCTTCCTGCCGCATCCTGCATGCACCGAGGTCATTCCGCATTGGTTTCACTGCGTGCGTGACTCCTGACCCCTGTAAACGGGTTTCCAATTTGCATGTGATCTCCCCGCTGCCCTGTCCTTAGGTTGACAACCTCCCCACCTCAAAAAAAAAAAAAAAAAAGTAAGCAGCAGGAAGTGAAATGCTGTTTTGCCAAGTTTTGATTGACAGTCATGTAGGTGTTCAATATGTGTATTGTTGTAGTTGTAAGAGCAGTGGTACCTAATGGTACCTAATGTTGTGGTCCAGTGATCCAGTCTAGCTTGCTTATCTTATCTGGTCCACTTTTATGCACCAAGCACAGACCAGACGTGAAGAGGGGGTGGGGGGTGGACGTCTTATCAACCAGGACCAAAATACAACACAGTACCTTCTGCAATATATACATCAAGGCCTGGACTATAAGCATCCGCCCTCTCTACATCTCTAATATTGCAATATTTATAAATGCATATGATTTAAGTATGGCAGTGACAAGTGCTGGAAGAGTTTGAGCCTAAATGGGGACAAGCTGTGCTGCACCTGCAGAATCTGGGTATCGGACATTCGGGGTATGATACTAAATTAAAAATAACATAACAATAAGCTGATGTAGAGTTAGACTTACATATATCCATGCCCTGTGGCTGGGGTCCGGTGCAGACGCAATAACCATTGGACTCTGTGGGCCCGGAGCTTCGCAATTGGCCCGCTGTATTTCGCATGAGACGACCGGGACGCCGGTGCAGTGAGCCGCCGCCGCCGGCAGCCGGAGGACGGACAGGAGGAGGAAGAGGAGGGGCAGCCACCCGGAGCCTCCGCATGCAGCCTATACCTCCATCACCGCCCCGGATGAGCTCCGTGTGGTGCATGGGCCTGGATCCTCATATTACTCCCGGTAAACAGCCATTGAGTTAAAAAATAAAAAAACAGACAACTCTCTACTGCGTGCATCCGAGTGTAGTGTTTCTGAGCCAGGCGTTCTGATTTACACCTCGCCTTCCCCCCAACTCCATGGGGGAGGACTGGAGGGGGGGACAATGGAGGGAGGGGAGGGCCAGACACAAGCTCCAGACAGCCTCTGCAAAAAAAAAAAAAAAGAAAAGAAAAACTCCCCCATTTCTGACCGTGACCTGCAGACAAAAATTACAATAAAATTATGCAGGAGAATATGCATTTAATGACCACTTCATTAGGTACACCTTCTAATAAGGACAGAATGCATTTATTTGCAAGCATCACAAATTCTGCATGTGCAATGGTAACATTACTACAAAAAATGACATTATTGTCATCATTAACCTTACAATTAATGTTCAACTTCACCACCAAACAGTGAAAGGCCTTCCTAACATTTTTGCTCCTTTTAACATTTTAGCTAAATGATGTAGACGCATCTCCATAGTTTTAAAGTACACCTAAATATCACTACTCTGAAGAATACGTCGATTAAATTAAACGTTAGATAATGTAATCGACTCGGCGTGTTAACTCTTTTTTACGTAGTTTGCATAGTCGTTTAAATGCAGCACTGTGTAACTTTACTCGTCTGTTTCAATAAAGTTTCGTACACAAAAAAACGTCAAACAGGAAGAAGGTGCAAGGAAGAACTAGCAGCCATCTTCCTGAGGTCAACTCTTCGGCGCAGGGTGATATATTTTGAACAATAATCCACCAGAACATTACGACCGCTCCTGTTTTATTGGGACAGGACGTGAAAAGACTGACACTCAAGTCATATTTATCGTAGCTGTTTTGTTAGCATGTTGGCTAGTTCCGGTCTAACATGTCGAGTGCTAGCTACAGTTAGCCTCAGGAAGTTAACTCGGCGAGCTACGAGATAAGTTGGAGATGGCACGTCATAACTAACTTAAGCCTATTTGCTAATGTTTGGATTTTACATAAGACCGAGATGGTGTTAACATGTAGCATTCAGCGACGACCGTATGACGTCAGCGGAATTGGACAGTAGCAGTGGATCGATACATACATCGATAGTGTCGATACAACTGATAGTGATACTAGCACATTGATATTCACCAGTTTTTTTATGTTTTGCAGGGATTTGGGGGATTGAAAGAGGGCCAATAGCAGTTTTTGCTTTTGTTTAGTTATTTTGCACTGTTGACTCTTGTTCAGTCAGTTGTATTTAATAGCAGGGAATCATTTTAATGTTTTGTTGATATTGTTACTGTTGTTGTATGTAGATTTGGTGGAGAGTTGCACTGCATTGTCCAGGCAACGAGAGACATCAGTGCTTATAGAAACAGCTAATTATTATTATTTTTTAAAGAAACAGCAAATTATCTTTCATATCTTTATCTCTTTCAGATGCCCAGACACTGTTCTGCTGGGGGCTGCAAATCTCGTGACAACCGTGAGACTCGTAATGCTGGTGTCACATTTCACAAGTGAGCATTGTGCATCATTTATTATCATACTGTAACTTACAATCATGCGGAAAAAATCAGGACACCCCATGGTTCTACCCCTGAACAGCATGCACCCCCCACTGTGTTGCCAATTTTATACAAAACTAAGGCGAATACAGACAATTTAAGTCATTATTTGTTATAAATACTTTCAAATTATGTCCAGATTACCAAAAGAGACGTCACGGCGGAACATTTGGATCAGCAACTCCCACCGTGCTGACTCCTGGGATCCTCAGACCAATTTTGTCTACTTTTGCTCCAAACACTTCACCCCGGAGAGCTTTGAGCTGGCCAGTTGCAGGTATGTAGCCACCAATCATAACCCAAATCTAAAAATATTTGCATTTTACTGTTAGCAGGCACGTGTTTACTGTTGCATGTAGTGGGATCAGGAGACTAAGAGAGGATGCATTTCCCACCGTGTTTGGTTCCTCTGCCACCAAATACAAATGGCTGGGGAAGATCCTGAAACAAGAAGAAAGGTAAACATAAGCGATAACCGCCCCCCAATGACTATAACCTATAATATTTGGTGTGTGTTTACTGTGTAGAAAGAGTTCCGACAAGAAATCAAGTGACAAGTGTCAAGCTGCAGATGAAAGCACCATTCCAAGGTCAGTGGAGGCTGAGGGGACCAATGAGGAGATAGCAGAATCTTCACAAGACACACCAGAGGTGGCGCAGCAGCAAGAGCAAGCCTCCTCGCTGCCATCTCGCTCTGTCTCGCCTTCTCGCTACATGCGCCGCCTGCCCCCTCGACCGGGCTTCTACCTGCCCAAGGAGCACAGCTACGCTCAGCTCTGCCCCCTGCTGTGGAGAAGGCGTTACGACCAGGCCGTGGACTACTTGGAGAAAACACTGCGGCACCTTCACGCGGCCAGGCGGCGGGAGAACCGACTGAGGAACGCCTTGCTGAGGCTGCGGGATAAACAGCAGAAGCAGACGCTGCTTGCTTTGCGGGGCTGGGAGACCAAACCAGCCAAAGGAGGACCAGCGGACTCAAGCAGCTGGTCTGCAGAGAAGTGTGTTTACTGCGGGAGGGGGCAGGTGCAAGGTGGAGGGCACAGAATGTCAAAAAGTGACAAAGACGTGATAAAGACCAAACACCAAACAGCTGAAATGACACATAAGCTGGAACGACCTTTGGAGGGCGTTGGAGAAGAACAAAACGGCACAAACCCTCATGTCCAAGTCTTTCCACATGTGAGCCAAAGTGCAGAACCTCTGCCAGGTTTTTACAGACAGGACCTTGAAGCATCCAGTGAGTCGCTGTTGTGGGTGCACAGCGAAGCCGACACTCAGTTCATATTGGTCCCCTTCCCTACTGAAGACCACTCCCAGAACTATCTCAAGATAAACAATCTTGCTGACGAGGTGTCCAGCCAAGCCAACCTGGGGTCAAACACGGATCTTAAACAAGACTTGGAAGTGGAGAACGTTGAAGGTCTGGCAGGAGCAGGAAGCCCTCGTGAGGACCCATGTGACAGCCAGCATCATACGGTTGTCGACTCTTCTCTGGTGGAACTGAGTGAGGATGTGAGGGAGAAACTGAAAGAACACCTGGAGGGCTTTCACCTGCAGCTCAGCAACGAGTTTGCCAACTGACTCCTGCCAAACGTTCTATCGTAGAACCCAACACCAAGTCCACACAAACACAGGTACCTTGTTGCTTTTCGGGTACACAATATTGGGTTCACGGAACAAGATGACACAATATTCTAACATTACTTTTATGAAAAGTAGTGATAAAATAATAGACCTGAACAAGCACATCTCTTTTTTTAACCGAGTCATTAAACAATGCAGGTACATTTTGTATGCATGACCTAAGCATTCATTTTATTTCCACAATGTGCTGTGGGCTAATAAAAAAAGCAAGCCGCGGGCCACAAACATCCCCCCCTGGGGGGCCGTGTGCTGCACTAAAAACATACCAAAAAGACATAGAACTATTAAATGATTAAATGATGTTTCTTGAAGATAGTGAGTTTGGTACTATTTAACTGCAACTGCCAAATGATTTTAAGGCCGAAAGCCTTAAGCTTACTATAAGTCAGTGTTAATGGTGTGAACTGTTACTGTAACTGAACCACACCCCCAATAATCCGATAGAATCCTATGGAATAACATTTTTGGCAGTAGCTCCTCTGTGCAATACTAAAACAATTCACTGTGACATCTTTTTATCGGGTGTGGTGACAGAACCTTTCCCATTATTTGGCGTGGGTGGATAGATGCTTGTTTTGTATTAGCCCCCCCCGCCACCCCCCTTACTTGGATCATCATATTTTGTGACACACCCTCGACCCTAGAGGACATCATCTTTTGAGTAAATGCTGAACATCTGCTGCTAAATGTTTTCTCTTAGAATAAATTCCTGTGGTTAATTTGAGCCAAAACTGGAGCGCCCCCTCACTCACACACACACACACACACACGCCCTACTGACGGCCTACAGTCATAAAACCAGATAGAAGGAATGTGGTTGCGCCTGTTTCCTTCTGTAACTCCTCCTCCCGCTTCCCCCCTCCTTTTTTCCTTTTTTTATTATTTCCAAACTCCTCTTTGCAAGGCCATATCTATCGAGCCAAACTCTTGCTAAATCCAATCTGCAACCAAACTAAACTGAAGAGTGCAGTGGCTGTTTAAGCAGCTCATAAAGTACATCATGTTGCCAAAGCCGTCCCCCCCCCCCAGTTGTACTAAAACTTTCCAGAACTGGAAAGGGAGGAATTGTCTTCTTGTGGCATGACGCTGCTTTTCAACACAAATCCATCAACTCAATCACAATTACAGATGTGCACCAACACATATACAGTTGCATGATGTCACATGTGAAGCCGTTTGCAGCTCCGTCTTCCTGGTTTTTCCTCTTCTTGTCTTGGCAGAGGGAGGGAGGGGAGGGAGGATCTAGGACGGCTGCCAGCTGCTGACAGAAAGACACACTGCAACACACACACACACACACACACCACAGAGAGAGGAGTGGAGAGAGAGAGAGAGAGAGACACGCAGGACCAGTAAAAGTTGCCTCATTCGAACCAACAGTCGACATGGCTAAGGTAAGACGCCGACCGTCTAACACTCAACTTACCACTTATGTAAACATACTGATGAACATCTTCCTTTGCTGCCTAAATGGTGAAAGGAAGCATGCATGCTGTGGGGTGTTTTTTTTTTTTTTTCCAAAACAGTGAACTCCATCTCTCCTGAGTGGAAAAACTTCCAACATGGAGTTGAAACTCGCTCTGCTACTTTCAAATGCGATTCCTGTTCTGTTGAACATGCTGCATGAAAAAGTAGGCCACAAACTTGTGGATGGCGACGCTGCAGCCGCGGGGGCCCCTCCCTATGAAGAAGTTTTTCCTAAGACAGCTCACCATGAACCCATTTCCTCCACAATAACATGACATGATTGTTCCTTTTTTTTAATGCCAAACGATGCAGTCGTAATGACATCACAGGTGCTGTTTAGTGTCGGGTTTACAGGTGAGAAGGCAGGTAGAGCGCCGCCTGACCTCCAATGTTTATTTTAGAGCCTCTCTCTTGTTCTACCACATGTTTTACTCCTCTGTGACCGCCAGCACGATAATTACACCCAAGAATTTGAACCCTGTGTGTAAATGATGAGCATTAAATGACACATTGTATAGGGAATTTCAGTCTGAAATCCAGGGGGGCCACTTTGCCTGTGCTGAAATGTTAGACAATAACAACAACGATGTATTTTTAAAAGATGAAAATCCAAATATTACACTAAGTCAAGTCATTTTACAGGAAAAAATAAGAAATTTAGTAGAATAATCAATAATAAACTGTATAAAAACATTAAAAAACATTTCCAATGCCCACTGTAACACGACATATCATACCGAATTTATTGGTAAAGCACCTTAACGTCGACGGTGTCACATGCTTTAGTTTATGATATTGAAGTAAAAAGCCGTGGTGAGCTCCAATCGTCTGCAGAGGTGAAGGGCTTGCAGTGGCTTGTGCTGCTTCAGTCATTCTTAAAAGAATAAGGGTGTGGTGGTTTTTTTTTTCTCCCCACTGACAAAGTTGCTGGCCTGCATGTACGGAATCGCTGTAGCTCGTGCTAGGACACAAGTTTGTTTGCGTTGAGTGCCGGTTAATGCAACGCTGCTTGTCTCACCGGATGCTTATTGGAATGTTGTTACTGTGTGTCTAATTCCAAATGGTCACGTTTCTACAGAACACACCGAAACCCGCATAAAATGCAATGCAAATGTACACCGCTATCACGCTAACCTTGACGGCTCGGTCTATTTCCTGCTTAGTAAATTGGGCTGTAGGTCATCATCTGCACAGATAAATGATTTCTGGTCTCAATGTGAGACACCGTGGGATGATACATAGCGGGCGGCCATGTTTCACCAGCCGGATGATTTGTAAGGTGAAAGGACAACCTGTTCCGCTGGTTGCAAAGTGGGCAGTGGTCCCTGTGGTCTTCACTGAAAAGCCTTGGGGGTAAACACTGGGCGGACTGCTACCTTACTGTACTCAAACGTGGGCTAATAATTGCACTCCATGGTGCTTTTTCCAGAGCTGATAACCAAAAGATACCATGACAATACATTGTAACACATAAAGGTAGAAAAACCGATAAAATGTGTCTGCTTTTACTTCTGTTTCCTGTGTAGTACTCAGACTTGGAAGGTGCCATCAACACGCTTGTCAGCAACTTCCACTCGGCGTCGTCCGACAACAGTGGTACGCTAAAAGTGGACGAATTCAAAGGTCTTTTGTCCTCTCAGCTGCCTACCCTGGGCAAGGTAAGGGTGTTCTTGGCTAAGCGTTGCCACTCCATTGCCTCCTATGTGTGTGTGTGAGCGCTGTGTGTTAGTCGCTTGGGTGTGGCCGCATGATTCACACAAAAGACAGTCAGAAGGAGGCCTCATGCACACACACACACACACACACACACACATAAATGCTGGCGAGCTGACAGACAATGTGTGTGTGTTTATGGCAGACACATCACAGCTCATTGATGTCTCCGGTGCAAATCGAATCCATACCGATACCGCACCCAAATACACACATGGCCTGTGTATAAACGAGAGAGCAACGCCATGATTGATACCACCTAACTGCCTCTCTTCTCATCTCATGCAAAGCGACTAAAACTAATTGCGTGCTATGTTTTGATGCTTTGTGTCAGTTAGGGTCAGCACCCCTCGACAAATACAGCACATGCTTGGAATTCCTATAGTTAACTGTTGCAGCGGATGATGAAAAACTTCCAAACTCTTGATTATACATGCTTGCGAGGACTTGTCAGCGCCTCTATCAGGAGCAGAAGATATACGTATTTGCTTTCTTGGACAAAGGGTGGGGGTTGGGGGGGTGATATCACCTCGGGTGATAGGGAACGTGAGACGGGCGTATTCGCCGTTTCTGTGTTTGCTCAGCGCACCGCTTGACCTACTGTACTATTGTGTTGTAGGCCGTGGCGGTTGTAGCATCAATGGCGCCCTGGGTGAGACACCCCCCCCCCCCCCCCCGTAACATTTTCATAGTGAAATAACATTGTAGCGTGCTGTAGCGGAAGTGTGTGTGGGGGCTTCCCAGCAAGCCTTGTTTTTGTGCTGATCGGTTGTTTTACGAAGCTGCTATTCACAAATAATTTTGCGGTGCCCTCTAGTGAATACCGCCTATACCAGGGGTGGGCAAACTTTTTGACTCGCGGGCCGCATTGATATGACAAAATTTACGGGGGGGCAGACTATATATTTTACACGTAACAGTCCACCTGGTATTATTGTATCTGTAAAATTGTCATGCAATCTGCTATTATTATTTATTATTTTATATTTAAATATTTTAAAAATAATAAAATATTATAATTACAATAAAATTAAAATAATAATTATTATATTATTATTATGTAAAATATGCAAATATAACAATAATATTATATATAATTAATATAATAATTAGCATTAATATAATAATTATAATCATAATAGTTCTAATAATAATTATAATAATCTAATAATAATAATTATTATTATTATGTGCTTGTGTCCCTTTTTTCAGGAGCACTTTGTAAACAACAGACCATGTCAAAAAACGAAATTGATAAAACCATCAAAAGGTTGGCTCAGACCATGATGCCAGGTTGTATGTTGAGTTTAAATGAAATACTTTGGAAAGATTGGGCGGGCCGTATTCAAACACTTGGCGGGCCGGATGTGGCCCCCGGGCCGTAGTTTGGCCACCCCTGGCTTATACATATACCATGGAAACATGCTCATTTCCGAGGTTCCCCTGCATATTTAACTTCCCCCATCACTCAGATCACATGACATTTCTATGTCGTGACAACGGTATGAAACTGTGAGTCATGGTGGGAAAAGAAATCAGCTTACTTGGCTTCCCCATGTTCTTGCAGGCCTTCATGTCAGAACAAGGACTGAGCGAGATCTTGCGGAAGATGGGAGTGGGCGACGGCGAGGGCATCTCCTTCTCTCACTTCTGGAACCTCATCCAGAATCTAGCCACCACGCAGCACGGCCTCCTCGGCGGCAACAAGGGCTCCTCCTGTAGCTGCATCCTCCTGTGAAGGCCCCCTCCTCGGCACAAAACAACATCATCCCCGGTCGGTCGGAAAAACAATAGATGTCAACGTCTAGTCCGCCCACGTGCAAGGCATTCCTCCATTTTTATACACTATCATTTCTGTCTCTCTGGCAGGTTTTAACATTTCCATCACACAAAATAAACGTTCCAATGCAGTCTCTCTGACCAAACCAATCCATTTTTAGTGTTTTTTTTTATTTGTAATCTTTCACTAGCAGAGCCTCCCTCACTTTGCTGGTGCTCCCAACAAAAGGTATAAAGTATATACAGGCAATAAATATATCAGGTCATTCCACTATGCATCTATGGTGTATTTCAAATGCAATGGGTACAAAAGGCCACGGGGCTCTAATCATTAACTCATCTACCTTTCCCTCCCAAATGTATCTTCACTTTGCTTGTCATGTATAGTCAGGGTGTTGTGTCTACTTTTTTTTATTTTATAAATGCATTTTATTAGCAGTTGGAGGACATTAAACCAGCTTAGAAATAATTCTGGAGTAAATGGACCTCAGGGTAAATTACAAGTGGCAGTTTTCAACCACTTCTCATCTCGTTCAAACGCCTGTGAAACATCTCAAATGTGTCCCTTTAGTCACTCTGCAGTCGCTTTGTATTTATATTTTGTAATTCCCTGTAACCTGACACTATTGGAAAACCATGTATGAAGCATATAAAGAAAATAGCAATACCTAAATGTATCTCTGTTGTTGTTTGATCATTCCGTGTGACGATGATAAAACTAAAAGCATACAGAGGTCGCATTACGAGATGCAATGACGGAAGTACATCCCTCAGGACATTAAGTAAACAATATTTTTGTCGCTTATTATCATTCTGAAGGTACTGCAAGCTCTTGTATTGTGCAGGCAGGTGTAGTACAATTGCACAGTGCCCCCCCTCCTGAAAACAAGAGAGTAAGGAAACAGGAAGAGTGCTGGAATGCAAAGGTTAGGAAGGAGGTTCATTTGGCGCTACGAGGGCACAGCAAAGTAAATAGTGTTACAATTAGAAGGGAGGTGTCAGGAACGTGTCTGTCTACTTTGATGCGACTGCCATGCAGTATTTGAACCGGCAGCATATATGTATATCTGCATCAGGCCCAGCCAAGCGGGATATTGTCCCAACTGTGTGCTTTTTTTTGTAATCCTACTTTACAAACGGAGCAATTTGTCTTGATAAGCCATGTCACTTGTGCAGGGGCCCTATGCAAACCATAATAACTTTTTTACATACAAAAATCATGACATGTTGCACTGAAATACCAGGAAAGCATGGGAGGAGCCTGTGATATGCTTCTCTGTGATTGGCTAAGGTGCATCTTATCCTTACACACAGGTAGCATCCCGCCTCTGTTTTTTTTTTTAATCACTTTGTCCCGTTATGCAGAACAAAAATAAATAATATAATAATAAATAAATAAAATACACCTTCACAACAGGGATGTCGCAAAATGCTTCTTCTTGCAGCTTCACATTTGACGCTGCGAGAAGTGTCCAGCTTCTTACCCCCGCGTGGCTGTTTTCAGGTCACCGTGAGCTAATCCTCTCCCAATCTGCTTTTCTTCTCATTAGCCATCTTACGCTCTCTCCTTTCCCTCTCTTAATTCGCTCCAAGTCTACTTTCAACACTGAATTGCGCACACCGTCCATGGCCCAACCTGGGAAGATAAATGTGCTCGGATGAAGATGGAACCATCTCCACCAGGCTTGTCCATACTACGTTCCTGATAGGTTGACCTCGTGGAGTCAAACATCAGGAACCTCTGCAAGATGGGGAACATCTAAAAAAAGGTATTTTTCCATCCAATCCCTGGGTGTTTAAAAGTGCATGTTAAGTGTCTGCCATATTTAAATCCAGATGGGGATTAACGACTTGTAGACATTAAATAAACCTTAAGAGATTGAACAGTCTGTACTCACTGAAAGCTTTCTATTCAACCCTGAAAAAGTATGTTGTGTCTGTGAGGTGATATCTCAGAGGCCAAAAACAATATACAATAGTTCAAGCTACAGTGCTTCAAGTAAGAGGGCTTGCAGAGTTGAATGAATGATACTTTATGAGCGTTCAAGCTCACCGATGACCTAAAAACTAGCAGATTAATGCACTAATCAGTCCAAATAATCAGCATTTTTAAATCGGGAATCAGTGAGAAAACAATGGCATAAGAAATGATCCAAAGCCATTCAAAAACAATCAAATGCTGCAAATGAAAAAATGCTGTAATCACCCAAAGAAAAATGTTGCAAATGCCACACAACACAACCGCATGAGAGAAAAACGTTATGCTAACGTCTTCATGCTAACAAATGCACCTTTTGTCATCCAACTTTCCTTTTGTTCTGTGTAGTTGCAGTTGTTTTGGGTTTTTTTTGTGTGTTTTTGGACACCGTCTTCCATCATTCATTCATTCATTCATTTTCTACCGCTTTTTCCTCACGAGGGGCGCGGGGGTGCTGGGGCCTATCCCAGCTGCCAATCACAGGGCACATATAGACAAACAACCATTCACACTCACATTCATACCTATGGACAATTTGGAGTGGCCAATTAACCTAGCATGTTTTTGGAATGTGGGAGGAAACCGGAGTACCCGGAGAAAACCCACGCATGCACAGGGAGAACATGCAAACTCCACACAAAGATGGCCGAGGGTGTCTTCCATCATAATGTGGTTTTAGTACTAGCGTTAGTGCATATACATGGCAAGTCACCTTGTTTATAATAAATAAGATACATTTTCACTAGTTCGGGATGGTAATTATTTCTCAGGATTTATGTTGAATACATTTCCAATTCATTTTTTTGGGGGGGGCGGGCACCAAGCCATGGGGTTGTGCGAAACCTAGCTCCGTCCCTGCTGCTGTCCGGCTGCTATGCTAGCTGTTGACCAGCAGGCGGAGGCCAGCTCCAGTCCGTCCGGTGATGGGAGGAGGCTGTTTGTTGACATAGTAAAGACCCCACTCTTTCGCTCACTCGCCGCGGTCAGCGTTTTCCCCTCGTTTGTGTTCGCCTCTGTGGTCGGGAGAGGACAAACCGAAGAGAAAGAGGACGCTAGCGACGCTAAAGATGTAAGCTAACTTTAACTATCAATCAAAACACGCTTGCTTATCGTTGTTATAATTTGTTGCACAAACAAAGACTATACCTGCTACAAGATGGTGAGGCGAATCGGTTTGCTTTTATCGTTCCTGTGGTATGTTTCGCTGAGTTTATCGTTGCAATACCAGCTTAGCCCAACTTTACTCACTGCCAATTATATTGTTAACCGGCTTGGAGGGAAGCTAACTGTTAGCCCACGGTGGTGGCTAGTGACGCTACGGTACATGTGTGTATCCATGTGATATATGTGCCACGAAATCACTAAAAGGGTCAATAAGCACTCAAAGAATATGCCCAAAGACGTTCAGTTCAGTTAATTTTGACATCACTTTTGCACAAAATCGCTGTTTAATCATGCAAACAATAATAATAGTCAACTGTTGCACCAGCACCATAGTGGTCGAATAGTGCAACATCTACAGTGTCTATTTCAGTGAGTTATCAGTATTTGTGCAGTACTATTATTTATTGATAAGTACTCATGCAATATAATGTCTGCCTCTAATTGTGCCACCCCTTCAGCCGTTTCAGTGATGGTCGCCCCAGCAAGCCAGAGGATGTGGTCCCAGGGAGGGACGCCACCCCTCCTAACGACGACCCCTTAACGCCGTGGACCCCGTCAACTTCCCGCTGCGATGGATAGTTGTCGCCATCACTTGCTGCCCCTCATCGTGGCTCTCCTGGGCTTTCTGATCTCCCATGTGACCACCCTGACCTCCAGGGTCTCCTTCCCCATAGGTGAGAGTAGACATCGCTAATCTGGATTTCAAAATAGTAAACAATGGCATCACATCTTATACATGATTTTACTCACTGACGCCAATCACACAATCATCACAAAGACTCTACTGTTTTATCTTCGACATCCACATGTATTGTTGTTGCCGCGAGTGACAGTCTCTAATCCCGGTGTGAAACGGCGTGTGATGACAGGTAGCCCCGGGAGACATCTCACCCGCTTCAGCATCCCCGACGTGGGCAACACCACCACGCTGCTGCTGAGCGACGACGGAGACACGCTCTACGTGGGAGGGAGGGATGCAGTGTTAGCGCTGGACGTTAGCCTCAAGGATGCCATCGTACTGAGGAACAAGGTGAGTGGAAGGTGCCCCCATGATTCGTGACTTGCTATCAGGCTATAATTAAAATGTATGTTAATATCACGATGCTATACAAGTTCTACATGGGGCTCTTCTTCTATCTCCTCTATTAGCTTGACTGGAGCCCTTCAGAGAAAGACCTGGACCAGTGTTCTATGAAAGGCAAGAAAATGGCAAGTAGCTTTGTTTGCACACAGTTTGAAAATGCCGACCAAACTCCAAAGTTCAATGTGGCAAATATGCAAGCCGAAAGAACACGCCACACTCATACCCACACTTACTGTGCAATTGGCGTCACAATGAAAATGATTCATTTATTCATTTTCTACCGCTTTTCCTCACAAGGGTCGCGGGGGGTGCTGGAGCCTATCCCAGCTGTCTTCGGGCGAGAGGCGGGGTACACCCTGGACTGGTGGCCAGCCAATCACAGGGCACATATAGACAAACAACCATTCACACTCACATTCATACCTATGGACAATTTGGAGTGGCCAATTAACCTAGCATGTTTTTGGAATGTGGGAGGAAACCGGAGTACCCGGAGAAAACCCACACATGCACGGGGAGAACATGCAAACTCCACACAGAGATGGCCGAGGGTGGAATTGAACCCTGGTCTCCTAGCTGTGAGGTCTGCGCGCTAACAACTAGACCACCACAATGAAAATGATGAATAAAATATGATGAATAAAATAATAAAATACTACATTGTAGTTTGGGGATGAAAAATCATTCATTTCATCAATATACATGAATAAGAAATTAGCTTGTGCATAAAATACTTGCTAGTATGTGTAATAATGATTACATTTCCACAATTAAAATGCCAAACAAAAATGAATTACAAATGGCGTCCCTCCTTTATCATGGTTAATTGGTTCCAGACTTGATGGCTATTTGTGCATTTCCAAAAAGTCTGATTCAGTATTAATAAATTGAAAGTTTTCATAGTTAGAGCATTAAAAATCCAATAGATACCCGCATAGATAAAGTAAGACCCCCAAAACTTACCACTTCCACACTGGATGGGAGGAGAACTTTTTGTCACTCTATCATGTGTGGTAATGTGTCATCAATTTAACATTACAGATGACTTGATTTTTTTGCTCACCTTTTCTCCAGACGGACTGTCCTAATTTCATCCGCGTGTTGCAGTTCCTGAACGCCACCCACATCTACGCCTGTGGAACATTTGCCTTCAGTCCGCGTTGCATCTACATTGTAAGTTTGTGGCTTTTGTTGGCAATCTACACAGCGACAGAGACCTAGCTCACATCTAGCGGCACGCTTTTAGAACTCTCAGACGTTAACAGTGAGCCTCAAGCCTGACGAGGGACGAGGTCGCTGCCCCTACGACCCATACCAACGCAACACTGCTATCATCGTGGGTATGTCACGGGCAGGCTGGGTGATGCTGTGCTTTGCGGCTGTTGCTTTTAACGTGATGCGATCTGTCCCAGATGGAGAGCTGTACACGGGCACGGTGGCCGACTACAGGGGCAACTGGCCGTTAATCTCCCGCCACCTCAGCGAGGGCGCACGTGTGGACCTCAAGTTGGATGACACCTTGGGGTGGCTGGAGGGTAAGGATATGCCGTCAGCATACGCTTTGTTATAACACTAAAGTGTCATCAATGCGTTTCTGTAGATCCTACCTTCATCAGTTCCACCTTCCTTCCCGATGACGGCAAAATCTACTTCTTCTTCAGCGAAGTGGGCAGAGAGTACGACTTCATTGACAAGTTCATCGTGTCTCGAGTTTCTCAAATCTGCACGGTAACGACCCTTTATCAAAAAAATGTAACTACGCCGTGCATTTCTTCAGCTGCAATAATAAACATGGCGCTCTTTCTTCAGAGTGACGTCGGGGGCCAGCGGACGCTTCAGAGGCGCTGGACCACCTTTGCCAAAGCTCAGCTGCTGTGCCAGGCGGACAACGAGCTGCCCTACAACGTCATCCAGGACATCGACAGCCTCCCGCCAATAGAGGGCGCCCCAGTCGACGACATGCTATTTTATGGCATCTTCACCTCTCAGTGGTCAGTAAGGGTCAAGTGTCATTTTTAGCACTATTTCCGTGTATTTGTGTATCAAATTTTGAATAGCTGGAAAACGCAAGGTAAAAATTCCAGTCTTTTTTTTCAAGTGACTAAATACTTAAAATTATATACTACACATTTTCTAAGCTGAATTCAGTTGCTACTGTGTCACTACTCTGTAATACTATACAACATGTGATGGATCAGCAGCCACACTCATGGCTTCTCCTTAGCAATCCTGTCTTATCTCTGTGTTATGGCTTCATGTGTCTTTTCATATGTTTCCGTCGCACAGGTCTGTCAACTCGGGGCAGTCGGCGGTGTGCTCCTTCCGCTTGTCGGACATCAGGTCGGCTTTCTCGGGCAACTACAAAGTCCTGAACCGCGACACGTTACAGTGGAGCACGCGGGTTCAGGAGAAGGTCGCCAATCCGGGTGAGGTAAATGGTCGCAATTATCTTTAACGTGCATGCGGGGTAAGGGTCGCTGAGGTCGAGCTCTGATTTGTTCATATTCCAAAGCCACTAGTCCGCATGAGAAATGAATCAGTTCCAGAGTCCAACTGTTACCATACACATGTAAACACAAGTTAACCACTGTCATGTTAATGCATTAAAGCACTCATTCATTCATTCATTTTCTACCGCTTTTTCCTCACGAGGGTCGCGGGGGGTGCTGGAGCCTATCCCAGCTGTCTTCGGGCGAGAGGCGGGGTACACCCTGGACTGGTGGCCAGCCAATCACAGGGCACATATAGACAAACAACCATTCACACTCACATTCATACCTATGGACAATTTGGAGTGGCCAATTAACCTAGCATGTTTTTGGAATGTGGGAGGAAACCGGAGTACCCGGAGAAAACCCACGCATGCACGGGGAGAACATGCAAACTCCACACAGAGATGGTCGAGGGTGGAATTGAACCCTGGTCTCCTAGCTGTGAGGTCTGCGCGCTAACCACTGCGGCTAACCGCCGTGCCACCCCATTAAAGCACTCATCGAAACTATTTAAAAGTGTAAAAACAAATATGTCAAATTAGGTGATGTTGGAAGAAGCTGTCATCAACCACCTTGTGTGTGTTTCAGTGCGGCTTGCACAACGCGTCAGACAACGCTCTACGTTTCGTCAAAGAAAACTTCCTGGCTGACGACAGCGTGCGGTCGGTGGGAAGGAGTTTGACCCTAGTGTCCGCCGAGCACATCTACAGCCATCTGAGCGTCCAGAGGGTCCAGGCGGCCAACAACGTGGCCTACACAGTCCTCTTTCTCCTCACGGGTGCTGACGCCGTGTTGTCTTGTGGCACGTTTCACCGTTATGAAATGGAAATGGATGGAAAAAAAAACACATCAATTCTACTGTTTCAGAGTCGGGCTACCTTCACAAAGTGGTGCTGCTGCAGAGCGGCGCCCACATCGTGGAGGAGGTGCAGGTTTTTGAGAAACCGCAGCCTGTCAAGAACCTGAAGCTGTCCGTACCCAAGGTACACCCCAGGAAAGATGTCAGCGTTAATTCAACATGAAATATACCCACATGCACGTCTTTACAGGGTGTGATATACGTGGGTACATCAGAGGGTGTGCTCAGGCTCTCAACCGCCAACTGCTCTTTCTACTGGACCTGTGCTCAGTGTGTCCTGGCGCGAGACCCCTTCTGCGGGTGGGATCCCTCCCTCCGGGCTTGTGTTAAGGTTTCCAGCGGCCACGCTAACCTGTGAGTGTCATCACGGTTTCATTCTACAGTAAACCTCGGATATATCGGATTCAATTGTTCCCACTGGTTTTGTCCGATATAAGCGAAATCCGTTATATGCGTATACCGGGAAATGTCCGTTTTACGCATATATCGGATTTATATCCGATATATGCGTGAATCGGATTTTATCCGTTATAAAAAGGCACTTCCTTGACTATGTTTCCAATGTACCTGGACACGCAGGCAACGCTGGAAACGCTGCAAATGACGTCGTATAGCGGCCTGTCACGATTCGGCGAATCGGAGCGCCACGATGCGGCCATCCGATATATGCGAAGGAAATTTAATGGAAATGCATTGGAACGGGACTGGAGATTTTGTCCAAAATAGGCGAAATCCGTTCTATCCGAAATCCGATATATGCAATGAATTTTTATTGGAAATGCATTACAGAAAAATTGGTTCTTTTTTTATCCGTCCGTTGTGAGCGAATTTCCGATATATCCGAGTCCGATATATCCGAGGTTTACTGTATCTTCAGTCGTCTTTTGGTGTGACTGACGTTGACGCCGTCCCCTCGCCAGTGGCCAGGATGTAGTCAGCGGCAACGTGGAAAAGGCCTGCAAAAGTGTTGCATTAACACACAGAACCCAGTTTGGATCCAACAACTTGCCTGCAGGTAAGCATCACATAGTAGTAAAAAAAACTGCAGTTTTCACAACAGAAGATGCCAGTACTAGAAAGGTCTGATATAGAGTAGCTGCTGCAGGTGGATTAAAGGTCTTGAGCCGTCATCTGTTTATCAGCCTCCTGTCCCACAGGTGAGCTGGTGTCTGTGTCTCTAAACGAGGTGGTGCGACTGCAGTGTCCCGCCGCATCCCGCCTGTCCCGCCAGTCCTGGGAGCGTCCAAACAGCCGCCTGTCGTCTGATCTATATCTGCACCTGGGGGACGGCAGCCTGAGCTTTGTGGCCACCCCGGCCACGCTGGGCCACTACCTCTGCTTGTCCACGGAGAACGGCTTCCAGCAGACTATGGCCATCTACCACGTCAAACAGAGGAGCAGCCCCCCGCCTCAGACGCCCACCAATCAGGGACGGCCACAGACACACCCCTCGCCTACGGGGTGGCAAGCCAGGCCAAAAAGGACTGAATCCAAGCAGGCTGATCCGACGTTAGCCAGTGGGGACGCTCGGACCACCGCAGGGCAGGGGGGCAGGAATTTCACCCTGTGGATGGTGAAAACGGCGCCCAAAGAGGCCGCCTTCCCAGACGGTGAGCCCCTGAGGTCAGGATCGACTCCCTGTTACCTGAAGGAGCTGGTGGTGGTGTCCGTCCTCTTGGTGCTCTGCCTCAGCCTCCTTCTCACCATTTTGCTGTATGGCGCCAAGCAGCGATGGCGCAGTCGCACAGCCCCGCAGGCGCCAGGCACGCCCTGCCGAGACTCGGACAGAAGGACCCCCGTGGAGCACGAGGCCCTGCGGGGGAACCCGTGTCAGAGCAAGCGCAACGGACACATCCATCACGGCGGACAGGCTAGCGGCGTGCTCTGTAACGGAGCACTCACAGGCTCCAACGGCCACTTGCCCAACACGCCCATCTGAGTATTCATGACTGGTGGAACACGGCAGGAGACGCCCTCCACGGACACGCACGGTCTGTTTGCAAAGCCGACCCTCAGGGTGGGGAACGGTACTGGATGCGTTCGGATGAAAGACTGTGGTAATTTAAGTGTTGACACTTGACGGGTTCATTGCTACAAAGGAATTTTAGGACCACACTGATCAGAAAAATAGTAGACCAGTCTAGTACAGGGGTCGGGAACCTTTCCATGACAGCCATATAATATGATTCCTGTCATGTTTTTCTTTAAAATGTCGTTAGCGGTGGTTAACGCGCAGACCTCACAGTTAGGAGACCAGGGTTCAATTCCACCCTCGGGCATCTCTGTGTGGAGTTTGCACGTTCTCCCTGTGTATGCGTGGGTTTTCTCCGGGTACTCCGGTTTCCTCCCACATTCCAAAAACATGCTAGGTTAATTGGTGACTCCAAATTGTCCATAGGTATGAATGTGAGTGTGAATGGTTGTTTGTCTATATGTGCCCTGTGATTGGCTGGCCACCAGTCCAGGGTGTACCCCGCTTCTCGCCCGAAGACAGCTGGGATAGGCTCCAGCAACGCCTCGTGAGGAAAAAGCGGTAGAAAATGAATGAATGAATGTCAGAAAATACAAATTTCTCATCAATTTTATCATATTAAGAGATGTTTCAGAGCCACATCTGGCTCCAGAGCCATAGGTTCCCTACCCCTGGTATAGGCATAATAATAATAACAGCAAAAGGTTGTACATTTGAATAATGTCATAATTTTACAAGAATAGTAACTAGTAACTAGTTATCAGGGGAAAAATATACATAATGAGAATAACATCTAAATGAAATGAGTATGATTTTTGTCATCAGTACAAGTTTTTGTTGTAATATTGCACTTTTATTCTCGTAATATTTCTACTTTATTCTCGTGTTATAATCGTAATTTTCTGACTTCATTGCTGTAGGTTTTTTTCCTCTCAGTGTGGCCATAATATTCCTTTCCTAAGATGCCCAGTGGCTGCAGAGTGAATGTTTTTCGTGTGTCTTTTCACCTAACTGGATTCTACCAGTGAAGACAAGCTAGTTTCGATGCCATGTGACTGCTACAGGTACGCTTCCTACAGCCACAAAAAGCAAAAATGACTTTTTGGGTTGAGTTTTAGGAAATAACACAAGGCAGTAGTTTGCACATTCTGGTCCTTTTATGATGGTACTATGGAACTTCACTTTTTCCTTCTCAATTCTCATGTCCCTGATGATTCCAGCAGCATTGACTCTCTACCTTCAGCTGTCTGGCTATTATGGGATAGCATTGCACACGTGCCTTGGCTACATGAGCTGCTGTGACTGACACTCTTGGACCCTACAATAATGTGATTATTCCACCATTTCAAGTGCACATAGTCTTGTGCGAATGTCAGGTGATCGTTTTAAGCAGTTTTAATGTTGTAAAACAGGGTGAATATTGTACTTGGCTGGATGTAAATGGCGTTTCAAGTGAATCGGGACCAAATGGGCTGAGTGTTTACTCTTTTTTGGATGTATTGTATGCCTTTGTCTTGCCTTTTTTTAGGACAAGCATTCCTTGTTCTTACAACACATTTCCATTGTGGTGTTTTGGGGACTGTGTTTGGAAATGACCACTCCATTTCATTAAAGTCACCAGCCTGAAACGGCGTGTTTGTGTACCTTTTTAAAAAGCACTACTGTATACCGGAAAGGTGAGACAAGATATAACATGATTAGGTGGGAAAACAACGCAACGCAAAAGTTCCCAGAAGTTCTGGTAATTCCCAACGGTACTCGTTTGGAATGCGCCGTGTGGTGGAATGTTGTATTTTCACATCTGGATCAAATCCTGCTCGACTGCAGGGGAGAACACAGCTGTCACTACAAAACAGCAAAAGTGTCTTAGCGTGACGAGTCAGAAGAGAAGACAAAAAGACATAGCTAGTGTAGCTGCACTTGAACTAGGCTACTGTACATTAGCAACTATGCTAACTTTTAGCATTGACTGATTTCTAACGTTCACGTGCAGAATGCGCATTCTAAATACGTCATCATCATTTCCCGCCAGATGCCCCTATCAGACCTAAATAGTGTCTATATACTTGGTGCACACAGATAAAAAAAATAATCGCGATGCTAATTTAATATGTAGATATTAGCAGCAAGATAGCGGATTAACCTCTGATAATAGCATTAGCTACACTTCGCCAGTATAGGCACACAAACGTAAAAGTTTATGAACTTGCTGATTGAGCTTCTTGCTGTCTCACAGCGTGCTGACGTCACTGGTGTCCGGGACCACTCCTGCAGCAAGTCTGCAAAAAAGTCGCAGCAGCAGCAGCCCGTTTGCTGCAGTGGAATCTCTCTCTCTCTCTCTCTCACACACACACACACACACAGACACGAAGGTCCTGTTGGAGGCTGCAGAGCACCAAGCTGTCAACACAAGAGGAGGAATAAACAAAGAGGAGGAGCTGCAGGGACTCAGCTGAGGTAAGAGCGTTTCACTTGACCAGAGCCAGGTGTAGGTCACAGCGTCATTGAAAGACAGAGATGTGCAAACTAACTAGTACAGGGTAGGGATGGATGGATGGATGGGTTGTGATGCTGGGTTGTCAAATCTGGACCTGAGCCAAGTGATACTGCAGCTGCTTCCAGACTTTGTGCAAGGAGTGTTCCCCGGGACAGGATGCCAGTCTTGGTGCAATGATGCAAAAACGACAAACATGCATAAAACAATACATTTATGACCCGTGTTGCTCAGATGTGCAAAAATAAATGTTTTGTCCGGTGTGTGTGTGTGTACCCTTAAGAGGCCTCCAGCTGAGTCACCTTATTAAAGTGAGAGTACCAGATAGAGGGCGTGGAGGCTCAGACGTCACCGCGCAACAAAATGTAAACGGCACTTTGACAAACTCAAAACTCTTGTCACAATTGTTCCTTCTAGGTACTCCACGCTATCTGAACAGCAGCTGCGGCGTCAAGATGGCTCAAAGCGACCCGAAAAACCCGGCACCTTCAATGGGGACACTCTCCCCAAGCCAGCTGCAGTCCCATTTCAAGATGGAACCAAAAACCCTGGGGGTAGGGGGGACACATTTAGGTCACAATAATATTAAAAGAAGCCAAGTGTGATGCATGATGGTGGTTTATGCAGTACATCGGTTTATACTAACTACCTTAACGGTTTTTAGGCCATCCAGATCGTTATTGCGGCTTTGATTCTGTGTCTCAGTGCCTCTGTGCTCCAAGTCCACGAGGTCCACTTCACTGGCGACATAGCCCTTTTTCTCGTTGTGGTCATACAGGTCAGACATTTGAAATATTATCAACAAATATGAATATGACACTTATGGATCAATATCTTCATCACCAGGTGACCTTGTCGGGGTCTGTGTTGATCCACAGTGGGAGGAGACCCACGCTTTTTTGGGTGAGTGTGACGTCATGTGTTTATGCTGAATTTGACTGATTTTTGATGGGGAAAAAAAAATTAATCAGAGGCAGCGTTCCTGTTATATAGATGTTCTTTCATGATTGGTCTTGCTCAAGAGAAGGGGTGTCCAATGTGTGGCCCAGGGGAACATTTTTTTACAAGATTTCACAAGAAAACTGGAAAAAAAGCAATAATTTTACAAGAATAAAGTCAAAATATTAAGAAATAATCAAACAAGAAAATGTTGTAATATTAGGAGGAAAAATCATGTTATTTTGATAGGAGAAAGATGACACAAATACATATTTAAGACATGATATTCTGGGAAACAACCAAATAAAAATAGAGTGATTTAAGTGATTGTTTTGGTTGGCAGGTGAAATGTGCCCTCATTTTGCATCTCATCAGCGCCGCCTTCGCCACCGCCGCCCTGGGTCTGATGTCCAAGCACCTCCCCTACAGGCAGGACTCCTACCACTGCGAGCACTGCAACCGACTGGAGCTCCACGCTGTGGTAATGGCACCCACACACATACTGTGTAAAGCCTGAAGCACCATGCGACAGTCGCTTGCTATTAGCATTCTAAAAGTTATGTTTTTAAGTTTTCTGGTGCAAGACTGAAACAATGTTTGCAAGACAGAATTTTAATTCATATCAGGGTGGTACCCCCACTTCTCGCCCAAAGTCAGCTGGGATAGGCTCCAGCCCCAATATTCATGCAGGGAAATATCAGATGCTAAAGTGCTAAAACCTTACGATATGTTGAACGCTAACATGCACACAGTTGGTATGTTAACGTCGACTGTAGTAAGAAAGTATAAACACAAACCCATGAAGATTCTACATCATGCCCTATAGTCAGGGCTGATGAGGCCGGATGGCGTGCTAACATGCTAACATATACTGTGGTAAGAGAGCAACTTGAATATAGTAGGAATGTACATTCCAAAAGCCCAGTGACGGTGGCTCATATGCTAAAATGCTAACACATGACTGACAGTATCTGCAGAGCATAGTAGTTGCATTTTGTCAACAAAGAAGATTCCATGATGTTTTGTCTTTGCAGCAACATTGTTTCAGGAAATGCACCGCGCTGATCGAGCAAAAGTGCGAAGTAAGTGATTGACGGCTCTTAATGTACTTTAGAGGACAGGCGTTGGAACATAGTTTGCATTCATTTTCAAGCTCTGTTTTACATTCCTAATCCGTAGTCCTTCTGGTTTGCTCTCTCTCTCTGGCTAGCTCTTGATTGACGGGATCCTGGGAACGCTGGTGGTCTTCCTGGTGCTGGAGCTGCTCATCTGCATCATCGCCATGCTCTTTGGACTCACTGTGCTCGCAGCTCGAAGAAGCCAGGTGGGCCTATCGTGTGGTATTCAACCTATACAACATTTTTGCTATTGATTTAAAAAAAAAATGTCCAGGTTCCGAGTGAGCGACCTCGCTATCCCCACACTCGCCCCCCACCATCTCCATCTCCAGCTGTTCATGCCGTTCCAGTTGCTGCCGAGCCAAGGGTGTCCCAGGTAAAGCACACTCACACACATTAAACATAAGACACTATTGTCATGAATTGGTACTATGTATAATCCACGTGTTTGCATCTTGTGCGTCAGCAGGTGGCGGTTGTCGTGACCGAACCAGACCCTGAGCTGGTGGAAGATATCGCCACCCCACCTACTGAACCTCAGGTGGAGCCTATTGACCCCTGAACACACACACACACACTATTGTGTAAATATGGATGCCGCACTTGGTGCTCTTTAATAATGTGGCGCCGCTTGTCTTTTATTTCATTCTGTGACCAATAGTGAGTTAACTCAGGTGACAATTAGAGTGCAATATGGCCGACAAGTCCACAAAAACACCTGACGCAGACCTGCAGTGAAGTGCGGCATAGATCTGTGTTATTAGACATACTGTATGACCGACAGGAAGTCAGTATAGCAGTGTATTGACAGAGATAGTGTGGAGAAAACATATATAGTCACCTCACTGATAGTGTGTGTACACATATAGAACCACGTGTATTTCCGTTTATGCTATCTTAAATTAACTAATAAACAAGAAAACAAGTCATTGATGATGTTGCTTTAACAGCCGATCTCCAGAAAATTAAAGGCTTTGTATATTAGCTACCACTTTATGACATGTTTATCTTTAAATGTGCATTGATAAACACTTGCGTCAACACTATTCAACTGATCAGTGGCCACTGATGTGCACTTAGGCATTGTAAATTATTTCTGCATTCTGTGACACACATTGTATGTTGTATAAATGTGTCAAATAAAACTTTTGAATTCTGTGATGTGTGTGTTTGAAGTGTTTCCAATGCAATGTTAGCAAACGAGGTTTGCTGGAAGAGCTGGACAGAACCAGAATATCAAGCTGCAGATGATTTTATAAGCTACAAAAATATGCAGCTCTTGATAAGCAGAACCTGGTGGTGCATGTGTACCTAATGTTGTGGCCAAGCTAATGTATGTAAACAGAAACAAAGCTAAAGGAGGTACACGTTTCATTTTTTTAGGCACACACAGTGTAATACATAAACATAAATTAAGAGATTTACAATAGAATATATATTGAAATACAATTATTTGATAACTTTACACTTTCAATAAGTAAACTGTTTTAAATGTAACTGACCTCACCAAGATGGTCGCCGTGGTCGCGTCAAAGTCGTCACTTCCGGGTCGTTGCTCAAAGGAACCGCCGATATCAGCCCCTCGCTTCCGGTAATGCCTCCTTTTCGGCAGCGGCTATTTCCTCGCCAACATGCCAGTGAGTATCCTCAACATGTCGTCGAACGCTATTTTCTCCGTTTGAACAAACTTTAAAGCGCCCGTTCACGGCCCAATGTTTAGATAAGACATTAGAGGTTCGACTGATGCCCCCTGAGATCGTCCATGTTGAGATTTAGTAGTAGTTATAAACAAATTAATCGTCACTCCTCGAGCGCATTGTGACTCAAGATGGCGGCGCGCACGCTGCAAACATGGAGCCAGTTTAGCTGTTACGATGCGACTGTTCTGCTTATTGTCGACTTCAATGGCTTAATAAATGTCGTTTTATTTCCAATTTTGTTTATTTAAGTCGTCAATTTTGTGGACTGCGAACACAACTAACGGACACGTTACCTAATGAGAAATGTAGGCCAACCGGGAAGCCCGGAAGAGTAAACCGGAAGAACCAGAAACAGACATGAAAACCACCAATAATAAAATCCTCTTCGGGTGCCAACGTATCAATAATTCACGCCTCATGTGATATTCTTTCGTTTTGTAGCTCGCAAAAGACTTGTTGCACCCATCCCCGGAGGAGGAGAAGAGGAGGCACAAGAAGAAGCGCCTTGTTCAGAGTCCTAACTCTTACTTTATGGATGTTAAATGTCCAGGTAGGTTTTTCTAGCTGTTTCCTTCATTTATATGAAACATTCAAAAGAGAGAGGAAAGAACGATACCGCGGTGATATGTTTGGAATTTTTAAAGCCAAACAATTGAATTATTTCTCCCTTTTTAACAACACTAATATTGTCCAACTTTGACATTGCTAGTAGTTTTATTTAGCTTTGAGAGTTTTGAAAGTTAATTACACACATACTTAAGTGTAAATGTACCCTTGCTTGTAATGGAAATATTTTTGTAACAAAGCAATGTGAACTGCAAAGGGGGAACATATATACATATATATTATATATATTTTGTAGCACTTCTGAAGTAATTATGAAAATACTGTGTCATTTTTTTCAACATTTACATTTTAAGTGAGTTAAAATGAATTCCAAATACAAATGATGGAAAAATAATGAATATGTATATATATATATTTTTTTTTTAATTTTTTTAAAAAGTGAATTCCAAGTGTGTACCTAATGATCTGACTGTTGGTTTGCAGGATGCTACAAGATCACAACAGTGTTCAGCCATGCACAGACGGTCGTGCTGTGTGTGGGTTGTTCGACTGTCCTGTGTCAGCCCACCGGAGGCAAAGCCCGTCTCACAGAGGGTCAGTAAAACCACTTTTGTACACGTTAAGGTCAGGGTATTATGTACTTTGCCGCTGGAGTTTAAATTTGTGCGTATAAAAAGCCGGAGGCAAACAGGTATCAGCGTGCCATGCTAATTGTGATTCATTTTGCTGCACTGCTAAGTGACTGGACTTCCTGTGCCGTGGTTCTCCAATCTCATTCCAGTGCTAGAAGAACCTCGGTTTGCAGAAGGGTTGAGCTAGACCACTGGCTCCCCCCTTTCGAAGGCTGAGAACAGTTTAGCGCCACTGTGTTAGCATGCCTGTTACAGTAGCACAGACTGGGATGGCATGTGGTGGTAACCACCGCTGACTGGCACAGACTTTTGTTCATTCTGTCAACGTGCCTTCCCGCAGGGTGCTCTTTCAGGAGGAAGCAGCACTAAAATGGTCTCCCCGGAGCTGAAAGGTAGAGGAGGTGATGGACCGGTCGATGTCAGCGGTGGAAAATGGATGCAATGACAGACTTGGTCTGTGCTTGAAAGATCGCTGTAACTCTACCCTCCATCCTTGTCTCTCTCAATAAAATGTTCGTTTGGTTAAACAATTGTTTGCTTTATTACAAATCTATATTTTTGACATCACACTCCCACCATTTAGTTACTGCTAAACATACAGAACAACATAGAAAGTGCAGTTTTACATTTAATACATAAAGCTACTTGGACATTGGTATCGGACTCAAACTCTTGAGTTGTCATTAGTGCTCAAACACAAAATAAATGCAAATGTATTAAAATTTGATTGCAATAGGAGGTAGCAGAAATGCTATGTGAGATGTAACAACTGTTCTAGTAGTTAATTATCCCCATAAAGTAAATCAAATCTGATGAGCACATTTGGTATTTTAGCTTCAAAATTGCAGATCATTTTTTGTGGTTTTAGCAAGAAAAACTGCAATGCCAACCTAAAGTAATGATTGTCTATCAAGGCAGAACTGATACAGGATTTCATTGCAAATGTTGCACAAAAGCAGCCATACTAACATCCTCCACCGGGGGGCGCCACTCTACCTGTCACCGCCCCCTGCTGCTGTCTCGCTCTTCTCCTCCCTCTCTCTGAGCAGGTGTCGGATGGAGGAGTTCTGCATGGACAAAGTGTTGGACAGGAGTGGCATGAGACTCCGGAAACCCTCCCTCAACTCCTCCACGTGTTTCTCCAAGCCGTGGATGTGTGTGTCCAGCTCGGACCTGCAGCCCTGCACCTCGGCCAGAACGTCGTACATGAGGTTCTGCATCTGTGAGGCGACAAGCGTCACAAGGTATGCGCTGGTATTGGATTCCGGGGCTATCCGATCCGGAGATGTGTCCACTTGCCTCTCTCACCTTGCACAGGTCCACTAGTGTGCTACCTTGATCGGCTAAGATCCTCTTCTCCACCTTCACACGCCGCAACCTGGTGCCACAATCATTAGATTTTATGATTGAGTAAGCAGCAAGAGCAGTTGAGAGATAAAACAGTCAAATCCATGTAGAAACGGTTTTTGTTTTACTCGTGGATGGCCAGCAGCAGCTTCCGTTGGTGCATTCGGACCCTGGTGTGGTCCTTTTCTCTGGATAGCTTGGTGTGTTTGTAGATCAGCCACGTCTCTCTCAGCACATTTGCTGCTGCAATCTTTATCTGGAGGATGGAAAAGACAACAAAAATGTCCCATAAAAAATGCAATTTTTGACTCTAAATTGGTCTTAACATACACTAATGCAGGGGTCTCAAACACAAGGCCCGCGGGCCCCCGCCTTGATATGAAAGTTTAATGTTAGTGCGGCCCACGCAAGTTTGATATGGATGCTGTATGGTATCATGTACCCAGAAAAAATTATTACGTTTGATTAATGTTCACGTTAAAGGTTAAATAACTGTTAATAGTTATCCTCCCTATCCGTGTGGAAGTGGTAAGTTTTGGGCTATTCAAGTTTAAAGGAAATAACTTGAAGGCTACTGTCTAGGTCGCTAGCTCTCTAGTTTGCGAGTTAGCATGTGTCTCAAGACCCTGCAGTTGCGCAATATGTTGTAAATAAAAAGAGTATAAATGTGACTATAGTCGTGTTTTGTCATGTCTACAGGGCTCTAATAATGCTTTGTTCATTTTAATCTGAAAAAAATAATTTGTCTACCCACCAACTATATGTTGTTTCTTAAGTTTTTATTATTTGCCGTTTTATTATTATTATTATATTTATTTATTACTGATTGATTGATTTTCTTTATTCTTGATTTGTTTATTTATTTTTCATCTTATTTTGTGTAGAAAAATAAAAATTAAGATATTTGAGAACAGTGGAATGTTTTATCAGAGCTTTTCTTGTAGAAAATCGGAACCAAAGCACTGAAAAAGTTTGTATATTTTTCTGTTTTTAATAAAGGCCTTTTGTTTTTTTGGAAAACCTGATGCAACCCAGCCTTGCCCAGACCCTAGCTCCAGTGGCCCCCAGGTAAATTGAGTTTGAGACCCCTGCACTAATGCAAGCTGTTTTAACATTTCCAGTTGGATTTCTATTTTGTCCACCAGATGGCGCCACTTTCCCCCCATTAAAAGCATGCAGAAACATTTCCCACATTATGTGAATTCCAGGTGGCATCGCTGCTTCCATTAACGCCAACCACCCACCCAACTAATCATCAAAACAAAATCCAACCCTTTTGGAGATGTGCGAGTCCATCATGAAGTTGTGCACGTGCTTCTCAGCTCGCGTCAGCTCCAGCTTGCGTGCGACCACCGCCACCACCAACACGGTGCAACCCGCTCCCTGCGGACACGTTGTGGCGATTATAAATGCTCATGAGATTCCCTTTGTGTGATCCGCTCACCATGATCCCAGTGAGGAGGCAGATGCTCCTTCCGCAGTAGGTGTGAGGGACAACGTCACCATAGCCGATGGACAGGAACGTGACCGAGACCATCCACAGGGCCTCCATGTAGTTGCTGCTCAGGTCCCTGTAGTTGTGGTGCCTGAGCAGGGGACACGCTGGGTCATGGGGGATCGCAATGAAAACCGGACGGGATTTGCATGATTACCTCTCGCACACGTGGAGACCCCAGGCGGCTACGATCCACAGGGAGACGCTGAAGATCATGAGCACGGTGCCCGGATAGGTGGTCATCAGGGTTTTGCCCACAAAGCGGGTGTTGAAGTGGATCTGGGTGGAGCGGAGACGGACATTGTCAGATTAGGATATTAGGATTACATAATACTGTTGTCAATCTGCCTTGGAAGGCAAGGGAGAAAAAGGTCATTCGTTCATTTTCCAACGCTTATCCTCTTCAGGGTCACGGCTGAGCTGGAACCTATCCCAGTTGACGCCTTAATTTGCCTTTCTTTGCTTTATTATCCTACTCAAAATAGGCCAAAATGCTACAGTATCTTCTTTCATTCATTCATTTTCTACCGCTTTTTCCTCACAAGGGTTGCAGGGGTGCTGGAGCCTATCCCAGCTGTCTTTGGGCGAGAGGCGGGGTACACCCTGGACTGGTGGCCAGCCAATCACAGGGCACATATAGACAAACAACCATTCACACTCACATTCATACCTATGGACAATTTGGAGTCGCCAATTAACCTAGCATGTTTTTCATGCAAACTCCACACAGAGTTGGCCGAGGGTGGAATCGAACCCTGGTCCTCCTAGCTGTGAGGTCTGCGCGCTAAGCACTTGACCGCCGTGCCGTCCCCAGTATTTTCTTCAATATTATTATATGAAAGTGTAATACACCTACTTCACCACTAGGAAGCGCAAGTGCACTCAAACCACAGAGTATTAGGGCCGCATTGGTCACCTTTGACCTGTGTGTATGTAGAAGTGTTCAGATTTGACTTGCCAACCTTATTGAGCGCCCCGATGCTGCGGGACGCCGTGTCGGTGAAGAGTCGGCTGTGCAGCATCATGGCGCGGCCCAGCAGGTAGAGCCTGAGGAACATGGGCAGCGCCAGCACGATCTCCAGCTCCGTCTCGGAGAGCGGCAGCGGCGCGGCGGTCTGCTGGAAGTACGCCATCAGGCCCACGGGGTAGGGGTGGATGGCCACCGCCGCCAGCTCCAGCGCTATCAGGGCCAAACGTTCGGTCGTCATGGCGATACGCCAATCCTCCGCCCCGCTGTCATGGACGTAGAGCTGGAAGCATGGACGTGGGCGTCACATTGCGATGGATGGAGCATCTCCAAGTCAAAGATCATGTTACCTGCACCTCACAGCAGTGGTACGCTACAATCAGGCCCAGCAGGATGATGGTGGACACACTGATGATGGATTTCAGCGTGAGCGAGGAGACGGAGCTCTGTGGGACACACACACACACACACACACACACATCAATACAAAGCTCAATGTACAGCCAGTCATCCCATATAATCTTTTAATCTTGCATACATTTTATTAATCCACTTGCAGGACATAATGAAAACCGTTTTATAGCTGTGATGCACTTTTACTGCAGGTGGAATCATAGCATGCTACAGTATACCATACACTATCATACCATGGCCATTACAACTGTACCAATACTGTATATTGACCTAACAACAGTACCACTGCGTGCCGTACAATACTGTACTATACAATACTGTACTATTGACTTTATAACTGTACTTCAGCATGTATACACTACTATACTATTGACTTTATAACAGTACTACAGCATGTATACACTATCATATTATTGACTATATAACATTACCACAGCATGTATACACTATCATAGTATTGTCTTCATAACAGTACTACAGTGTGCCGGACAATACTGTACTATTGACTTTATAACTGTACTTCAGCATGTATACACTATTATACTATTGACTTTATAACAGTACTATAGCATGTATACACTATTGTACTATTAATTTTCTAACAGTACTACAGCATGTATACACTATCATACTATTGACTATATAACATTACCATAGCATGTATACACTATCATAGTATTGACTTTATAACAGTACTACACTATTGACTTTCTAACAGTACTACAGCATGTATACACTATGATACTATTGACTTTCTAACAGTACTACAGCATGTATACACTATCATACTATTGACTATATAACATTACCACAACATGTATACACTATCATAGTATTGACTTTATAACAGTACTACAGCATATCATACAATATCATACTATTGACTTTATAACAGTACTATAGCATGTATACACTATGATACTATTGACTTTATAACAGTACTACAGCATGTATACACTATCATACTATTGACTTTATAACAGTACTACAGCATGTATACACTATTATACTATTGACTTTATAACATTACCACAGCATGCCATACAATATCATACTTAACCATAGCATAGCATCATTTCCATGACATTACATAACTGCCCATACCACATCATAGCATCATAACATTACCACAGCATGCCAGGCACCATCATACCATACCATACCGTACCATACCATACCATACCATAACCTTGCCATACCAGCATCAGAGCATGCCATACAATATCCTACCTTTGACATTAGCAACGCTACCACAGCAATGGCGGAGCTTACCATATCATATCATATCATATCATATCATGACATTCTAGCATAGCCATACAACAGCATGTCATACCACGCCATACCTGGTCAGGTGACACTGCTAGCAACGCCATAGTGCTAACCGTACAACTGACTAACCTTGCTGTAGACGCTCCAGGAGAGCTCCGTCTCCATCACCATCATGACCATGCCAAAAATCCCCACAGCAAGAGCGCAGTCGTTCAGGCGCTGCCTCCGGAGAAACAGAGCCCTCCTACGCACCAGCCGCCACCCGATGCTGTGGGTCTTCCAGTACTGGTCGTCCTTCGTGTCCGCCTTGTGTTTGGGACTGGATTGAGGAGTTTGGGGGGTGTTGCACTCGGACCCAGGCAACAGGCCCGCTGCCTCAGACGGAGGAGACTCTTTGTGAGCGTGAACGTCGTCGTCCCTGCTGGTGATGATGATCTCCGGGAGGCTCTGGCGGTCGTTCATCTCCAAGGAAAGGTGGCCTGGTCTCCTTGCATCCTGGAGGTGGACTTGCCTTGTGCAGCTCTTAAAGGGTGACCCGCAAAGGGAACCATCATTAAAGGAGGACGCTTTCTCCTGGAGTCTAGAAGAGTTTTTGGCTTTGCCTTTGTGATTACGCTCCTTGAGGGGTTGTTTGCAACCATCTGACCGTTTCCTGTCCTTGCCTTTCGTTTTGTCTCCTCTCCTCACGGAGCACGGAGAGACTCTAGGGCAAAGGTGGCCGTTGTATAAAGGCATGGTGGCCATGGCCTGGGTCCTGTCCAGCCACACCGTGTGGTGTAGCCCGCAATGGGGAGGGCGGGCCAGACGGGGTGAAAGCGTCCTGGGTGGAGGCAGCATGGAGCGCTGGTCCTCCATGTTGCCTTCATCCACCAGTGTGTAGCTGACGGAGGTGGCGTGGTGATCCATGGCGTCAGGAAGGGCTTTCGGGAAAAAAACATGTTAATGTTAATTAGAACCAAAATTAAGTAAAACTACTCACTTCTTCAAGAGACAGGGATTTTTATTTATTTTTAATTTATTTAACTTTTGAGGCACATTTTCCCCCAAAACTACGACTCATTCATTCATTCATTTATACATATATCTATTACTATGTAAAGTAATACATATTTTATATATTTTAATACAAATTTTATATATTTTTATTCACATTTTATATATTTATTCACACACACACATATTTATATCTATATGTATATACACACATACATATATATATACACACACACACACACACACATATATATACACACACACATATATATATATACACACATACATATATATATATTTGGACTTTGTCCATTGTTTTGCAGATATTAATTTAATTGTATTTATTTTTGTATGCATTCATTCATATATGTATTCTTTTTATATAATACATATGACTTTTTTAATATTTTATAGTTTTTTTGTAGTATTTTTTAAACAGTTTTTTATATTGAGACAAGAAAAAACAGAATGAGGTTGTTCAAAAAACTTACCTTTTTCCACAAAAAATTATTTTTTATATTTCCTCTGGTTTTCAATGGTCCTGTTGACTGTGGAATTAAAAAAAATCATGCAGTGAAAATCCTGCTGCAAATCCGTAGACTGCAAAACACTGCAAAATAACCGTAACAATAAACGTAAATGCAGACGGATATAAAATACGATGACATGAAGAGTTTACACGACCGCCGTGATGTAACCAGATGCCCACCGTTGACGAAACAAACCTGCGGTCCATTAGCAGCCTTGTCAGGGTGGAGCTCCTCCCAGATCCCAGGAGAGGTTATGAACCTCCTTGGTATAGGACGACACGTGATGAGGTCAACACGCACGCATGGACATCCATGACATGTCCCAACGCCTTCATATTCGCTGGCCTGGCTGCGTTCCCGTGCACCACCATCAGGACGTCTTTCCTTAAAGCCGGGCTTAATGACGCCAACGACTCCACCTGCAGATGTTGCCAAGACTCATCTGTCATTACATCACTTTTAGTCCAAATTTTGCACCAATCAATCTTATGAGCGGCGATGGAGGGACCGTACCAATTCCTTTGTTTTGTTATTGCCATAACAGCCCCCAGTATTCATTCAGCAGATTACACTTTAATCAAGTCAGCCCCGATAGCTGTGAGCTTATGAAATATCAAATATGTCACCCCTTTGCCAAACAATATGCAGAGGACAGGTGGAATATTAAGCGCTAAAGTCATAACAATGACATCCTGTGTGGTTATTTATCTAAATCCATGTGACAGATGGATCTACAGATAATATGGCTCGGCTGGAGAAGAGAAGCGGGCAGGCGGGAGAATCCGGATGGTTGCAGGATAAAGATGGGTATTATCTAATCGGAAGATGATGTGTACTATTAAGGCTAGGATGGATGGAATGGGAGGATGCTTCTATCGGGTCTATGAAGGTGTAATTGGCTGAGTTTGGTGTGGAAGGAGAGCCGCTATAAGCGTTTGGTCTCTGACCTCAGATCTTCCCAGAAGAGTTGATGCTGTACCAGCTGCAAATGAAAGTTTGGGAATTTTTTTTTGTTTTCCATGGAAACATACATGAGATTAGTCTGAATAGGAAATATAGCAAATGAACAGGGAATGGTGACATTGTTAGAGTTAGAAATAATCATGAATCCATACTTCAGACTTTGCTTTCATCATCAAAAAAGCTACCTTTTGCAGCAATTACAGCCCGGCAGACCTTAGGCATTCTAGCCGTCAATTTGTCAAGGTAATCTGATGAGATTTCACCCAACATCTCCCACAACATGCATTGGCTTAATGGAGTCTTGGTCTGTACCAGGGGTGCTCACACTTTTTCAGCATGCGAGCTACTTTTAAAATGGCCGAGTCAAAATGATCTACCCACTACAAAAATGCAAAACATCTATTTATTTTCAAATGTATTGAGGATTATTTGTACGTACAATGTATGTTGATGTACCTTACATAACCAAATGAGCCAATATTGCAAAACACACATAATTAACTATTAACATTTTTTGTAATTACCTGAGTTTACTTTGATGACTTGCACTGAATTGAACCAGCCAGGGATGCATAGTCCGGACAGTAGCTGCTGATAGCCAGCCTCAAGCACACTTCCAAATGTTTATCAGTCATGGATAATATCCGTATCATAATATCCGTATAATATTCCATATCCGTATGGAAGTGATATGTTTTTTGCCTTTTTACTTGGTCCAGTTTTTGCCTTTTTACTTGGTCCAGCTCCTTCACTCATTTTAGTGACCATAAACTTTAGCGAGGGCTTAAAATCTCGCAATTCGCCGACTAGCTTAGCACTTTGCATCGTTGTTTACGCATGAGCGGTGACCTAAAGGTCAAAATTCAGTTGTCATCTGACTGGTTGTCCTGTATGTCAATCAAGTAACGGGGATGGATGATAGGCTGACATCGTAAGTTCTGCTGCACTTAGAGACGTTGTTTGATTTGATTGGTCGCTGAAGGGCAACATTCAGTTGTCATCTGAATGGCTGCCCTGTATATCAATCAAGTGACGGCATTGATGCTGGGATGATATTTTTTTAATGTCACGCCGCGATCGACCAGCGATCGACCAGTACCACCTCCGCGATCGACCGGTAGATCGCGATCGACTTAATGAGCACCCCTGGTCTGTACCTTACGGTCAAGCTGCTCCCACAACAGCTCAATAGGGTTCAAGATCTGTAGACTGTGCCGGCCACTCCATTACAGTCAGAATTCTGGCTGACTGCTTATTCTTTAAGTATTGCTGACACATTTTGGACTTGTGTTTTGGGTCATTATGCTGTTCTAGGATGAAATCAATGGCCCCAATCAAGCGCTGTCCACAAGGTATATCGTATTTTCTGGACTATAAGTCGCACTTTTTGGGGCTGCACGGTGGTCTAGTGGCAGACCTTACAGCTAGGAGACCAGGGTTCAATTCCACCCTCGGCCATCTCTGTGTGGAGTTTGCATGTTCTCCCCGTGCATGCGTGGGTGTTCTCCGGTTTCCTCCCACATTCCAAAAACATGCTAGGTTAATTGGCCACTCCAAATTGTCCATAGGTATGAATGTGAGTGTGAATGGTTGTTTGTCTATATGTGCCCTGTGATTGGCTGGCCACCAGTCCACACTCAAAAAATAAACGTTTAGCCTCAACAAAAAAAATAAACGCAACAGTTTCCATTAGTCTTTCTTAGTTATGACAACTTAATTTGAAATTGCTTTGAACCAACAAACAATATTGCATTGCACAAATTAGCTTTTCCTCTTTACTCAAAGCTTATTTGAAGTAATGCTTACTGAATAATTGTTGTCATAGGGAGTTACAAGTTCGTAACTCAAAGAAATATGTTAAGTCAACTGACTTAATCATTTTATTCAAAGTAGTTTAATTTGTTGTCTACTTAATTATAATAACAATGCACAACTTTTTAAGTAGCAGTAACTTAATATATATATATACTATACGTATATGTGTGTGTGTGTATATATATTATGTTACCAAGCTAATTTTATTAAGTCATGGCAACTTGAATTTTGTTTTAAGCTTACCACAATAAAATTTGAGTGTATATGACATTCTAAATTAAGTTCATGTCATAGCCAAGATTATTATTTGAACATAACTTAAAAAATAAAGTTAGCAACTTAGAAAGTTTATCTAAATCAATTAATTACATTTTTTACATTGCATTCATGTATAAAATCAAGTGGTGTCAACAGATACAGATTACTTTTTAGAGTGCAGGTTGTACCACGCCTCTCGCCCGAAGACAGCCCCCGCGACCCTTGTGAGGATAAGTAGTAGAAAATGAATGAATGAATGAATATAATGCTAATACCAATTCAATACTAAAACCCATTACTCCATGCATATCTCTCTGGCAGCGCCACTCACAGCCAAGCTTCATTTTTGGATCCAGATCTCGGATAGGTTCTTATCAGATTAGTGTACCTAATGAAGAGTCCGGCCAGATGCGCCTTCTCAATCTCCAGGAGCGTCCCAAAGTGTGTGAGGGTCAACGCTGATTGGCAGATTGCATCTTTACGTACACATCTGCCAGCGTGTCAATTAATTCAAGCCTCCAGCCAAGTGCTTGTAAATCCTTCATGTTTCGCTGCCTCTGTGTGTGTGTGTGTATGTGTGTGTGTGTGTGTGTGTGGCTGCGGGCCAGTCGTCTTCAATTATAGCCTCCTATATTGCATCACCCCTCTGGCATGCATGTAAGTGGAATTAAACGGAGATACTTGCAGCCATTAATTACTGCGGCTGCTAAACGATGCTTCACCCCCCCCCCCCCCCCCCCGCAGGGTGCCCAGACAAACGCCAGTTCATTTTGTAATAATAATAATTCAGGGCCTCCAAGTGAAAGACTAATTGGATTTCCCCCGAAATGTCAAACTATTAATATTTGAGGCGGAGAGTGTCTGTTAATGAAGTTTTGAAGTCTGCGGCTCCTCCAGCTGACACGTTGGAGTGGATGCTGGTGGTGGATTTGTCAATTGCACACAATCAAGCCGTGCTGATGCTGCTCATCTAATGAGCGCAGCCTCAAAATAGACAACTAGCAGACCGACCCGAGGGCCTCATGCTAGCTTCAGCCCAAAACTATTCACACCATGAACTCATTTGGACTTTTATTTGGGAGCTGGAAATGACACAAGAAAGGGTCAGGAGACTAGAATATTATGCTAATAGATGCTACATTCAAAACATATTATGTGTATAGGGTTGACTAGTCAAAGATTGCCTATATGATGATATGTATTATTATGCTTCTAGTCGGGTGGCACGGCGGTCGAGTGGTTAGCGCGCAGACCTCACAGCTAGGAGACCAGGGTTCAATTCCACCCTCGGCCATCTCTGTGTGGAGTTTGCATGTTCTCCCCGTGCATGCGTGGGTTTTCTCCGGGTACTCCGGTTTCCTCCCACATTCCAAAAACATGCTAGGTTAATTGGCCACTCCAAATTGTCCATAGGTATGAATGTGAGTGTGAATGGTTGTTTGTCTATATGTGCCCTGTGATTGGCTGGCCACCAGTCCAGGGTGTACCCGCGTCTCGCCCGAAGACAGCTCCAGTCCCCCCGCGACCCTTGTGAGGATGAGCGGTAGAAAATGAATGAATGAAATATACAGGGTGTCCCCCCAAAAAATGCATGCTCTGAATGGGGAAAAGTGGCGCCATCTGGTGGACAAACCAAAAAATAAAAAGTCCAACATAAAGGACTGCATTAAGATAGTCAAATATCATTTTATATGAATTGTTTTTCATTGAAGCATCAAATAGCAGCATGGTGGGCGAGTGGTTAGCACGCAGACCTCACAGCTAGGAGACCAGGGTTCAATTCCACCCACGGCCATTCCAAAAACATGCTAGGTTAATTGGCGACTCCAAATTGTCCATTGGTATGAATGTGAGTGTGAATGGTTGTTTGTCTATACTATGTGCCCTGTGATTGGCTGGCCACCAGTCCAGGGTGTACCCCGCCTCTCGCCCGAAGACAGCTGGGATAGGCTCCAGCACCCCCGCGACCCTTGTGAGGATAAGCAGTAGAAAATCAATGAATGCTTCTCGTCTCGATCACCTACTATATGGAGTGCAAATGGTGCTGTTGCTGCAGTAATACAACAAACCACTAGATGTCAGCCATGTGTCTGTGTGCTAATCCTACAGAGTGATGAATAATACTGTAGTTTTTAGAGAAAACTACTCAGTAAAAAGTAATCTGTGATGGTCCGTCCTGTGCTCACCTTCCATCCCGAGTGTGCGGCAGAGCCTAGAGAGTCTTAACAGGCGTTCCTGGGAGAGACGGCCCATTCCAAGGGGAAGCGTCCCAAGTAATAGGGTCATCTATTATCCAGCCCGACTCCTTCCTTCGTCTATCAGCTTCTTGCTGCCTCTGCTCCTGCATCAGCATTCCCCGGAGGACAAATGGGGAACACACTTTTAAAGATGCACAAATTCCCTGGGGGAGTCATTCCAGCTTTTTTCTCCACTACAGAAGGAAAAACATTGTATTAAAAACAATATCTGCTTCCCCACATGCATCACGTGGACTTTAGAGTTGTCTTATTTGATGCTTCAATGAAAAACAATTCATATAAAATGATATTTGACTATCTTAATGCAGTCCTTTATGTTGGACTTCTGCTTAACTTATTATTTTTAGGTTTGTCCACCAGATGGCGCCACTTTTCCCCATTCAAAGCATACATTTTTTGGCGGGGTACACCCTGGACTGGTGGCCAGCCAATCACAGGGCACATATAGACAAACAACCATTCACACTCACATTCATTCATTCATTCATTTTCTACCGCTTTTCCTCACGAGGGTCGCGGGGGGTGCTGGAGCCTATCCCAGCTGTCTTCGGGCCTAAGGCGGGGTAAACCCACGCATGCACGGGGAGAACATGCAAACTCCACACAGAGATGGCCAAGGGTGGAATTGAACCCTGGTCTCCTAGCTGTGAGGTCTGCGCGCTAACCACTCGACCGCCGTGCCGCTATTTGATGCTTCAATGAAAAACAATTCATATAAAATGATATTTGACTATCTTAATGCAGTCCTTTATGTTGGACTTCTCCTTAACTTTTTATTTTTTGGTTTGTCCACCAGATGGCGCCACTTTGCCCCATTCAAAGCATGCATTTTTTTTGGGACACCCTGTATATTTCAAGCTGAAGTAATTTTAAAAGGCTGACGTACATTAAAGTGGAAAATAAGAATTTTAAAATAAGATATTTTTGTGTTAATAAGGTGACAAGGGTTAAAGACACCGGGCAAACTGCTCTCGATCTATGGACAACCCCGCCCACCCACTCCATCGAGCAGCATCGACTTCATCTAGTCCACACTCCATCCAACTCTACAATACGTCACCAAAATGTAAGGGACAATTCAATCTTATTGTATTTACATATATTTTACACTGTATTTGTAATTATGCAAATCTTCTGCTTGTCACTCCTGTTACAACAAAGTCAAAGCCATTCATGCTCAATGTGGTGGAAGTAAACAAGCCATGGGCCAATCAAAAAACAAGAATTGTGCCGCAGATGGCCCCAGCGCTATGCTTTGGGGACCCCTGCAATATAAGGTCATTGCTTTTTCCAAACTCAAGTCAATCCATCATTGTGTGTCGTGTTTAATAAGGTCGGCTTGTGTCGACCAGGCCAATTAAACACCATGCTCCCTCCATCTTTGACCCCCCCGCCCCCCGCCCCCCGCCCCCTCCTAGATGGCTGACATTTTTTACGATGTGCTCTCCATTTTCTTTTATAGAACCAGAAGGCAAAAATAGCAAGTGAGCGAGTATCCGCTCCTTAGCTCCTGATGCTGAGTGGATGCAGACCGGCGGCTTTCCCGCAGCTTCCTTCCTGACTCACCCCCCACCCCCCCCTCCCGCCCCACCACACACATCCCATCATCTCCCCCCTCCTCCTTCTGCTTGCCTGCCACTCTTCTTCTTCCTCCTCCTCCTCCTCCAGCATCCCGCTCCTCTCTCCAGCAGGATGTGGCACTCGGCGGCTCTGCTCCTCTCAGGATTCTCCGCCTTGATACACGGTGAGCGCTTATGGAATTCTAGAAACGGGCAGCAGCCATCAGGGTTCTAACATGGGGAAATATGCTTTTCCAGAAGGAAAAGGGGGGCGGGTGGAAAAGTGTGGATGTGGGTCACACCTGTTTGCTCTGCATGTTGACATCGCTCTCTGACGATTGGGGGATGCCTTTGCATGTCGTCTGCCTTGCGGTCTTCCTTCCACATGCAGAGGGATCAATTGGATCACATGTATGGATGGCCACCATTCCATCTTGCCTGTGTGTGTGTGTGTGTGTGTGTGCGGAGGACGTGTTGCTGCAGCTTCTGTCAAGAGATGACACGCAGACATGAACTTGACAACCTCTTGTATGTTGCTTGAGGTCATAACGTAAACAGAAGTTAGCAACTATTATTCATATTTGGGGGGAAAGCACCTGAAAATACTCCATATTTTCTTTTCTTTTTGAAACATATAGCCCTCCTCTTAACCTTATTGGGAGGTTGTATCAGTTACCTAGGTAACCAAAGGACCCTGGATGCAAATGATCACTCCGGTATATTCCATTTGAAAAAGAAATGTTCATTTGCGTGTTCCGTGCCTTTAAATAAAGGTTTACATTAGCAGGCATTGTGCTTTAAATCGGGTACGCACCGCAACTTGTATAACTGGTATGGCATCATCATCAAGCTCATACATACTGGAAATATGTTTTTTTTTAAATAAAAATTAAAGTATACACAAATTTTCATTATAATGAATTCAAATTTACAATGATAATGCTTGATTCCTCAAATAGTGGCCTCCAATCCACTAAAGGCCACACCTCATTATCATGAATTCAAATTTACAATGATAATGCTTGATTCCTCAAATAGTGGCCTCCAATCCACTAAAGGCCACACCTCATTAAAATGAATTCAAATTTAAAATGATAATGCTTGACTCCTCAAATAGTGGCCTCCACTCTCCTAAAGGCCACACCTCATTAAAATGAATTCAAATTTACAATAATGCTTGATTCCTCAAATGGTGGCCTCCAGTCCACTAAAGGCCACACCTCATTAAAATGAATTCAAATTTACAATGATAATGCTTGATTCCTCAAATAGTGGCCTCCACTCTCCTAAAGGCCACCACCTCATTAAAATGAATTCAAATTTACAATAATGTTTGATTCCTCAAATGGTGGCCTCCAATCCACTAAAGGCCAGACCTCATTAAAATGAATTCAAATTTAAAATGATAATGCTTGACTACTCAAATAGTGGCCTCCACTCTCCTAAAGGCCACACCTCATTAAAATGAATTCAAATTTAAAATGATAATGCTTGATGTAAAATATATATAAACATGAAATGATATATCATTGATACAGTACATGAGTATAATTCACATTTTCCTCAAATAGTGGCCTCCAATCTACTAAAGGCCGCACCTTAATCGAAGGCGAACGAAGGAGAAATCTAAATTTGTAATTAGTATACTATTTCCTCAAATAGCGGCCTCCACACGACTAAACACCACGCCACAAACAGAAGCCAACTTATTTTAAACGCTGGGGTCACAGGCATGAATGGATACAGACGTGGCATCTGTAAAGCTGAGCTCTATCGTGGAAAGTGGAGAAGTTTAGGATTTGGACAACAAAAAAACCCAAACATATGCCGAGTACTCTCTGCAGTTGAGTAAATAACGAAAAAGCTGCCATTTAAAGAACTTTTGTGCACCACAGTGCCTACCCATCCACCCTGGCCTGCTTCATTTCTGTGTTTTCAATCTCTGAGAAGGTGAGGATGGATTCGAGACGGAATGAGCGCTACTTCCCAGCGTATGAAAGCAACCTCATTATAGCGTCATTAGTGCCAATAACAGCCTGATGAGATTTCCAAGCGCCACTAATTAGACGTTGTTTGCCAACCTCCAGCGTTCCCTGTGAGTCTTCCATCCCTCTTTTTCACAAAGACCACTTCATCGAGCGCAATGTTTGTGTCCGGCAGTGTCCTCAGGGGGCCCTCACCAGAGGAACCTGCTGAAGACCCTCCTGAAGGACTACAACCGCATGGAGCGACCCGTGGGGAATGACTCGCTGCCCCTGACCGTCACCTTCTCGCTCAGTTTGATCCAGCTCATGGATGTGGTAGGTTAGCCAACTCGAGAACTTCCACCTCTTGTTAGGCCTCGAAAGGGCAATTCATTTGGATTTCTGGTGCTTTCAGGACGAAAAGAACCAGGTGCTCACCTCAAACATGTGGCTGCGGATGGTAAGGACCCCCGAGAGGTTTGTGGTGCTGTTAAACTTCTCACTGGCCGCAAAATTAAGTACACAATAACATAACATCCAATACAAAATGATGCCTTTATAAAAGAGAACGTTGAGTATCGGACCTATGGTAATTGTAATGATAATGGTTTCATTTCATTTGAACATGCATCAGATTACAATTGAGTGCATCCCATAATCAGTTCCCAGTTCCACATGTCCAAAAGGAGTAGGAAGAAGCAAAGCTTATTAAATCCTACCCCTCCATCTGGTACTTTTACAATTAGTAACTGTTACATTTGTTCACTTCCTGCTTTCCATAATACAGTTTAAGTTTGTTTTTTTTTTTTTTTTAAATGTTGTAATTTTTTGTACCGTACCGAAGTAGGAGGTGATATGACCATCCAATGACATAATGGTTACCATAGTAACCGTCAATATAGTGATATAGTATATAGCACATCATGACTGGTTCAAGACTCTTCATCCTTGTATTTAGCAAACATCAACTGCTTGTATTGTTTCTTGAATTGGCTCATCGTTGTGCATTGTTTGAGGTCCTTACTCAATCCATTCCATAGTTTGATTCCACTTACTGAAATGCTATGGCTAGCATAACGTAGTCCTAGCATAGAAGTGTTTCAAATGTACTTCTTCTCTGAGATCATATTTCTCCTCTCTTGGAGAGAAGTATTGGATGACATTTTTAGCTAATTGGTTATTTTTAGGCTGCACAGTGGCAGCCTAAAAAAAGTGGCAAAAACATGCAAGGTTAATTGGCGACTCCAAATTGTCCATAGGTATGAATGTGAGTGTGAATGGTTGTTTGTCTATATGTGCCCTGTGATTGGCTGGCCACCAGTCCAGGGTGTAACCCGCTCTCGCCCGAAGACAGCTGGGATAGGCTCCAGCAACCCCCACGACCCTCGTGAGGATAAGCTGTAAAAAATGAATGAATGGTTATTTTTAGCCTTATGCATTATTTAAGCTGTTTGAAGTTTACACCTCATTAGGTTGTGTACCTAATTTCCCGTCCAGTGAGTATTTTTCTTGCCAGGCCATCATTTTTCAGCCAAATTAATATTAAAAAAGATAATTGAATAATCTTGTATGTATGTGCAGCAGACTAAAAACACTAAACAGGAGGTTGTTGAACATCCTGTGTGTGTGTTTGTGTGTGTTTATGATCAAGAGCTGGTTCGACCATTATCTCCAGTGGAACCAGAGCGAACATCCCGGAGTTAAAAACCTCCGCTTCAGAGCAGATCAAATCTGGACGCCAGACATCCTGCTGTACAACAGGTAAGAAATACGCACGCAAACGTGCACGCTAACGGTGCACGGTACGAGGTGTTGGATCTAAGCGCCCTGTGGTTCCTCAGTGCAGATGACGACTTTGACTCCACCTTCAAGACCAACGTGCTGGTCAACTCCAGCGGCTACGCTGAGTATTTACCTCCAGGTGGGTCACATGCTCTTCTATATATATGAGATGGAATCGTTCCTTCTGTTAATAGGATTATTCCACATTATTCTCAGGTTAGGACAGTCCATGTTGACAGGTAATAACCTGGTAATTAATTAGTTAATCACGCAATAAATGAAAATGAAGTGGATAGTCACCCTTGGTTAGTCATTCCTTCAGCGCCTTCCATAGAACAACGGCATGAACGGAGTGAGCTCTTATGTGGATCATATGTCTTAGAGGGTGGAGGCGGGGCCGCTAGATACACACACACACACACACACACATATATATATACTGTATTTTTTTCTACTTTTCCTTAAAATTTATGTTGAAAATCTCCTTCCCGGAGACCAAACCTTGTGTGTCATCCAAGTGTGTTGTGACGCCCCCTAGTGTTCAACCATTATAGCGTTTTTCTTTGGCTTTTTTCATGACATGACAGCTATTTCCTTGTCATATGACTTCCTGTTTGAACATTACCACTTCATTCTCAAAATAGGACTTATTTTCTGTTAATATTACTACTTTTTTACATACTATGACGACTTGATTCTATTAACATTTTAATTTCATTTCTTTCGAAAACCTACAACTTCTTTCCTCGCCGTATTTTTGTCGCAGTACGATTTTTTCCCTCCTTGTCATTGTGGCTGGCAAACGCCTTCCTTCTTCCTCTCCATCCCCATCACTCCATCGCTCATCTTCCCAGCGAGGGATGCGGTGTCAGTGAGTGTCATTCAGCATTCCCCGCATGCCCCCCCCCCCCCCAACCGCCCTCCCTCAGCTTGTACACACCAAGGTTAATATTTCATGGCCATAAAAAAAGAGCGTCACTGTTTACATTGCCGTGACTGAGAGTAACACCTATAAATAGCCCTTCATCCACTTCCTGTCTGAACTCCACAGAGCTGACGTCCTGCGATTTTAAAGCGTCGTGTCTTTGCGTGGCGGATTAGAGCGCACTGACAATCGCTCCCTAGGAGGGTTTTTTTTTTTTTTGCGGCATGGCGGTGTTGAAGTAAAACTTGTGCATTGCAGGCAGAGAAGGCTATCAGTTCTCCGCCATGTTTATTAATAGGCTGCTGCTGCTGTGTGTAAATACAGCTTCTGGCTGCTGTGATTAGGATCAGGGCCAATTAGAGGAGAGAGGAGCTGATGGAAATAAAAAGGTGGTGGGAACGCTGTGCCATAGTCGTGTTTTTTTTTTTTTTTTCAGCATCGTCCGTTCCTAAAGCAACAAGTCTGCAAAGAGCGTGCATCTTTTCTCTTTTCTTGGACAACCTCTTGGTTCAAAAGTTGTAATTTCATGCAAGCTGTAATCTAAATCAGGTGACATTTGCAAGCACACACCTTCATCCCGACGGCGGGACTCCAAATGCCACGGCGGGGGAAAAAGAGGCTTTTTAGAATGATGGAGCTTTATTCGGGGAGCTGTGCTTGCATGGCCAATGAGTGTTGTTTGGGAGTCTTGCCTCAAGGTTACTAAAGATGGATATCTTCTTCCTGACTTGCCAGAAATATGCTGGCAGGCAGAGATTCGGTGCACCCCTGCAAAATGTAATGAGATGCAAGTCCCATTTAAAGGGGACCTACAATGAGTTGTGGACAAGCAGCTACACAATATAACCTGTATAGAAGGATTCCTATACAGACTTCCAGCAGGTTTCCCATGAATTCCCCGCCTCCCGCTGTCATTGGTCATGCTCCCAAGCGCTCCCGAGGACTTCCGTAAACATAGGTCCATATTTACCGACTGGAGGTAATCTACAGTCTGGGTTGCAGTGACGTCAGTAGAAACGCCAAACCACAGAGTCTTCCCAGACCTCATTATGCGATTTATTGTAACAACATTTATGGTAATGGTAATTGTAATGGTAATTGTAATGGTGATGGTTTAATTTCATTTGAACATGCATCAGATTACAATTGAGTGCATCCCATAATCAGTTCACAGTTCCACATGTCCAAAAGGAGTAGGAAGAAGCAAAGCTTATTAAATCCTACCCCTCCATCTAGTACTTTTACAATCAGTAACTGTTACATTTGTTCACTTCCTGCTTTCCATAATACAGTTTAAGGTTTTTTTTTTAAATAATGCACCTTGTACCGATTAATTTAATTTAATTTAATTTAATTTAATTTAATTTAATTTAATTTAATTTAATTTAATTTAATTTAATTTAATTTAATTTAATTTAATTTAATTTAGAGGAAGTCTGTAATTTAATTTTTGTCACGTACCGAATTAGGAGGTGATGTGAGCATCCAATGCCATAATGTGTACCATAGTAAGTGTCAATATAGTGATATATATAGCACATCATGACTGGTTCAAGACTCTTCATCCTTGTATTTAGCAAACATCAACTGCTTGTATTGTGTCTTGAATTGGCTCATTGTTGTGCATTGTTTGAGGTCCTTACTCAATCCATTCCATAGTTTGATTCCACATACTGAAATGCTATGGCTAGCATAACGTAGTCCTAGCATAGTGTTTCAAATGTACTTCTTCCCTGAGATCATATTTCTCCTCTCTTGTAGAGAAGTATTGGATGACATTTTTATCTCCAATTATCTCCATTCAGTCATTCATTGGTCGAACAGGATGTTAAGGGTTCTTCACTCTAATGAGCATCAAAGCCGATCAAGATTGATCCCCAATTCGACATCTCTGCAGGCATCTTCATGAGCACCTGCAACGTTGACGTGCGCTGGTTCCCCTTCGACATCCAGAAATGCGTGCTCAAATTCGGCTCGTGGACGTACGACGGCTGGCTGCTCGACCTCCAGATGAACGATGCCGACGTGTCGGGCTACATGGCCAACGGGGAGTGGGACCTCATAGGTGAGCTTGTCAAGAAGATCCAGACATAGTATACTCTAGTTCCTCAGTGAGGCTTTTCCTCACCTTTCATTCACTTCCAGGAGTGCCCGGCACCAGGAACGAGGTTTTCTACGACTGTTGCAAGGAGCCATACCCGGATGTGACTTTCATCGTAACCATACGACGGAGAACGCTCTACTACGCCCTCAACCTGCTCATCCCCTGTATGCTCCTCTCTTCTATGACCTTACTCATCTTCGTGCTACCTGCCGACTCTGGGGAGAAGATTTCACTGGGTAAGCAAATATAGATATGTTTGATCAGATACATAGATATTGGATGGATAGATTAAGTAGAAAACTGAAGACGAACAAGATTCCTCACTCTTCCCACATTCCTCCCACATTCCAAAAACATGCTAGGTTAATTGGCGACTCCAAATTGTCCATAGGTATGAATGTGAGTGTGAATGGTTGTTTGTCTATATGTGCCCTGTGATTGGCTGGCCACCAGTCTCACCCGAAGACAACTGGGATAGGCTCCAGCCCCCCCCCCCCTTGCGACCCTCGTGAGGAAAAGCGGTAGAAAATGAATGAATGAATGAACTATCAATTAAGGGCTGCACAGCGATTGAGTGGTTAGCGCGCAGGCTTCACAGCTAGGAGACCCTCGGCCATCTCTGTGTGGAGTTTGCATGTTCTCCCCGTGCATGCGTGGGTTTTCTCCGGGTACTCCGGTTTCCTCCCACATTCCAAAAACATGCTAGGTTAATTGGCGACTCCAAATTGTCCATAGGTATGAATGTGAGTGTGAATGGTTGTTTGTCTATATGTGCACTGTGATTGGCTGCCCACCAATCCAAGATATACCCCGCCTCTCGCCCGAAGACAGCTGGGATAGGCTCCAGCACACCAATTCTGAGCCATTTTAAGGTGATTATCCAGATCCTGACTGGCGGAGGTTTGGGCTCCACACTTTGAACCTAAATAGCTTTGAGGAAATATAGCAACCCAGGCGCCGTGACGCTCACATTGCAAGAAAAGGGTGCATTGGAATATATTCCACTTTTTCCCCAACTTCAGACTAAATCCTGGATGCTGGAGCTCTGCACACATGCAAGCGGAGACACAACCTCCCACACTTTCACAAAAAAAAACTGCAGATAACTTACAGAGTCAGCAACAAGATATTTTTTGGTGTGCACACAAAATCTCCAACTGGGACACTCACTCGCTCTCTCTCTCGCCCACCCTCCTGTGGTGCCAACGTGCTGTTATATCAGCCTAAAAGTCTCAAACAGGAGACTGAAATGAAGGCAGTCACAGGAAATGGAGAAGAGGGGGATGAAAAAGGGAGAGGAGATTAAGGAGGGAGTGTGCAAGGCGAGGAAAGGAGGCAAGGTGAGGGAGGAGGGAAAAGCGGGAGCCCGATTCCAAGAGGCTGCGAGTGCGACACGTTTGAAGTTGTTCAGATGACAGAAACGGGATTAGATGAATAATTGAGTGACTTTTTAAAAATCCAACTTATTAGACAAGCAGCACTTGAACGCAGCGTGTAATGGATGACTTATTCATGGCGTTTAAATGAAGGCAATTATGTCTTCAAAGCACTTTGCTGGGCATACAAACACAGTTAGCATACAGCCATGCTATTTTTCTACAATCATACCATATTACACACTTTTCTGAGGCCTCTGATAAACATGAATGGCTTTTTTTAATACGACCAAATCATAAAGATTGATTGATTTTTTAGTTGGATTTTTTCTGCTTTAAAATATATTAGTATAGTATCCATCCATCCCTTTTCTATACCGCTTATCCTCACTAGGGTTAGGCCTATTTTTATATATTATATTTTATATATTATAGGCTTCAGCCCCCCTAAATAATTTTATATTTTTTATTGATTTTTTTTTTATTTTTAATTTATTTATTTTTAAATTATTTTTTAATGATTTAAAAAAAATTTTTACCAAAAAAATCTCTGACAAATTTCCTATAAAAAAGCAGGCTAATAAGCAAGCCAATAAGCAGGCTAATACTAGCCTACTACTACTAGTAATAATAAATAATAATAAATTATTATAAATAGTAATGATAGTCATTAAAGCTTTTTATTTTATTTCATTTTATTTTATGGGGGCTTGAGCCCTAAATAATTTGATATTTTTTATTGAATTTTTTAATGATTTTACATTTTGTACAAAAATAATCATCTGACAAATTTCATATAATAGGGAAAAAGCAGACATTTAGCCTACTACTACTACTAGTATACTACTATCACTACTACTACTTCTAGTAGTAGTAATAATAATTCACAATAAATTATTATAAATATAAATGATAGTCATTAAAGCTTTTTATTTTACTTTATCTTTCAATTTTTTTTATTGATTTCAAATTTTTTACCAAAAAAATCTGACAAATATCATATAATAGGGCAAAAGCAGGCTAATAAGCAAGCAATAAGTAGGCTAGTACTAGCCTACGAGTACAACTAGTAGTAGTAGTAATAATCAGAAGAAGAAGAATGATGATAGTAATAATAATAGGCTAATGAACAATATAATAATGATTATGATATAATTGATCACTGTCCAGTGGACAGAATGGTTGCAGAGCTTGAGCAGCGGTTTAGCAGTGTAGATTGTGTGTACTTGTGTAAATGTAATGGTGGCCTAAAACAATTGAGTATCTCTACTAAATCTGTCCAAAAGTGGGAAAGTTATATCCCGCTTCTTGTTCCTTATTTGGTTTTTGGATTTTTTTGAATGTCTACTACATTCATTCATATCCTGTGCATCTCCAGGGGGCTAAGCCCTCCCGTCCTCAGAACCGAGTGACGCCCCTGGTGGCGGGTATGCTGGAGCCTATCCCAGCTGTCTTTGGGCGAGAGGCGGTGTACTGGTGGCCAGCTAATGGCAGTATTACTACAGTATATTATTATAGACAGTAATGATAGTCATTAAAGCTTTTTATTTTTGATTAGAAACAACTAATAATGAAGAGACAGGTTATATAAGTGTATTTTAGTCCATATGTGAGTGCCTATATGTTGTAAATGCTGCTTTAGTGTGCTTCCCACGCACAGCCAATGGGCCTATTGATGTTATTAAGGCTAGTGAATTGATTAGGCCCCGCCCACCAGGAGCAGACTGTCACCGGCTTGACAAAGGAGTCGGCAAGGGCACCTTTTCAGATGAAAAAGCCTTAAAAAAAAGAATAATTGTTGGCTTGTTTGTTGAATGGATGCCGTGCTTTATCCCGTGTGGGCTCATTAATGAAAAGGCCTTCATTTCATCCGGCTGCTTGTTGACTGGAACATCTTTTCATCAGGATGTTTATGCTAGCCAAGCACTTTTTTTTAAATGGTGTGTGCGCGGGAGATGACAAAATAAATGGCCGCCTTTGCCGCTCTCCAAAAGCATTACACTATGTCAAAAAGCAATTTAGCGTATGAGCCGTAGCCGTTTATCAAAACATGCCTCGCTCACCAGGCGGGAAGACTCATGTGTGTTTCTGTACCTTTATGTCTTTTAGGGATCACCGTCTTGCTTTCGCTGACTGTGTTTATGCTGCTGGTGGCGGAGATCATGCCGGCCACGTCGGACTCTGTCCCGCTAATAGGTAGGGTTTCTCTCCATGATGAACACTAGCGTTGACTTCTACCGGTATAAACAATAAATGTAAACACGCCGAGTTGATATATGAAGCGGATGTATAAGATGAATGAAAAGCTAGCGTTCGTGCGTGGAAGTATTTACTCGGCAGACCGATCAATCGTGGCCCAAAATCATAAACATTGAACAATGTAAGGAAGGTTTAATAGTTCCCGATGGCGACGTGCGACGTGTTGTCGCAGATTTAGTTTTGAACGAAGCTAGTCTCAGCCCTAAATACACATTCTCCACACACACACGGAACACACTTCCGTGACCATCCTTCAAAATAAGAGCGCCGTTTGCCCATGTGTATGATAAAAAAATATCTTCCATATGCAGTTGGTCGCTTAATTAATTAGTTTGACATTGTATTTGGACATTCTTGATGACCATGCAAGTATATGATGTGCATCTCACTTTCACCATCATAAAACTTTTTTTCCTTTAATCCATGTGTCCCATATTTTGGGGAATCGACCGGTCACAGGGTCAAACCACCTCCATTGTAATCCATCTTTCAGAATTATGTTACATAAAAAGGAAAGGTCATAGTCAATTCTGACAGGATGTTGATGGCTTCCCATTAATGGTACATCCCACTGTCCTGCTAGAACTGGGGTCTCAAATTCAATTTACCTGGGGGCCACTGGAGCCAGGGTCTGGGTGAGGCTGGGCCGCATCAGGTTAAAAAACAAAACAAAAACGCATTTATTAAAAACAGAATTTAAAAAGTGTCTTCAATAGTTGTATGCTCAGTTATATGCTCCACTTTTTCAGTGCTTTGGTTCTGGTTTGCCACAAGAAAAGCTCTGATAAAACATTCCACTGTTCTCAAATATCTTCATTTTTATTTTTCTACACAAGATAAGATGATAAAAATAAATCAACAATAAAGAAAATCAATAAATCAGTAATAAATAAATACAACAATAATAATGACACAGCAAAGAAACCACATGAACAGTATTAAGTTATTTAACTTTTAACATGAACATTAATGAAACCTAATCATTTGACCCAATTAGCAAGTTAGCATCGTACTCAGTTCCATCTGGGAGCAGCGTCGTAACTTTAACCACATGTTTGATGAGCTGCTTTATCTTGTGACTTGTATTTACAGTTTCATTCCAAATCATTTCCTGCCAATCATTTGTACCCAGCGTCATAAGCCTGTAGCGTCTGCTGCTAATACAATGTTGGAGTTGTTGTTGGACCACACAGCGCATTGACAGCAAACTTATTTATTGATTTGGACACAACAAACACCGCTATACTCACCAGAGACAGGTGGACAGGCACTTAGCAGCTGAAATAAATGCCTGGAGTTGGTTTCCTGCCTGGAAATCCTGGCGCTCGTGTACGGGCGGGACAAAATCGCGTCAATTGTGTCCAGTGTGCAGACAGCTTTAGGCTGTCATTTCTGGGTACATGATACCATACAGCAGGGGTCGGGAACCTTTTTGGCTAAGAGAGCCATGAAGGCCAGATATTTTAAAATGTGTATCTGTGAGAGCCATATACATTTTTTTAAACATTGAATGCAATAAAATGTGTGCATTTTTATGTAAGACCAACAGTTTTAGATGATATAATGGGCTCTAATTACGTAGACCAGGCACACTACCCCACGCCAATTGGGTGTGGCCAGCACACTTTCGTGAGCAGCGCAGTGTCCAATAATAAATAAAATACTTGCTGCCATTAATGCAACTTCTGCTGCTAATAATCGAGTTTTGGTGTTTGACCTGGAAAATATCATCAGGAAAGATAGATATGGTTGGCCGTATTGCAGTAGAAAAGAGATGGACGGATTAAAATGCATAAGAAAGTTGTTGATTATTTTTAACAGTCATTTCTGTGATGTTTACTTTAAAATGTTAGCAAAAATACATTTTTATTGTGGTAAGAAACGCTTGAGAGCCAGATACAGTCATCAAAAGAGCCCTACCTGGCTCCCAAGCCATAGGTTCCCTACCTCTGCCATACAGCATCCATATCTAACTCGGGCGGGCTGCACTAACATTAACGTTCATATTAAGGCGGGGGCCTCAAACTCGCTGCCCACGGGACGCAAGTTTTAGACCCCTGCTATACATAATGTCCGAAAAAAATGCCTTACTATGCATCATGTCCGAAAGAATGCGTTACTGTACATCATGTCCGAAATAAAGGACTTACTATACATCATGTCCGAAAAGAATGCGTTACTATGCATCATGTCCAAAAAAAATGCCTTACTATACATCATGTCTACAAAAATGCCTTACTATACATTATGTCCGAAAAAAATCCTTACTTTACATCATGTCCGAAAAGAATGCGTTACTATACATCATGTCCGAAAAAAATGTACTATACATCATGTCTACAAAAATGCCTTACTATACATCGTGTCCGAAAAAAATACCTTACTTTACATCATTTCCAAAAAGAATGCGTTACTATACATCATGTCCGAAAAACAGGCCTTACTATACATAATGTCCAAAAGAATGCCTTACTATACATCATGTCCGAAAGAAGGCTTTACTATACATCGTGTCTGAAAAAAATGCCTTACTATACATCATGTCTACAAAAATGCCTTACTATACATCATGTCCGAAAGTAGGACTGACTATAAATCATGTCCGAAAGTAGGACTGATTATACATCATCATCAACTGGCTAGCTCAACTGGTAGCACTGAGGGTTCATGGTGCAGGGGACCGGGGTTCAATACCTGGTCAGGACAAGTGTAATTGATGGTCATTTTACTATTTCTCCAGGTCCAGCACCTATTGTACTCATCACCTCCGTTATAACATCGTAGCTGTTTGCCAGCTGGCTAACTCCACTGGTAGCACGGCGGGTTCATGGTGCAGGGTACCGGGGTTCAAATCCCAGTCAAGGTTACTCCCAAATAATAGGCCGTTGCCTTTCCAGTTGGCGATCAATTAGGCACTTGCTAGTAGGGACAAGGTAGACCTGGAGGACGCCTGGACGACTTTATGCCACAGAGGAGGAGATGACGACAAAAGACTCCGCCCCCATCATGACAGTGCTAGGGAAAGAATGTGCCTCAGAGACCTGTCCCGCTGGAAAAGGTCAACATAAAAGTAGAAGTAGGCCGTGGAGGGGCGGACATGATACCGTACAGCATCCATATCAAACTCGGGCGGGTAGCACTAACATTAAACTTTCATATCATAGCCGCGAGTTTGAGACCCCTGTGCTAGAATGTTCCGTATATAGCATTCTCATGCTAGCTCATCGCTTTGGGTTTTATGTTCTGTTTTCAGCTGATTGCTGCAAGGATTTAAGTATGTTGGAATTATACTGGTCTCCGGTGACATATTTGTATGTTTTATACGGCCTCTGGCTGTATTTCACCTTCATTCATAGTTTTATGGAATACACTGCAGCAATGTGACACTTAATTACTTCCTTTACAGCCTAAAAACGATGGGCGTGCATATAAAGGTGACACAAAGAAAAGTGCTAATGTGCTAATGTGTTGTATGTTTCCTCCCTGTACAGGTCAGTACTTTGCCAGTATAATGATCATCGTTGGCATGTCGGTCATCGCCACGGTGGTGGTGCTGCAGTACCATCATCACGACCCCAATGGAGGAAACATGCCCAAATGGGTGAGGCGTTAGCAAGTATATTTAGATGCTCCAGGTGCTCTCTTTGCCTCTGCAGTGACTCATCACGCCTGTCATGCTGCTGTTTCAAGTGGGTGGAAGACTCACTGCAACGCGTTTTTATACTTTTCCTCTCACCAAAAGTATCGGGACGTGTGTCCATCAACAACTAGACGAAGTGAACATGTTTTTACATACTTTTAGAGCAGGGATTCTCAACTGGTGGTTCGGGATGAGTTTGGAGAATGTTACCGATGGCGATTCAGTCGTCACGCTTACTACTACTACTACTACTACCACAGAGGAAGCTAACTAGCCCGGACAACAAGAGTCGTGGTTTGCGCAACGCCCCCTACACACACATTGAATTCTCGTGTCCAGTAGCTGGCCGTACTATACTTAACTACTTACTATACTTAACTATACTTAACTACTTACTATACTGTACTATACTAAACTACTTACTGTACTATACTAAACTACTTACTGTACTATACTAAACTACTATACTGTACTATACTATACTTAACTACTTACTGTACTATACTTAACTACTTACTATACTATACTAAACTACTTACTATACTGTACTATACTAAACTACTTACTATACTGTACTATACTAAACTACTTACTATACTATACTTAACTACTTACTATACTGTACTATACTAAACTACTTACTATACTATACTATACTAAACTACTTACTATACTATACTATACTTAACTACTTACTATACTATACTATACTTAACTACTTACTATACTATACTATACTTAACTACTTACTATACTATACTATACTTAACTACTTACTATACTATACTATACTTAACTGCTTACTATACTATACTATACTTAACTGCTTACTATACTATACTATACTTAACTACTTACTATACTATACTTAACTACTTACTATACTATACTTAACTACTTACTATACTATACTATACTATACTATACGGTCGGACGAATGGATCCTTTCAAGGGCTGCTGTGTTCTGTGTCCACAGGTGAAGCTGGTGCTGCTCCAGTGGGTGGCGTGGTTCCTGCGAATGAAGCGCCCCGGTGAGGCGGAGAAACCCGAGAGGCCCCCCTGCGCCCCCCACCTACGCCGCTGTTCCTCAGGCTCCCACAGCGGCAGCATCCCCAACCACGCCGACCCCACCCTGCACCAGCTGCACCCTCAGAACCTCGCCCCCCTCCACGCGGCGCACCCGCACCTCCAAACCAGCGCCAACAACGGAAACCTCCTTTACATGGGCTTCCAGCCGATGGAGGAGCCCTCGGTGCTCGCCGACGCCCCCCAGAGGAGTAACAACATCCCCGCAGGACCCCGGAGTCCGCCTCCGCACCTGCCGCCCCACCTATGCAGCTCCCCTAGCCCCAACTTGGACGCTGTAGGATGCCCCAGCACAGTCTCCAGCGGTGGGGGGTTTGGAGGCGGGGTGGGCGGCTTGTGCCAGGCCCCGGGTCACGGGGACCCCCTGCTTCAGGCCATCCTGGAGGAGGTGCGCTACTTGGCTGACCGCTTCAGGGAGCAGGACGAGGCGGAGTGCGTGGCCGACCAGTGGAAGTTTGCGGGCGCCGTCATCGACCGCCTGTGCTTGGTGGCGTTCAGCGTCTTCAACATCATATGCACCATCTCCATCCTCATGTCGGCGCCCAACTTTGTGGACGCGGTTTCCAAGGACTTCATCTGAACGCTTCAAAGCAGCAAGCGGGCTCGGACCCAGAGAGACGCATTCTCCTGTGGATTGAAGGCGGCGAGAAAATGTGGATTTGGTGAGACGAGCTTTCTGATGTGTGATGAAATGTCAATCCAAACTCCAAGGCAGGGACAACCTCCAGGAAGAAAGTTCTCACCTGGGAACTTGGTGGGGGAAAAAAGCCAGGATGGAAAGACTCTAGTGAAGATGGGAGGAGAAGAAGACAAGGACATGCAGAGGAGGGAAGCTAAAGAAGACGAAGGTGCTCATCTATTATTCAATAACGCGTCTGATGGTCGTCAAACTGAAAAGTCCTGCCATCGTCTTTAATGTGAGGCTAATCGGCTTTGAAAAGATGACTCGGGACGAAGGTCTTATTATCCCGTAGTTAGCACATATCCAAAATGAATTGAAGCTGCGAGACGCAGTGAGAGGCAGATCTCGGATCAGCAGCAAAGCTACACAATCAATACGGAGGAGCAACATCTTATTCAATGCCAGCAAAAGTGTGTCATTCAAGCGGCAGGATCCCACAAAAGGAAGCGGGGCTAGCGCTCCTTTTCATTTGCTCTCTCTCCCTCGCTCGTCAATGAACACGAGCAACAAAATCAATAGCATAAAGATTTCCTGCTCGTGGCACAATGCCCCTTTGCTAATTTGTGCCTAATGGAGATCTTCAGAGACGGAGAGAGGCTGGATAAAAAATAATCCAAATAACCTAATAAGCTCTGTGGACGCCTGCGTCAGCCACCGCAAGAACAAAAACATCCCGATGCTAAGTCACAATTACGAGATTAAAAAGTCGAAATTGGGAGATAAGGCATATTTATGAGACAGGAAGTTGAAGTTACAAGGTAAAAGTCAGAATTGCGATATAAAAATTGGAAATTATGAATTTAAAAAGTCATTCATTCATTCATTTTCTACCACTTATCCTCACGAGGGTACCGGGGGTGCTGGAGCCTATCCCAGCTGTCTTGGGGCAAGAGGTGGTGTACACCCTGGACTGGTGGCCAGCCAATCACAGGGCACATATAGACAAACAACCATTCACACTCACATTCATACCTATGGACAATTTGGAGTGGCCAATTAACCTAGCATGTTTTTGGGATGTGGGAGGAAACCGGAGTACCCGGAGAAAACCCACGCATGCACGGGGAGAACATGCAAACTCCACACTGAGATGGCCGAGGGTGGAATTGAACCCTGGTCTCCTAGCTGTGAGGTCTGTGCGCTAACCACTCGTCCGCCGTGCAGCAGAGTTAAAAAAGTAATAGAAAAAAAAAAGTATGATACAAACCTCTCATAAGTATTTATTTATTTCATAATCGTGACTTTTTCTCTCATAATTATGACTTAACATTGGGATTTTTTCAGTGGTGGAAACCAGTGATGTGCCATACAAACCATTTCAGACCGATACAAATTCACTTATTGTCAATCCTAATGAAGTTGTGTACTTCATAGCATCCAAGCCATCTAATAATAATAATAATAATACTACAGGTGTCCTCCATGGTCCTGAACCATGAAGCTTTTGTATTAGATCGGAAGTTTTTGGGGGGGGGGCAAGATCCCGCAGTTCCTGGGTGTGTCTTTAATATCTCTTCACTGCATTCCACCTGTTTCCCACAACATTCCTCTTCCTGGTATTAAAAGTGTTCTGTCTTTCTACCTTCAATGACCTGCTGCCCAAAAAACGGAGGAGGGAGGGAGGGGGGGGGGAGGAAGGGAAAGGAAAGCGCTGACATAGCCTTAATTGATGGTCGTTCAGGAAGGGAGAGACGTGGCGGAGGGAGAATGGGATGAGTAAAAGAGGTCGGTGGCGAAATACGGGATGGGTAATCTTTGTGATTTATGGGGGACGGGGGAGGACGGGGGAGGAGGCTGCCGTGGACCATCATAGGAAAGGTCGGGGCACTCCATCATGACAATATACACACAAGGAGGAATAAACAGAAAATGACAATTTCACACAGCGACCGAGGTGTGTGTCACTATGTCAGTGTGTCATGAGTTGTATTCTTAGCTTGGACGGGGGCCTCGCTCTTCGGGGGGGGGGGGGGATGCAACGTCAGCAAAGTGAGGACAGGCAGAGTTATGGTGTTCACTCATATGGAATAAAAAGAGGAGGGCGTGTGTGTGTGTGTTTCAGACCTCCTTGAAGACACACAAAACCTGGAAGATGCAAAACACACATTATCAAGACAACATGGAAATAAATAAAACACACATGAACACAACATGAGCTCCAAGGTACCTTTATCCAGATACTCACCAAATCCATTCCACCTTTGTCCGTGGTGAGAACGAGCCCTTCAGACGCCACGCTGCATTCAGGGTAACACACGTGTGCACCTCCGGTGTGCAGCACTACATGATTGAATCTTGCATCTGGGCGGCCGATCAATTACTTTTAATTACCACGGATCTGCTCAGCGTCGGTCGATAGAGCTGACAAGAAGCGGAGCGGGATGGTGGAAAAGGAGAGAGATGATCCAGACCCTTGATGGACACTCGCTCCACCCTGGGAAGCCCGGCCACGTGACGCGTCGTTAGGCTTAATTAACCCCCATGCAATGCATATGTAGGGCCATGGGGGGGGGGGCACATGGTCACCTGAGGAGGAGCGGCCCTGGTTCAGACCACAGACACCACTTAACCTCCTGGAAGTCCATTCCAGCCTCTAAGGCTGAACAAGCAGGCTTGTGAGCCTTCAGCTCAGTTAGCATCTAAAACTCAACAAACTTGCTTTTTATTTGGCTTTTTTTTGTGGTGATGGCACCACAGTAGGAGGACCGCTGATGGTAAAAAAAAAGAAAAAAAGAAATATGATGACGACCATAGACCCGGAAAGGAAAGACATAGCGACATAGCAGCATCACGTGGCTGCTAAGTACAGAACAGGAGTTATAGTATAGTTATATAAACAATAACAAATAAAAAATGTAAACATCACAAACATCACCAGCGTCATCTCCAATATATAACTTTATTTAAAATTTTGTTACAATTTATTACTCTACATTTTCCATCTTTAAGTTTGACTGGTTAGTAAACCTTTTTTTTTTTTTTTTTTAAAGATAAAAACAACCTTGTAGCCTATGCGGCCATGTCAGGTCCTCATCCATGCTTTTTAGGCAGCGTTTAGTCATCGTGTGCATCGCTCGCTCTCCTAATTCAGCTCAAATAAATAAAAAGGTCAGACGAACGTGAGTGCATTAGATTTTTTTTCCTTTTTTTCCAAACAATACTATATACAGGTGCGTTGATGACAGTTGGCGGCGGAGAGGCCCTGCGTTTCAAGACAAGGTGGAGAAATTAGAAACAAATAAACAAGAGTGACGCGAGAGGCGCGCCAGACGTCAGTGCTTAACAAAAGAAGTCCAGTCGCCTTGGCGACAAACCTGATGGTGACACACTGAACAGACAGGACCGCGCTGCTAAGCTGGATATGAATTCTAACCACACCGCTAACGCTAGGATGGATAGCAAAACTCATGTTCTTCCGTTCTCTTAACAGACAATATCAAAACACGGCTGGCGCATGCTCTTTAACATTCCTGTCATCGCTCGGCTTCCGACAAACAACACAGTGACATTCACCTCACTGATGGCGGACATTGACACGCACGCACGCAAGAGGACACCGCTTCCACTTCACTAATGTGGCGCAGATTTAGCCCGCCGACAATGACAATTGACAATGAGACAGAGGCGTGTCGAGCTGGCATGGTGCTGCCACGGCAACCGTATCCCAGGGCTATGATGATGGGACACCCACCTGAGGAGGAAGGTGCTAGAAAATATACCGCTTGGACCAAACAGTGGCATCTGTAAAGCTGTTTACAGTGGCATTTCAAAGAGAAAGCAAAAGCTGCTGAGGATTTCAACATGGACTCCAACTCAGTCCATGAATTATTCCACAATAGATGGGTATTTATTCATACTCATTTTAGAACATGAAATGGTTATACAGTAAACCTCGGATATATCGGAAATTCGCTCACAATGGACAGATAAAAAAGAACCGATTTTTCTGTAATGCATTTCCAATAAAAATTCATTGCATATATCGGATTTTTTATAACGGATTTCGCCTATTTCGGACAAAATCTCCAGTCCCGTTCCAATGCATTTCCATTAAATTTCCCTTGCATATATCGGATGGCCGCATCGTGGCGCTCCGATTCGCCGAATCGTGACAGGCCGCTACACGACGTCATTTGCAGCGTTTGCAGCGTTGCCTGCGCGTCCAGGTACATTGGAAACATAGTCAAGGAAGTGCCTTTTTATAACGGATAAAATCCGATTTACTCATATACCGGATATAAATCCGATATATGCGTAAAACGGACATTTTCCGGTATACGCATATTACGGATTTCGCTTATATCGGACAAAACCAGTGGGAACAATTGAATCCGATATATCCAAGGTTTACTGTAGTTGATTTAGTCCTAAAAATGTATTTGAACCGATGAGCCTGTAAGAACGTCCTCCTCGAAAAAGCCCGGTACTCTCTGCAGTTGAGTGAATAACCACCACTATATCAGGACCGAGTCCAAAAAGCGAAGCGCGCCCTCTTTCTATCCAGCTCAAACATGCGATTACAGACCGCTAAGTAACAGGAGCCGCCGCTTAGCGTCTGCAAATGACTGACACAACCTAATCCTTTACTGTCGCAAAAATACTAAATAACCAGACAACCGTGCAAAACAAAACCGTTTCCTATCTCTTACACCAGACGTGCACAATCACGCAACATGTCTTAACTCAGATGTGCGTTCAAGTGGTTGAACCTGCATTCTTATAGTCAGTAGAAATGAAATAAACATACCGGATCATTACCTTCAGGTTCAATCAATAATTAATAAACATTCAGCACTCTGACTCCAATGCATTCAGGGTAGTTCACGATGTAAAAAAGAAAAAAAAATGTAATTAATGTGAACCCCCCACAGCTAATACTGTTACATATGAGGCAGACAGCTGGCTGCAGTGCTGCTAGGTTGGACACACACGCCTCCCGACATGGTTAATGGACCATCTGCAGAGGAGGGATACTTCGCTGGCTGAGCTACACAGCCCAAGGGATCTCTATCTCTCTCACACACACACACACACACACACACACACACAAAAACACACACACTCCCAACAAACCCCACAGTAATCTGCTTCCCTCTGCTGTCCACTTAGAGAACAGCAGTTATTCCCATCCCTAAACTTTTGTAATTATGCAAATCTGATAATCTGTCATGTCTTACCGGCAATAATAGGATTCCGACTGAAAGATGATGCGATAAATGGAGATACTGAACGCCTCCGGGTTGCAAATTCATGTTAATCACTTATTATAGCTCTTATATTAATCTATATTTGATCAGAAAAAGGCTTGTTAAACATACACACAATTAGAACAGTGAGTTTACATTTTGTGTCACCTGTGTTTTCGGACAAAAAAAACAACAAAAAAGCCCACAAATAGAAAACATGACGTCTGTCTTCATGTCCAGCATCAATGTTGCATTTCTCGACCCGTGAAAAGGTAGTGTCATTTTTCTCCCCGCGCCCACACTTCCCTGCCATTTATGCCTTCCCCCCCGGCTCCATCTCAGTTCTGCGAGCTCGAAGGTGAGCACGTCTCGCCGGTCCCATTCCTGGGTCTAGCATGCTGCATGAGCGTGGTGTGGTGTTCACGCTGCGGGCCGCGGGCCGCGTGTATGGGGGGGAAGCATATCACAGACACACTATGGAGACCTGCTGGATGAAATGTTAGCCCACTTTCCCTTCATGGCTCGCCTAGGCGTGTATCCCTGGGTTTTGTTTTCATGTCAGACTATTCCAAATTCCCCAAAAGGGATCCATCCAAGTTTGAGCTTTTCAGGGGGAGGGGGGAGCGTGACCCGCGTCCTTGTGTCCCTCGAGTCCCGGTGTGGTCAATGGAGGGGCATGTTCTCGGGGGGTGTGGGTGTGACGATGCGAGGTGATCAGTTCTAGTTCAAAAACAGTTCGTTTTTTTTTTTCTTCCTTTTTTTAGGAAGTGGCAATCTCCCCCCCTAGGTGGCGCCATCCCTTCTGCTGAGTCTCCAGAGGCGGCAGATACTCTGCAACGACAGACAGACGGGTCAAGGGAGGTTCTGAACGGACGGCGTCACGTGATGCACGATGCTGCGCCATCCTTGCATGGTCCCGCCTAGCTGGCCTTGACTACACCTGAACTCATCCTCTGACGTAGCGTCCTGGCAGGTCCGAGACGTCCACAGCTATCTCCTTTAGTTTAGATTTGTGTGCCTCCTCCTTGTGCCGGATGGCTGTACACACATGTACGTACACATGGACGTACACATGGACGTACACGTGCTGCTGCTGGTCTCACGAGGTCCCGCGTGACAATAAACAGCTTCGACTTTGCTCTAAGGCGGGGCTCGCTGGCGGCCCATCGCGTGTCGGCACTCTCGTCTGAGAAAGCGTTGTGACTACCTGAGAGACTACGCTGCATTGGTGTCGGAACGGAAGATTTGGATGCAACCTTTGCAAGGCTGCTGAAATGTAGCGTCAGCGAGCATGACGTCGTCCTGTCCTATCTATTTTTACATTCCAGCAAAATGGAGATAAAAACAACTCTTCCCTACCCTTGTCCTTTCAGGCTGTGTCAGACAAGAATGTGGGCATTAATCATCAGACAGACGTCACCCCTCTTCCCTTCTGCTTGTGCTTGCTTCTTACCGTTGTTGCTGCAGTTTTTGTTGTCTTTATCGGAAGCCTCGTCCTCCACCTGGTAAAGAAAAATGCATCAAGAAAAAGGTCCCCACTCAGACACACTGCAAAGATAAGGCTAATAATAATAATAAGCCTCATGTGCTGCCCCCCTCCCCCTGCTGAACAAAAGAGGAAAGGAGTGGTCCCTACCTGCTTCCTCCACTTCAGCTCGCAGAAGACTCGCTCAAAGCACTCATGCATGTAGTTGAACTGGCAAAAAAAAAGAACAAAAGAAAAAGTCCTCAGCAAATGCTTTTGTTTTCAGAGCCGCCCCCCCCAACCTGCCCCCATTCTAGACATTAATAGCCAAAGATTGTATTCATTTATCTAACATTATTCCAACTTGGTTGGCTTACATATGGAGTGAAAATCTTGACCCAGCGTGGCTTCTTCTCTCCTCGGGCGTACTCGAAGCAGAAGGCCATGCCCTCCTCGTCCGTGTCCCAGCGCTGCATTTCCCCCCACTCAAACGCGATCACCTGGTTCTGAGAAGGCAGGAGGGTAGCTTAGCACGGATGCTAAATATTCATTCATTTTCTACCGCTTTTTCCTCACGAGGGTGCTGGAGCCTATCCCAGCTGTCTTCGGGCGAGAGGCGGGGTACACCCTGGACTGGTGGCCAGCCAATCACAGGGCACATATAGACAAACACCCATTCAAACACCCAAAAATTTTAAAAATCCAAAAAAAAACAAATAAGGAACAAGAAGCGGGATATAACTTTCCCACTTTTGGACAGATTTAGTAGAGATACTCAATTATTTTAGGCCACCATTAAATTTACACAAGTACACACAATCTACACTGCTAAACCGCTGCTCAAGCTCTGCAACCATTCTGTCCACTGGACAGTGATCAATTATATCATAATCATTATTATATTATTCATTAGCCTATTATTATTACTATCATCATTATTCTTCTTCTGATTATTACTACTACTACTACTACTACTACTAGGCTAGTATTAGCCTGCTTATTGGCTTGCTTATTAGCCTGCTTTTGGCGTATAATAGGCCTAATGACGCCACTGGTGCTGAACCAGGAAGTAGGTCCCAATTAGACTCAATCAGGTTTTGGTAGAAGTGATATGTAGCAATTGTCTTTTGATTTGACAAATATTAAGTAACTTTGATCAGTATTGATTTATTAACCATTCAACCATTCACACTCACATTCTATGGACAATTTGGAGTGGCCAATTAACCTAGCATGTTTATGGAATGTGGGAGGAAACCGGAGTACCCGGAGAAAACCCACGCATGCACGGGGAGAACATGCAAACTCCACACAGAGATGGCCGAGGGTGGAATTGAACCCTGGTCTCCTAGCTGTGAGGTCTGCGTGCTAACCACTCGACCGGATGCAAAATATTAGTCTGTAGAAATGCTGTGTTGCTATCAAAGACCCAAGTTTATTGCTTGCCCCCCCTCATAAATGCGTGGATCTACTGTACCGACACAATATTGAGCGGCATTCTGTCATTCCCAATTTTCGTACGTGAGCACACACTCACCTCCAGCGTGCCGTCCTCGGTGCAAGCGTGCAGCTTGAAGTGATGGATGCTGATGGCCGTGATGACGTGGCCCTTCCTCCTGGAGTCGCACGAGCAGTGGGGGAAAACCACCTCGTTGTAGCCCTCGCAGGAGCGCAGCTGGCTCAGGTACTAACCCGTTGGAAGAGGCGCACACAGTTAGAACAAAACACTGACCCGCTACACCACGGCTCCATCTCCATTTCTAAACACAGAGGGCGTTTCTGTTCATCTTTTGGGACATTGCAGTAACGGCTTAGTATGTGCAGTAGCAAAAAGAGCGCATCCCTCCCCAGTCTCCTCCCCGAACAAAGACGGGTCTGTGGGACTGACCGTGGCCATCTTGCGCTGCTCTGCCAGCTTCTGCAGCTGGTAGGATTTGTCCTCTGTTTTTATGAATCCCTTCTTCACATCATCCAGCGCCTAGTCAGCAGTAGAGGAATGGGGGGGGGGGAGATTGGCATGGAGAGACACCGTTTGAGGTCAATAAACTAAGATAAAAGACCGACTCAGGCAATTTAATCGGGAGAAAATGAGAGAAGGCTTGCTATGTCATTACAGGGTCAGTCTTGTTCATATGTTGTGCATCCATACTGACCACGAATCATCTAAAGCTGGAGGAGCTACAACCAGCAACGCTTACCTGGTGAAAGCAGTAGTGCAGAGCCAGCGGGTTGTCTCGGAGCAACTCCTCCTCCTGGAAGCTGAAGAGCCATTTGCGGAGCGCCAGGCAAGTGCCCGGTACGGCCGACGTGTAGTTCTGCACGTAAAGCTTGTGTGGGAACTCGTTAGGCGCCAGCTTCCGCACTGAAAGAGATATCAGATGAACATAAAGTGAAAATGCCATGAAGTAACCGCACGGGTGACTGTGGTCTTCTAAAAAGGAGCGTACCAAATGAGTGGTTGATGACTTCAAACAGGGCAAAGTAGCTGGCCATAATACTGTCCATCCCCACCTTCACTACCAACGCCTGCAGGTAGAGCAAAGGTTCCAAAAAGTCACATCGTTATTGCATTTTCCACATAAACATTAGTGTTTCCCAGTTTCCCATCAATGAATCGCAGAACTTGACTGTAGGCAGGAAAAAATGATTGTGTTGCCTGCTATTTACACAAACAATAATGGCTGCTCATCGAGTCATCTTCAATGGCCAGTAAATCCGTATCGCTATACAAGCTACTTACAAGAGAGCATATCCAAGTTTCATTTGTATTACTGTCCTTTGAGAATAAGTGCTGAAACGCGACAGACTTGTGTGAGATACGGCACATAAAGCAACAGCGATGTGTCTGGTGTCTGGTGCAGACGCAGGAAGCGAGCAGCATCCTGACCTGATAAACTTGATCTGTGGTGCTGTTCTTGCGCACTCTAACGGAGATGGTGGTTTTGTCTGGCAGCGCCACCCGCAGCTCCACATCCGTCACGCCGTTGTAATTCTGCACAGTGAGACGTCAGCGTGAGTGTAGATTGCGTACCTGGACTCATCTTTAGAGTGGATTAACCAGATGACATGCTGAATGATCAAAACAAGCAAGTGATAATAAGGGCGGTGAGACGTGTTAATCCTCGCGTTAGAGCCTCTTTAAAAAAAAGGTGAGGCCATCTCTTCAAACACTCAGACGGGGGTGGGGGGGGCAATTACAATTCCAGTGTACTTCACGGGCACGGTTTTGCATGATTTTGCATGCGTACCTCATCCGATTCAGAGAGAAACTCCTGCATGATGTCGCTCTCGCCGATCACGCGGACAGAACACACTGGACGTGCACACAAAGAGAGGAGGTCAAAGTGAATGGAATCAACACAGGCTAGCTAAATGTCACTGTGCACGTGAGAGATTTACAGTGCACAGCTAATGAGAGGCTCGGTGTTTACCTCTCTCCAGGTACTCCTCCAGTCCTCTGCGCCGAGCGTCCAGCTGCTGCTCGGACAGCGAGAAGGGCCACTTCCCGGGGAGCTTGGGGAAGTTGAAGTTGGAAAACTCCCGCTTCAGGTTCTGGTGGAGGATGGCGAATTCCCGGTAGCGCTTGGAGCACAGCTGTCTGCCCGACATGTACACGTTGTATACCTGTCACCCAAGACACACTGAAATTAATGGTTGTTGTTTCCAGAGGTAGGGTTCAGTGGAGTACGCCTGCGGAGGGTGGAGCTAGACACACCTCTCCTTTGATTGGCGGACACTGACTTTTCTGCCAAAACATGAATGGGACGAACCCAAAGCGTGTTGTACTTGCATCAGTAAAACCCCACTTTTTAAGATGTGTAGCAAAGCCCACCAGGAGTGTGTCAGAACTGTGTGGTTTCTTATCCATGAGTAAGATGGTTGTTTTTTTCATGAAAACACAAAACTTCAAAATCGAGGAAACAAGTGCACATCTTTTTCCTATTTCGGTGCTCATAAACAGGCTCGAGGTACACCAATGACTGTCGTAACACCATTGGAACGTTCACTGTGCATAATACGGACCTTTAATTTCCCCTTTCTTGCAGGCGCATTGAACTCGACACTCACCACAAACCTCTCGGAGTGCTGCTCGACGTGTTTGTACGTGGGGATGGAGATGGGCACGGCCTGCTTGTCGCTATAGTCGTAGTTGGGCTGGACGTCCTCGCCTCCCTCCAGACCGTCGGCTTCCTGCGGCGGCACCGATAGCACCGCCAAGACGAGCTCCTTCTCCCCGGCACGGATCAGATCCACCACCTGCTTGTGGGTGGCGCCCTCCACGCTCACCCCGTTGCTACAGCAAAGACAGATGTTTAATGTTAACGCTACAAATGTAGTAGGAATCCAGTGTGCTGTCTTCCATGACAAGCTTGTAGGTTTCGCTTTCTTTTCTTTTCATGGTGTTATACACCTGCTTTGTTGGCTTTGCCGAGGCCAGATGGCAGCGGCATCGGGTGTCTCTGGTAATCTTCCTATGAGGAACAGCGGGGCGGCCGAGCAGTGTGGACAAGCCAATTCATGTCATTTATTCAAGGCTGGACAAATTCAATACGAGGGGTATAGATGCTGATCTTCACACTGCTTTAATCCCATCATTTTGTCCTCAGACAGAGAGCTGCCTTGCTTGCTGACAAGTGATGTTTGGTGGAACGTAACCCAAGCTAAGATGTTATCAGCTCCTCTTATCGTCCACCATGGTAAAAAAAAAAAAAATGTTCATTTAAAAGCCAATCACACAGACTGACTCAATCAAGCTACGTAAACATCAGAGAACCTTGAAAAGTAAACTGCGATTACTTTAAAGGCCCAAATGATAAATAAAATTTCATAATACAGGAAAGTTGTAGCCAACACCTTTCCTGACACAGAGCAGATCTTTTTAGCATGTAAGGGCATTTAGATCAACAATACTATCTGCCCCCCAAAAAAGGGCCCAAATGATAGCAAATGGATCACATCTACAGCCAAAAAAAGGGGATATTACAGTACACCAAGTCAAATGCTGACCCATTGACTTTGCAACACATTTCACTAAAACTGACTCGATTGTGAAAACTTGCAAAGCTGGATGTCAGTCACATGACGCCCGGCGTCAAAAATGACCAACAATACACTTTAGAAACCAAAACAGCATTTTGATGGCTTTGCAAAGAAACCACACTTGTTTTCAGTTCCCCTTGGTTCTAATTTTAGCTTTTTCTGGCCACCCAGGTTTACAGGTTGGCTTGCCAAAAGCCAAGACACCTTTCACAATCCCGTTTACATGCACATAATACCGTAGTTTGACAGTATTTGGACCCGACTGCAGTTCCTCACCACTGTGTAATAGTAAACATGCTATAAAATATCTTCACATAAAAAGCAGAGCCCTCGCAGTGAATGCCATTAGACTAGCAGGAGGTGTAGCTAATGGTAATGTTCCTTTTGTAGTTTAAAACTGTTCATCACTTACCACTCCAGTTAAAAAATACACACACACACACACAAGACAGACCATAAGTGTTTAGCTAATCTGTCAGACGGTAACAGTGACAGAACACAACTGCTCACTCTCACACGACCAAGATGAACGAGAGACAACAATGCGGCCCATTGTCTTAAAGACAACATCAATAATAAACTACCAACAGGTTCAAATCCCGTCATCGCATTTGTTGGGCAAGAATTAACAATCAGGTTAGCTCGACGTGACGTTAGCTACCTGGCTAGCTAAGCAGCTACAGCTAATCAACATGCATAGCCTGTAGTCAACTTATATAAGCTGGTCAACGTTCAAATAAACGTAGCCGCAAGCTTTAATTACATCACTTTATACACGTTTTATTTGATAGTCAATATATGTTATAACGCCATTGACAAGTGGAGCATACATTGGATAATAAGCACATGCATGGGTTTGAAGCAACAGTTTAACCGCGGTGCCTAGCGCTGTTAGCTAACTAGCTGGTGTTAGGTGAGCAAATAGCCGACTTACACCTCCAGGATCCGGTCACCCTTCGCTATGCCCGCTCGGTCCGCAGCCCCTCCGGGCAGAACGGCGCTGACATGCTGGAGAGGAGCGTACAGTTCCCCGTTGATGCTTCGCAGCTGCCCTCCCTCGCTAACCTGGCCGCGGACGTTGAAACCGTAGCCGGACTCGGACTTGACAATCCGCACCACCCGCGGACCGGACGTCACCGTAGTCGGGCTGAGGCCCGCGGTGCCCGGAGACAAGGCGACCGCAGGGCCGTTATGGGATGCCGAAGGGAGAGCCGACCGCGTTTCATCGCTCCCTACATCCGCCATCTTATCCACAAGGCCCTGCTGCCCTCCGGTCGGTGCTGGTGTCTTGGGGCTAATTGAAAACAACACTCCAGCTCCGTGCCTGCAACGTTACTACACTACCTCCACACAGCGAAGCTGTTGTTGATGACCCGCCCATCGACGGCGTCAGGAGACGCGACACGCTACGTGACCTCCCGGGGGCGTCACTAACGCTAGTCCTTTGGGAGCCATGGTTATACTATTTCATTAATTATGGAATAAATGCCCTCCGTATAGTGAAGCTTTCACATTATCACTATTGTGTATGTGATGAATTCATAATTTGTTTATCAATAATTAGTTTTTTTGTTGTTGGCGTTTTTCCCTACTGGAAGCTGACGTCATCATGTATGCGGCTCCCAGCCACAAGGGGGCACAACTGCTTTTTAGTGTGATCTGTAAATATTTCAATAATAAATATTAGTAACAGTTATTTATTTAAAAAATATACTTGTCTTCTGTAAACAATGTCAAAATATTTTTTGTCAGACAAGATGTTTATTGTTTGTATGCAAAGTCATTTGGGGACAATTTGAATATAAAAAAATATTATTTTTTGAAATAAAAAATAATTTATTTACACTGCAAATCAGTTTATCGCTCTTTGTGCTGCTATTTATATTGAAGTTTTACAGTTATATTAACATTGAACATGATAATAAGAAAACAGTCTCTTCTTTCTTCAAAACAGATGTAATTAATCATAATAATCTAAAAGATAGCATTATGTTATGATACAAGAGAGTGGGGTTGGGGGTGCCCATGCTTTATTGCGTGTCACTATTTAGCAGTTGTGACACTGGGTCAAAGTGGGTCGGGTCACCAGTCTGTCTCCACTGGCTGACACTCACAGACATTCACTGTTGCAGCTTCGGGGCAATTTAATAGCTTCCAGTTCATCTAACGTGCACTTGTCTTCTTTTAAAGCGCGGGAGAGAATTGGGACACTCAGGGCAAAGATACAAAGATGCACAGAAAAGCCCCAGTTTGTGCAGACTATTGTGAGAAGACACCTTGTTATTGTTTTTACCAACCGTTACCGCCTGTGTGGACAAACACAACACGCAGTCCATCTGTGGTATCACTAATTAAAGATTCATGTAACGTCTGACTTCTAGTAAGTCCTCATGTTCACCACAGAGGACGTGGGAATGCTTAAAATGACCAAAATATGACCAAAATACTGTAAGTATTACATGTTGTCATGAATGTGCCTGCTACTACATGGTCACAGCATGGATATAAAACCATAAAACCTTGTTGGAGGTGTTCAAAATAGTTATGTCCCATTAGGTGCATTAATTAGCTGCCTCTTTTTTTGGTTTTAATATTTTTAGAAGACACAGAAAACAAAGACAGTGTTCATGTCTCATAAGGATTGTGTATGATGGCTTTAATTGGCTTAGACTGATTCAACAGCGCCCCCCCTGGTTGCACCTAAGTATTGCACCCCTAAAAGACACATGGCATAGCGTTTTAGTGACTTTATTGTGTTACGTGATACATTATGATATCATATCTTTAATCACGACTTAAAAGGGCCTTTTTCCAGACATCAAATATACGTCTTTCTACACAGGCGAGGCTTCATTTCTCTATTTGGTGGTGGTGAAGTGCTCAAAGCACAACTGAGTGAGGCAAGCAACCAGGTTGACATATTCCCTGAAGTCAACACTGTTGTCTTTGTTCATGTCCAGGTCCTTGAAGATGCGATCGATGGCCGCCTTGTCGTTGGCTTTCTGTGGTGGACAAGCGAGGGCCGGCTTTATAAGCACAGTTTTATTTTGCCGTTATTTGCTGTGTAGAGGTCACTCACCCCCAGGGGCGCCCCGAGTTCATTCTGGAGCAGCTCCTTCAGCTCTCCCTTGTTCAGGGTGTTCTTGTCGCCCTCCTTGCCGGCGTACCTCTGGAAGCAGTCGATGAGGAGAGCCATGGCTTGCTGAATATGAGACATGATGGCTGCAGAAAGAGGAAAAGCAGGAGGAGAAACATTTACAAACAAGAGCTGAACGCCGCTATGGCTCCCTCTAGCGGCAGGGCTAGGCCTGTGCATGTTTAACAGGAGCACTGTGCCAGAGGGATCATGAGGAACTGTGGGTGAAAACTGGCACAAGACCAAAAAGCCTTGAGTTAATGGAATGGTTGCATGGGAAGACTGGCAAACAAGCACCGCAACGTATCTTTAGCTTCACTTTTAGTACACAACACTCTTCTTTGTGTGACAGTGACTAAGAAAACACTTTTTGTCCCCACCGGGGAACATTTGTGACATGGGGTAATGCCATGGTGACATCTCCACTTCCCCAGGTAGCTCATTTAAAGCACACAAGCACGTTCATCACGGGATCAGACAAACACCGTGACCGTGTGTGGAAAAAGTGTTTAGAATGTGTTGCGTTCAGGCACCCCTTCTTATGGGTGTGGTAGTCTATGCAAACTGGCATCAGCTGGTCATTATGTAAACAAGCATCTGAGATACAGAAGGTGTGGAATTAAAGCACATTTAGAATGTTTATCAGCAAAAGAACGAGTGAGAAAAGTGAGGCTCTTCACGTTACAAGGCAATAAAAGTTCAAGTGAAAGAAAGCGGTCTTGATTTTCCACTCACCTTTTCTTGATGCAGAAGCACGGAGACGCTAAAGAGTGGCTGAAGTGATGAGGAAGTGGATGCAAAGAGGCTTTATATCGCCACCGCCACACCCTTCATCCCTCCCTCACTAGTGATGCTCCTTTCATTTTCCTCGTCCTTCCTCGTCTCCTTTTTCACTCCTAACTTGTTCCTTTTGAGAGAAAAAAAGGCAACATTTCTTATGTAATGTTGAAAAGAAATATCAACAAGTGTGCAGTGACTGCTGGAAGAGGAGCGGCGTGGAAGTTAAAACGACCAAAAAACAGCCCCCCCAAACCATTTCTGTGGTTGTGTAATCACATGCGATCATGTTACAATGCCTTTTTGTTCACTTTTATTTCACTTTTCCTTGTGCAGGAAGAATAGATCTCTGTGTGTCTGACAATGAACCCAACATGGCCACAGTTAGCCGCTACGCAGATTGTTTCCTTTCCTGCCTTGCATTTTTTGCGGTGGAGGCTGTGAGTCACAGTCACAATCCCCAAAGATCATTCCTCAATCTGCAGGCACGCACACTCCGAGCCCAGTTCTGTGGCTAAAACGCAAACATCTTTCTGGATTTCTGGATGTTACGGCCGTGCCAAATGTGCTGTTTTACAAATGTGGAGGAATTTTCCACTGCCTTAGCCAAACGTACGCTCTCGGAACCGCACGATGCAAACGCCAAATAAAGAAGTGAATCATAGCTTTCATCATAGCATCTTAGCAAACTCCACAGGCTGTGTAAATTCCACCCAAAATGTCACACTACATAACAAAAACTGCTAAAAAGAAAACTGTACGATAACTGTGCAATAAACCGTGCAATAAACCCGTGGCTTGATCATCATGTAGACAGCTGTAAATAGTATATATGACGTCTTGAAGTGCATTACCTGCATTTTGCACTTTCTCTGCTCCAGTGTTGTTTACGTCTTAGTGTGCATTCATGAAAAAAACAGATGCTAACATAGACGGATGACACTTTTACCTCTAATTTGCTGCACTTCATCTTGTTCTATCTAGCGGTCAAATACAAAACATCACAACATAAAGTACTGATTATCTGCCATCTAGTAGCCATGTATAAAACTTCACATTGTCTGGTAGTCATAATAAAAACACAGGCTACTGTTGGGGCCGTACTCTAACGGTGAATACCTGACATCACTTCCGATATTACATCCGGAAGACATTTATTGAAACACATACAAGCACAAGTCATATTCATGCCTTATTTTCTCTGATTTTATGAACTAGATTGGGTAATATGAGTGTAAATGTAACTATAGGGGTGTTATTTCATGTCTAGGGGGCTCTAATAATTGTAAAATCGTACTTAGAACTAAATGAGGGATTAAATAAAGCATAGAAATCCACAATGGAGTATAAGGCAAACATTTGCCCTCTAGTGGTCACATAGAGAACGTCACCATATCCGGTCCGTTTCCGCCATCTAGTGGTCAAAGCTTAAATACAGGGGGCTGGTTGTGTCTATGTTGCTATGGTAATTGCTGAATAACAATAAACACTTGTCCACTTAACCAGAAGAATGCCAGCTAAGGGCGAAACGTCATTCATTTTTGGGAAAAAACAGAAGACAATTCAAACCAGGAGCCCCTGGGGAAAATGTCCAAAACAAGTGAACAGTTGGAGACCAGCCTATGTTAGGAATAATTTTACAAAAAAAGCTAACACCTTCCAACATCATGCAGAATTGATGTTATACCAAATAAGAAACTTTCTAATGTATCATAGTCATTTTCTGCCATCTAGTGGTCAAAAATAAAATTGCACCGTTGCCATGACATCAGGTTAGAGTCGCAGGGCAAAACAAAAATGTTGAAAGAGCCATATTGGACCACAAAAACCCAGAAAACAAATATGTCTGGAGCCGCAAGAAATAAAAAGCTTACATATGCCTTATAATGAAGGCAATACATGCAGTATGTATCTATATTAGCCTACTATCCGTTAGCCAACTATTATAAGTTGCCTACAAATACATGTTTATTTTCCCTGCAGCGCATCCTTTAGGGCAGGGGTCGGCAACCTTTACTATGAAAAGAGCCATTTCACCCACTTGCCCACTAAAGAAAAATAGCCTGGAGCCGCAAAACGTTGTATGTTTAAAACAACATTGGAGGGAAAAAAAAAAGACGAGTTGGAGTACTCTTGCTAGTACTGGAGATAAACTTTTGTTTTTAAATGAGCTCTAATTTATTTTTTAGAATCGTCAAATAACTCATTAATAATAATTAATAACTCAAAGTATTACTCATTTCCCTTCTCATTTCGCTTCATGCTCATTCAGTCACCAGTCAGAACTCAGTCAGGATGCATTCATGGTCTCACACAAAGTTGGATTTTTGTAAACTCATAACAAAGACGTGCATTTTCACCACACGGGTGCTAAAAAATATTCAAGCATTGCAAAGGGAGCCGCAACAAAGAGGCTGGAGAGCCACATGCGGCTCTGGAGCCGCGGGTTGCTGACCCCTGCTTTAGGGAATGACGCACCACGTGACTACTCAGGTTTAACTCCATTACAATATTAATAAATTATGTTTCATTGCTTTGATCACATTAAACAAATGCAATAAAGGAATCTGATTTTTGACGTAATTTTTATGTTGAGGATTCAAAAAACAACAAAATGGAACGTGCATAACGTACCCCTTATCTGGGCGGCAGAGTGTAATAAAATGCAGCCTGCGTTTATAAAAATAAAACAGCAGCCTTTTGAAAAGGTAAAGTATAGAAAATCAAATTAATACAGATAAAGTTTGATTCTGTGCAAATGCCAATCAAGTCGGTGCAATGGTAAAACGCAGCAGCTGTCCTCTTCTCTTTTGACACACAAATGTTAACTTGTCAGGTAGGTAGGTAGGTGGGTAGATGAATAAAGTATCTAGCTAACCAACGTAGCTATCCTCGTGTTTGTTATTCAGTTATTCACTTGTTATTCAGCTCCGAACCGTAATAAGGGCGACCTGACTTCAGCAGGGAAGGAAAATGTTCCCTGTTGCTTCCAACCAACTTTATTTTAACATTCCGGCCTCGAGGCATTTCACACCGGACGAACTTCCTGGTTCAAAGGTCAGGCAGGTCCACCCTACATAGCTGTCCAAGACAAATGCCTGCAACACTCGGACCCGAGCAACAAAACACAATAATATCCCTAAGTGTTATTCCAAATATATACTGACGAAAATCAGAAATCACTTTATAAAAACAGGCATTTTGTTACTAAATATGTGCCTATGACAGGATTGTGTTCTTACCCTTTAATGTGATTTCGGACAAGCTTCTCAACATCGGGCATGTAAGATGAATGCAATGAATGCAAATGTTTCGGTCCAAGAGAAGTTTAATCCTCTGTTCTCCTCAGTTATTTTTTTCTTTTCTCCTTTGGGATCCATGGCCCATCACACAGCCGCCGGCTTGTTTACAACAGCCACCTGCCCGGGCGGGATTCCCGCCCCCTGCTGATAGAAACGTGTGTCGCAGGCTATGACGCAAATCTTCGTTGACAGAAATGTTGAAATGTAATATTTACTCTACACATTTTTACAGCATTTGAAAACGTTAAGAATGTTTATGTCATGTTTGTCCTTCTACAGAAATCATATTAAAACAAAAAAATATATTTACCTCCCCCATTTTATTCAATTTTCAAACATTTTTCAAAAAGCTCCAGGGAGCCACCAGGGCGGCGCTAAAGAGCCACATGCGGGTTGGACCCACCTAAAGTGAGTATAAGCGGCATAGAAAACAGATGGATGGACTCCATTGGATTATTTGGATTGATATATTTGGGTTGTATTTGTGTTATTCCATTCCTAGTCACACAGGAATATTATATAGAATAAATAGGAAGATTATATATATATGCTTATATAGATAGAACTCATATTGATTTGGATTGTATGGATTTTACCCAAACTGATGACTACGCGGGTGTGGTGCTTTTGTGCTTGGCCGTACTCACTCTTACTCACTCACACACACACACACACAGAAAAGCACACACACACACACACTGTAACATAGCAACCAGTGTGCTTTACAAGCACTGCCATTGCTGACACTTTTCCCTGAGTTGTGACTACAAGGAGACTATACGTGTAATGAGTGGATTTCAGCAACAACAACAGAAAGAGACGTGATTTTTTCCACCGACCCACCCCCTGCCCCCCCTCCCGTTAGGCAACATTCAGCAGCCATGAGGCACACAGAAAGTATTGAGTGTAGAAAGACACCCTGTTGACTCAACACCAGCAGGCTTTCCTCATCTATCCATGACTGTATATTGTGTAACTGTGGTGTGGAACATTCCGGTCATTCCTCGGGTTAGAGATAAGTTATCAATGAAAGAGGGAGCGGCTGAAGTGTACTTTGCCTCATCAAGGGAAGGTGTGCCGCATGGAAGACTAACGGTGAGGATGATTCCCAATGAACACAAACTGGTGATGAGGTTTGAAATCCTTGGTGACATTTAATGGACTGCAGACACACACAAACAAACGCACAAAAGAAGAAATGCATTACGGAATGATGTCCTTCTCTGGGGATTCACTTCCTGGCCATCTGCTTCAAGTGCATCTGATAGCACTGCTCACAAGCCACCGAGAGTCCAACCACCAGCGACACAAACTCTTCAAAGTCCACCTGGCCGTCCCCGTTGGTGTCCAGGTCCTTCATGATCTTGTCCACGGCCGCCGGATCCTTCTGGCACTGGAAGAGCAAAATGAAGTGTGAGGGAGCGTCTAGTGGAACGTCGAGGAAGTAGCCTTACCCTCAGGAAGTTAGACAGCTCATTCTCCATCAGTTCTCGCAGCTCCCGACGGTTCAGGGTCCCTTTGCCGTCCCTGGAGGCGTAACGGTGGAACACCTTGATGAGGGACTCCATGGCCGTCTCCAGTTCTGAAGGCATGGTTGCTACGAGTCGGATTGCACTGAAGGACAAGAAACACAGCATGCAGAGATTTATCCACCATATTTCAATCATAAAAAGAATACATACAACCAATCAAATAATTCCACCCTTTCCTCACAGGGCTGCTCCAAACACGTCTGACTGCGAGGTCAGGGTGGCCCCCTTCAGGCCACCCAAAGTGCTAACCTCTTCTGGAGCTTTAAAAACATACATAAACTATTTGGCTAATCTTAGAATGCCATTTAAAGTTCATAAACACATATTATTTGTTAATGTCATGATTATGTCACAGTGATGTATGATTATTAGTGGTTTAATGTACTTTTGTACCGGTTTGTGCAATGCAGAAAGAACCCAATAAAGGGTTAAACTGCCTACAGATGACTCAGGAATGTGATGGATGACAGTGACGAAATAAAAGAACACACAAGCATATACGTAAACGATGCATGAAGTAGAACCACACCTTTCTCCTTGGTACTGTGTAGCCTATACCGGCTACATAAGAGCTGTAAAATGACACAAACCTGACACAAAAGTGTTAAAGTAACAATATAGTGTGTGTGTGTGTGTCCTGCTAATCTAACATGGCGCACCCATCAATAGAAAGCAAGACTCAGCACAAATAGAGCTCTATCAACAAGGAACATACAGGCTATAAGTAGCATTAAAGCTCAAATTACACATGAAGTGCTCCGAGCTTCTTACCGTCAGCAGGAGAGAAATGGTGGTCAGAAGTTGGCTCAAAGTGCAGCAGAGGTTTTATAGACCGGCGCCGCCCTGCTTGAGCTGTGCAGTGTGTGTGAGTGTGTGTGTGTGTGTGTGTGTGTGTGTGAGTCAACAAACAGTAAAGCATGACACACACAGCAATGGTGCTGTGCATTAACGTGATGGTGAGGATGTGCCGGGAAGATGAACTTTAGTGTCCTCTACGTGGCTTTCATGAGCATGAGACAGTGACGGTACAACAATCACAGATGACCAGAAATCATTCAGGATTCATCAGCTGATTTCTCATTGATGATGTTGTGTGCAAACGTTGTTTTCTGATGCACATCTTCAGCTCAGCTCAGCACATTACCAAGATAAGGTTTCCTGTGGTAAAATGTACTTTTGGTTAGGAGAAAATGCTATAAATAACAAATAAATATGACATTATTATTATTATACAAATTGTTACTTCCACACAAAACCTCAAAATATGAAAAACTAAATGTTACCAACAGTAATTATAATAATAATAATTCAATTAATTTAAGTTAGCTTTTCAGGCAATATTTTGAAGTTTTTGTAAAAAACTAAAAATAGAATCATAAAACAAGCATTATTATAAAAGGCACTACATTGAATGATATATTTAAATGACTTTTTACTTTCATTACCTCTTTCCATTTTGTCATACAAAGTTTGTATTCCTACAAGGAATGAACCAATCTTTTTGATATTTCTTGCAGTTGAAAAAGTAGTATTTGGCGACCTCCGGTGGGCAATAGGCGCGACTACATAAAAACTGACATTTTTATTACTGTTATTTTTTTTACAATGGTTCTTAAAAAAAATGACATTTTAAACACGTGACAGCCACAACAACTTAAATAACTAATAAATAAAAATGAAAATGAAATACCCCCAGTTGCCCATCCCGATGCGGTACATGATTGGTTGCCGTTGAGTGGGAGTGGGGGGTGGGGGTGGGGGTGCTATGTCTGCATGAGTGGATAGCGTGGATGGTTCGTGTTAGTAGATACACGCAAATAATCATTTGTCAGACCCAAGTCTGATATTAAGAGCATTTGGGAAAGCTGAAGTGTGCCATTTTCGGGTGGGGTGGGGAGGAGTGTTGTTGCTATGGCGGATCATCGGCACACACGGCGTTTTATTTCCAGATGATGTCAACAAGAGGTCGCTGATAAAATGGATGGGATGGATTTGAAAGCAGCCACGTCGACGATGGAAGCTTTGGTTCGCATCAGTGTGAGTAAATCTCCATGTTAATACACACTATACGTGATATTGTGTATTTGTAGGCGAGTTACGCCATCTTGCACTTGATGACTTATTTTCTCCAAACGTTTCATTTAATTTAACAGATTAAAAGCAACTGAACGAAGAGAAATGCATTTAATTCCACTTGATTGCGAAGCAACAGTCGTTTCCAGCTGCTGTGACACACACACACACACACACACACACGGCCCCGATATAGAACGTCGTTATATAACCCTGACGTACAAAAGTCCCATTCTAATTCGGATTATTTGACAAAACCCTACTTCACATGATTCATATTTGTTTGAAACGGAAATGTGGGCTAGCGGTGAGGCTTTAGAATGAAACGTCTCCATTCCGGGGATCGAGGGATGCTCGTTGCCATGGAGACGGCAGAGCTGGATGCGAGTCTGCTGCATCTACGGTCAACTGCAGGGGCCTTAAATCAATGATGACGACGGTGTAGCTGTGCCATAGATATACAGTATGGATGGATCTATATTGCACAGCTTATGTTATGGTTTGATAGCAATAAGAAATATGCTTTATGGGTGAGATCACCCCTCCCCCCTTTTCTATCCTCCCCCCCTCCCCTTGCTGAATCCATTGCGTCGCTCTGCTGCTGCTTGTGTAAACGTGCACGCGCCCAACTGTCATGGCGCCGAGGTTCCAGGTGAAGGTAAGGATGCGCGTATGCAGCAGCCTCCACCGAGCCGGCGTTAGCGTAGCTTTTTATTTTACAGCCATGATGCTATTTAGGAAGATCTACCACTAAGGAATCTACCACTAGGAAAGAGACGTAGAGAAATAGGGGGGTGACATTGGAGAATGACACAGAAGATGAAGGAAATGAGGTTCATGATGACGACGATGCAGGTCATCATGCTGTTATAGCGTCTACGTGTGCTTTTTTTTTTAAATGTGCGGAATATGCAGCATGGAGTGCTGTGATAAGCAGTCCTGCACGATGAGGTTCTACCCTACGGTGTCACCCGTGATGCCGTGATCATCATTTGGCCTGAATAAGGTGACGTGAGGGGCGTCTTTAAAAGGACCTCCACAGGACAGGGGGCTGTCGTCTCCTTCTGTGCACGGCCGCATGTCCTCCGCTAACCGATGTTGTGCCTCTCCTTGTCCTTGAGCATATGTCAGTACTGACATGCTACACAGACTAAAAGGTGCTAAAAGGGCTAATCCCACCAGGCCAGGAAGACATTGTGAACATTTATGCAGTCTGTTTGTGGCAATTCTAATAAATAAAGTGCATTTGTGAACCGATAGTTCACTGATGTTGGACAAGAGAGAAGCCCAGTTTTAGTTCTCGATCCTCCAAGCTCACCTTAATGCACCAGGGAACAGGAAAACAGCCAACTCTCTACAACAGGGGTCTCAAACACACCGCCTTGATATGAAAGTTTAATGTTAGTGCGGCCCCCGCAAGTTTGATATGGATGCTGTATGGTATCATGTACCCAGAAAAAATTATTACGTTTGATTAATTCATTCATTCATTTTCTACCGCTTTTTCCTCACGAGGGTCGCGGAGGGTGCTGGAGCCTATCCCAGCTGTCTTCGGGCGAGAGGCGGGGTACACCCTGGACTGGTCGCCAGCCAATCACAGGGCACATATAGACAAACAACCATTCACACTCGCATTCATACCTATGGACAATTTGGAGTCGCCAATTAACCTAGCATGTTTTTGGAATGTGGGAGGAAACCGGAGTACCCGGAGAAAACCCACGCATGCACGGGGAGAACATGCAAACTCCACACAGAGATGGCCAAGGGCGGGGACCGAACCCTGGTCTCCTAGCTGTGAGGTCTGCGCACTAACCACCAGACCGCCGTGCCGCCACGTTTGATTAATGTTCATGTTAAAGGTTAAATAACTGTTAATAGTTATCCTCCCCATCCGTGTGGAAGTGGTAAGTTTTTGGCTATTTAAGTTTAAAGGAAATAACTTGAAGGCTACCGTTTAGGTCGCTAGCTTTCTAGTTTGCGAGTTAGCATGTGTCTCAAGACCCTGCAGTTGCGCAATATGTTGTAAATAAAAAAAGAGTATAAATGTGACTATAGTCGTGTTTTGTCATGTCTACAGGGCTCTAATAATGCTTTGTTCATTTTAATCTGAAAAAAATAATTTGTCTACCCACCAACTATATGTGGTTTCTTAAGTTTTTATTATTTGCCGTTTTATTATTATTATTATATTTATTTATTTTTTACTGATTGATTGATTTTCTTTATTCTTGATTTGTTTATTTATTTTTCATCTTATTTTGTGTAGAAAAATAAAAATTAAGATATTTGAGAACAGTGGAATCTTTTATCAGAGCTTTTCTTGTAGGAAATTGGAACCAAGGCGAAGTTTTTTTCATTTTTTTGTTTTTAATAAATGCGTTTTTTTTTTTTCTGATGCGGCCCAGTCTCACCCAGACCCGAGCTCCAGTGGCCCCCAAGTAAATTGAGTTTGAGACCCCTGCGCTACAAAGATGGAAGCATACCATCATCCCAAAGATCCATAGGTGAAACCTGAAGGCTTAAACAACTCTGATTTCTGCTAAATAATTCATACCTGCTGCCATTTTATCAATATTTAACCAGGATGATGACCCATGCTGCTTGCCTGGGACATATTTATAGCACCTCATATACTAGAACCACATCCATCCAGCCATCTACTTCCGGATGCCCTGACTTCCCAATCCCGGGGTACTTCAACCTCCTGGGGGATCCAGAGAGTTAGCCACAATATGGCTAACTCGACAACAAGATGTTGTTTCAATGCTACATGACTTTTGCAGTGAAACTGCAGCCTGAGCCATGAATAATAATGCTAATAGAAGGTCAGGAGTGATCCCTAATTGCCATGATGTCTCCTCCCACAGTCCAACATGAAGAGCCTGGAGCACGAGCTGCACTGCCCCGTGTGCAAAGACATCGTCAAACAGCCCGTGGTGCTGCCATGCCTTCACAGCGTGTGCCTCATGTGTGCCTCCGAGGTGCTGGTGGCCAGCGGCTACCCGCCTCCGGAACTTCCCGCCGAGCCCAACTCGCCCGCCTCCACGCCCAACATGCGCTCCCCGCGACAGCTCCGCAGGCCCACGCCCAAAGCCGAGCAGCGGCCCATCGACCGGGTACTGCGGGCAGGTGAGGAGCGTTCACTTCAAGAGGGAGCTTGGGATGCTGTAAACGGATTTCAAGTCATTTCTTCACGGTTTGTATAGGTCCCCACCCGCCGTCGCCATCCATGCCCCGCTCGCCGGGATACCTGGGGCGCCGCCGCAAGGAGGGCCCACCGCCCCTGGTCATGATGTTCCCCTGCATCCCCTGTGGACGTGATGTGGAGCTGGGGGAGAAAGGCCTCACTGACTGCTTGCGTAACCTTACCTTGGAGCGTATAGTGGAGAGGTAAGGCACTCCAACACCGCAGCAGCAGAACCAATGTTGTGATGTCATCACGCGTGTATGTCTTGCCCTCCCGCCGGCAGGTACCGACACACGGTGAGTCTGGGCAGCGTGGCCGTCATGTGTCAGTTCTGCAAGCCACCGCACGCCCTGGAGGCCACCAAAGGCTGCGCCGACTGCAGGGCCAACTTCTGCAACGAGTGCTTCAAACTCTACCACCCGTGGGGAACGCCGCGGGCGCAGCACGAGCACATCCTGCCCACGCTCAATTTTAGACCAAAGGCAAGACAACACACGTGCTATAGTGTGTGCGCATGTTTCCACGAGATCACGTCGCCATATTTGTCTCCTTCTTTAGGTGTTGACCTGCACGGAGCACGACCAGGAGAAGCTACAGTTCTATTGTAGGACTTGTCAGCGGCTGCTTTGTCCGCTCTGCAAACTGCGACGTGTACATACAGGACACAAGATCCTCCCTGTGGCCCAGGCCTACCAAGCCCTGAAGGTACAGCTTCATTTTAGAACTCTAACAATCCAACAATTCACGTGCATGAGAATGTGGAAAAGAAAAGGTGGGCCTTTTCACCACATGCCACAGAACCAATGTTGTAATTGCCGTAAGGCGTAAACTGCCCAGCCAGCATTAATAGTGCTGATGAGTTCATTTGAGACAACAGTATTGCGGGAGCAACATTCACGATATTCACGTACAACCAATATTTTAAAGCACATATAGAGGTAGATAAATCTGCTCAACATGCAGCTACCGTCATCTTGTGGCATTAAAATAAAGCTACATCAGGGCAGTGCCTAACAACACAGCAGCCGCAGAACCAATGTTGTAATAGTGATAAGCAACAAACTCCTCAGCCAGCATTAATACTGCCAATGAGTTCACTGTAAAAATCAGAAGGGCAACTGTAAGCTGCATGAATTTCATACCAAAAGCGCATGCAGAGGTAGATAAAAAACAGCTGGACGGTGACCCCCTCCATGATGCCTTCAGTGAGGCTATGGTTATCTTGTAGCATTAGTACAAAACTACATCAGGAGGTTGCCTACCACCGCAGCTGCTAACAAGTATATTAAGCAACCACACAACCAATGTTGCAACAGCGGTAAGGAACAAACTCCTCAGTCATTGTAAACATCAGCAGGGCAAGTGTAACCTACATTAGTTCTATACAAACAGCTTAGGAGCAACATTTTAAAGCGCATGCAGAGGTAGATAAAGCAGTGACCCCCCCCCCCCTCGTGATGCCTTCAGTGAGGCTACGGTTATCTTGTGGCATTAGTACAAAACTACATCAGGAGGTTGCCTACCACCACAGCTGCTAACAAGTATATTAAGCAACCACACAACCAATGTTGCAACAGCGGTAAGGAACAAACTCCTCAGTCATTGTAAACATCAGCAGGGCAAGTGTAACCTACATGAGTTCTATATGGACAGCTGAGGAGCAACATTTTAAAGCGCATGCAGAGGTAGATAAAGCAGTGACCCCCCCCCCCCCCCCCCCCCCCCCCCCCCCATGATGCCGCCAGTGAGGCTATGGTTATCTTGTAGCATTAGTACAAAACTACATCAGGAGGTTGCCTACCACCGCAGCTGCTAACAAGTATATTAAGCAACCACACAACCAATGTTGCAACAGCGGTAAGGAACAAACTCCTCAGTCATTGTAAACATCAGCAGGGCAAGTGTAACCTACATTAGTTCTATACAAACATCTTAGGAGCAACATTTTAAAGCGCATGCAGAGGTAGATAAAGCAGTGACCCCCCCCTCGTGATGCCTTCAGTGAGGCTACGGCCATCTTGTGGCGTTAGTTGAAACACTACATCAGGAGGTTGCCTACCACCGCAGCTGCTAACAAGTATATTAAGCAACCACACAACCAATGTTGCAACAGCGGTAAGGAACAAACTCCTCAGTCATTGTAAACATCAGCAGGGCAAGTGTAGCCTACATGAGTTCTATACAAACAGCTGAGGAGCAACATTTTAAAGCGCATGCAGAGGTAGATAAAGCAGTGACCCCCCTCATGATGCTGCCAGTGAGGCTACGGTCATCTTGTGGCATTACTCCAAACACTACATCAGGAGGTTGCCTACCACTACAGCTATTACACAGCAGCCTGAGTACCAATGTTGTAACAGAGTCAAGATATACGATGCTAAACAGAAGTACTATGATAATAAAGACATGTTTCGTTACTTCCAACTGTGTCAGAATGCAACAGTGTAGTGTAAGATAAGCATGCAATTGCCTGATTTCTTCATTGTTGTGTGTGTGTGTGTGTGTTTGTGTGTGATAGGAGAAGATTACAAAAGAGATGAACTACATTCTGTCCAACCAGGACACGGTTCTGTCTCAGATTACACAGCTGGAGAGCGCCATCACTCAGACTGAGGTGATTAATAAACCATAGTGGGGGGGGACATGGAATGCAAAACAAGCGTTAGACGTGTTCAAATGCAAGCGCATACACGAGTCAACGTGACGTTGAAGTTCTTTAGCATTAAGTACGTGTCTGAACACGTCCGTCCACATTTAGGTGAACAGCGTGTCTGCTCGAGAGCAGCTGGCCCAGAGCATCAGGGACCTGACGGCGGCTCTGGCTGAGCGCCACGCCTCGCTCACCCAAGCCCTGGAGGCGGCACGCCAGAAGCGAGGTGAGGCGCTGGCCGCTCAAGTGGCCGAGCGCCGCAGCTTGATGGAGCACGCCGGGCTCGTGGCCTTCACGCAAGAGTTGCTGAAGGAAACGGACCAGCCCTGTTTTGTGCAGGCTGCACGCCAGACGCATAACAGGTACTTCATTAAAGTGGCCTGGAATAGAAACAAGTGACTATTGTTCTCTGTTGGCTACACTTTGCCTCATGTTTTCATACAATGTTAGACTTATGAGGTGCACGGCAGCCAACACATGAGCCGTATCCAAAATGCGGTCTTGGCAAAGACGATTACAATATCTAATGTGTGTCCCTGCACCAGGTTCAGCAAGGCGATTGAGAACCTGCAGCATTTTGCTCTGGCTGCAGATCCTTCCTTCAGGCACTTCCAGCTGGACGTCTCCAAAGAACTCAAATTGCTCACAGAACTTCATTTCACTCGAGGTAAGAACGTCACACTATACCACATGGTGCCATATCTACTCTATATTTATATTCTAGTCACTTTATTGCTACATAGCAGTAAACTGGTACTTTTGTATGTGTCCTTTTATACTTTACTCACGATTTGACAAAATAATGACATTTTATTTCAAATTTCAATTATATTTTCAGCATGTTGGGTTTCTTGTTCGTTATTAGTTTTTTTGGATTTTTAAAATTTTGGGGGGGCTGCACGGCAGTCGAGTGGTTAGCAGGCAGACCTCACAGCTAGGAGACCCGAGTTAAATCCCATACTCAGCCATCTCTGTGTGGAGTTTGCATGTTCTCCCCGTGCATGCGTGGGTTTTCTCCGGGTACTTCGGTTTTGTCCCACATTCCAAAAAGTTAAGTTAATTAGCGACTCCAAATTGTCCGTAGGTATGAATGTGAGTGTGAATGGTTAATAAATCAATACTGATCAAAGTTACTTAATATTTGTCAGATCAAAAGACAATTGCTACATATCACTTCTACCAAAACCTGATAGTCTAATTGGGACCTACTTCCTGGTTCAGCACCAGTGGCGTCATTAGGCCTATTATAGGCCAAAAGCAGGCCAAATGGGCCAAAAGCAGGCTAATAAGCAAGCTAATAAGCAGGCTAATACTAGCCTACTAATAGTAGTAGTAGTAGTAGTAATAATCAGAAGAAGAAAAATTATGATAGTAATAATAATAGGCTAATTAATAATATAATAATAATTATTATATAATTGCTCAGGACCAGGGTTCGATTCCAGCTTTGGCCATCTCTGTGTGGAGTTTGCATGTTCTCCCCGTGCATGCGTGGGTTTTCTCCGGGTACTCCGGTTTCCTCCCACATTCCAAAAACATGCTAGGTTAATTGGCCACTCCAAATTGTCCATAGGTATGAATGTGAGTGTGAATGGTTGTTTGTCTATATGTGCCCTGTGATTGGCTGGCCACCAGTCCAAGGGTGTACGCCGCCTCTTGCCCGAAGACAGCTGGGATAGGCTCCAGCACCCCCTCAAAAATTCAATTTTCAAAAATGAATAAACCAACCCTTTGTGTCACAGCTCCTCTGGCCCCAGTCCTGGACACCCAGCACTCCCTGGCCTATGACCAGCTCTACCTCAGCTGGCGCCTTCCCCCGGACTCCGCGCCCGCCTGGCACTTCTCTGTGGAGTACCGCCGCCGGGGGGTGGTACCGGGGGGCGCATCGAGGGGCGGCAACAGAGGAGGGCTGGTGGCCGCCGCTCGCTGGGGCTGGCAGCGACTGGACGAGGTGAACGGGACGAGCGCCGTCATCGACCGGCTGGAGATGGACAGCGTGTACGTGCTGCGGGTGAGGGGCTGCAACAAGGCGGGCTACGGCGAGTACAGCGAGGAGGTGTACCTGCATACTCCTCCGGCGCCAGGTACCAATTCTTAACTAAAAAATAATATATATGATATTTTTATGGCAGTTTTTGGGAGATAACATAGATAATAAAAGACTGATTGATTATTATTAGTTTTAAATATGTGAGGTTTTTTATTAAAGGTTACATTTAAAAGGTTTGATGAAACTGCAATTCATCAACTCACCACTAGGTTGAAGGCTTTTTCACCCATTCTGGCATTTCAGAAGATGCCAGTCGGTGTACGTTACGGTGGTCTACCATGGCAAACAGTAACTCATTCTCTCTCTCTTCTGCTCATCACCACGTCCCCATCGACACGCCTTCCTCACGTCCCGTACTTCCTCATCTCTGTCACCTTTTTTTATTTCCATTTCACAGCTTGTCATCCTCTCCAGCGCTCCTTCCATGCCGCCAACCTACACGCCTCCTACGGAACGTAAGAAGTGCATCATACGACGATTCCATCCCTATTCCCTTCTTCGCTTTACATCCGTTTGCTTTTCCACTCCACTCGTTCACACTCCTCTAACGAGATGTGTCTCCGCCGTGATGAGGTTTGCAAACTGTTAAGGCCTGAGGCTTAACAAGGCGGATTGGATTCCGATCCGTGGCTTTAAATGGCGTCTTAGTGGTGAACCCCTCCAAACCCCTCCTGCTGTTGCATACCGTCCCTCTGTGAATTGAAGAAAACAAAGCGATACCTTCAGTGTTCTGTTCCCCGTGCTGGGAGGTGCATTCCTGTGTTGGCTAAGCCTTTCCTTGCCGTCTTCCGTACTTGACATCCGTTTCATCCGTCCTCCTCCAGTGCTTAACTTCTACCTGGACTCTCGCTGGGGTCTCCACGCAGACCGCCTGGTGGTCAGCAAGGAGCAAAGAGCCGCCCGCAGCGTTCCCGGCCTCTCCCTGCTGCAGGCTGCCGACCACGCGCTCACTTCCTGTCACCTGACCTCTGACCTCTTGGTGGGAGATGTGGCTATCACGCAGGGGAGACACTACTGGGCATGCTCAGTGGAGCCCGGATCTTATCTGGTGAAGGTACGACTCCCTGGTCTGAACCTATAGTATACTATACTATAGAACATTATATAACATATAGAACACGCGGCCCGCGGGCCAAATGTGGCCCGCAGGACACAAGTTTCAGGCCCCCGCCTTGATATGAAAGTTTAATGTTAGTGCGGCCCGCGCAAGTTTGATGGCATGGATGCTGTATGGTATCATGTACCCAGAAAAAATTATTACGTTTGATTCATGTTCATGTTAAAGGTTAAATAACTGTTAATAGTTATCCTCCCTATCCGTGTGGAAGTGGTAAGTTTTTGGCTACTTAAGTTTAAAGGAAATAACTTGAAGGCTACCGTTTAGGTCGCTAGCTCTCTAGTTTGCGAGTTAGCATGTGTCTCAAGACCCTGCAGTTGCGCAATATGTTGTAAATAAAAAGAGTATAAATGTGACTATAGTCGTGTTTTGTCATGTCTACAGGGCTCTAATAATGCTTTGTTCATTTTAATCTGAAAAAAATAATTTGTCTACCCACCAACTATATGTGGTTTCTTAAGTTTTTATTATTTGCCGTTTTATTATTATTATTATTATTATTGTATGTATTTTTTTTTGATTGATTGATTTTCTTTATTCTTGATTCGTTTATTTATTTTTCATCTTATTTTGTGTAGAAAAATAAAAAGTAAGATATTTGAGAACAGTGGAATGTTTTATCAGAGCTTTTCTTGTAGAAAATTGGAACCAAAGCGAAGTTTTTTTTTGTTTTCTTTTTTAATAAATGCGTTTTTTTGGGGGAGGGGGGGAAACCTGATGCTGCCCAGTCTCACCCAGACCCTAGCTCCAGTGGCCCCCAAGTAAATTGTATTAAGTGTATTAAAGTGTATTAAGTATTGCAAAACATGGCAGCAACAGAACCAATGTTACCAATAGTGATAAGGAGCAAACTGCTCAGCCAGTTTTAATAGAGCTGATGTAAACATTGTTTGCATTGTAAACAGTATGGTTAAAGTCCTCCGTTTTATCGGTAAATATGCATCCGTAATCAAAGAATTTATGGTCTACACCCTGATTTTAAACATTTATCCACTTGTGTATTAAAATCAAGAAAATCTCTTGTTTTCCAGGTTGGCGTTGGTCTCGAGTCCAAACTACAGGAGTGGTTTCATCTACCAGAAGACATGGCAAGTCCCCGGTGAGTAGCAGCCTCATTAAAAAGATAGTAGACTGTACGCATATAATAAGAGCAATAATAGTAACAGTAAATGTCCTCCAGCTACGACCCGGACAGCGGCCATGACAGCGGTGCAGAGGACGGCATGGACTCCGCCCCGCCCTTCTGCTTCCTTACCATGGGCATGGGTAAGCTCTACCTGCCCCAGCACACCTACCACCACCAACACCACAACGGAAACGGACCGCGTTCTGACCCTAACGGCAACGCCCCGTCCACTCCGGCGGGCCTCACCTACCCGCTGCCGCCCCGGCTGGGCGTGTGCCTGGACTTCGAGAAGGGCCGCGTCACCTTCTATGACGCCCACTCCCTGCGCCCCCTGTGGGAAGGCCACGTGGACTGCTCGGGCCCCGTGTGCCCCGCGTTCTGTTTCATCGGCGGCGGGGCGCTGCAGCTCCAGGAGCTGGTGGCCAACCGCAGTGCGGATCAGACGCCCGTGAGGAGGGTCACCATCCAACCGCGCCACGTCTCCAATTTGAACAACAACTGATTGGGAATGTTAATCACGTCCACTTCTATGGCGACAAATATGCAATGTAATTAAGTTTCTTACACTTTTATTTGCAAGAATCGCCGCTTTAGTAGTGTTTGGTACGCCCGACACTATCTTTGATGCTTGCACTCGTAGCCAGGCTGTTTTATCCATCAAGCTAATGTTCATATAGCGCCACACTCTCCATTTCACGCCCTTAAATGTTCAATCTACGTGCATTGGTTTCAAAATGTGAGGAAACGTGCATCTATAATAACACCCCCTATGTTATTGTTTTAGGCTAAATGTGGTCCATTAGTGGAAAGAGAGGCAATAGAGTGTAATTAGAAGCTCCAATTATACATCTGGGCCGCAGATAATTACTGTAGTTTCACTGGTTGTGTTTGTAATTCAAATACATGTCCCTCCTCTGCACACGTCTGTTAACAACACTGAAAAACAGCCGGCGGTGAAAAGTTTGTTTTTAAACACTCTTTATTGTAAAAACCTACTTTTATTGTAAAGTAAATGAGCACCCTTCTTTCCTGTGAATACACGCTTTCAACGTTCACCTGCTGGCAGAATGTTTTCAAAAGAAAATGTATTTAAAAAAAAAAAAGTAAACACAGACTAGATTGCAAAAAAAGGTTATTTTGTCATTATTTGTCTGCTCCAGGTGCTTTTTTTACTGTGTCATGAACTATGCCCGCTAGGGGGCAGCAAATCAGCACAAACTGCAGATAGTACTTGTTTTTCAAATATGGCTTTTCTGCTGGAATAAATCAGTACATATTAAACAGAGTAGGGTAGCAGTCAAACACTGTCAGAAAAAATGACTCATCTGCTTTATTTAAATGAAAATAAATTATTTATTATTATATAAGATTATTCCTAGAAATCCCATATATTTTCACAGAATAAAAAATATTGAATTTAGTGATTACTACTGCAACAACTACGACTATTACTACTACTACAGTAAACCTCGGATATATCGGATTCAATTGTTCCCACTGGTTTTGTCCGATATAAGCGAAATCCGTTATATGCGTATACCGGAAAATGTCCGTTTTACGCATATATCGGATTTTATATCCGGTATATGCGTAAATCGGATTTTATCCGTTATAAAAAGGCACTTCCTTGACTATGTTTCCAATGTACCTGGACGCGCAGGCAACGCTGCAAACGCTGCAAATGACGTCGTATAGCGGCCTGTCACGATTCGGCGAATCGGAGCGCCACGATGCGGCCATCCGATATATGCGAGGGAAATTTAATGGAAATGCATTGGAACGGGACTGGAGATTTTGTCCGAAATAGGCGAAATCCGTTATAAAAAATCCGATATATGCAATGAATTTTTATTGGAAATGCATTACAGAAAAATTGGTTCTTTTTTATCTGTCCGTTGTGAGCGAATTTCCGATATATCCGAGTCCGATATATCCGAGGTTTACTGTATTATCAGCTGTGATATTATTGTGGACAATGTTTTCAATGGTGAATGGCGCCCCCTCTTGGCTAATTAATGTAAAAGGTCAGCCTGATTGGGAAAAAATATTTGACTATTGAATGCATACATATAAATAAATTTCCCATATAAACTGGTGTAGGTACATACTGTATATATTAGACATAAACATACGAATAATAATAAAAACTTGTGTGATCTCACATTTCCAGACTGAGGCCGGTGCCAAGTGAAACATGCACAGCGGGTGACCGAGAGCGTTTTTGGTCCATCTGCTTTTAATGGAGGTATTACAATACATGTGTAGGTGTTTAGCATTCCTTATGTAAATGTAATGTAAATGGACGGCTACAGTTTACACTCTTTATGAGCTGCAAATGAAAATAAAACACATATGTCTTTAATTAGGAGCGGGTGAAAAAGAAAGAAAGCGCACAAAGAACGATATGATGTTTGGTATTTTTCAATGCATAAGTGTACAAAAGTATTGGGACACCTTTCCTCCTGGGAGACTGAAAGCAACAGCCCCCCCTTCCTCCCTCTGCCCACTGGGCTATATACACACCTCCTTTCTTGCGTCCAAATCTGCAACAGATTGGGTTTAGTCTGACTGGAGGTATGCAGCCACAACAGACACATGTAGGGGTCTGCATAATCCCCCCCGCCCTGAGTATTAAGCACACAGCATGGGCATTCTTTTAAAGAGCGAGCTGGAATTACCGATATATAATCTCTGTGATCATCATTTAGTACAGTTCAGAGGCGGTGGTGGGGGGACTGGGAGTGGTGGTGGTGGTGGTGGGGGCTGTCAAAGCCATACAGTGCGAGACATGCAGGATGCAGTAAGTGGGGGGGCCATCTGGAGAAGTCGGGAATCCGCTAACCCGACTAAAGCACATGTTGGCAAAGACCTGATTTATATTGTGAACCTGTCACTCCATGTACTTTTCCCACAGACTATAATAAACGGAAACACGTTTTATTTGCCTTGCATCCACCATAATGTCAAAAAGACTCAGAAAAACGACAAAAAATGGCGTAATACGCATGCCAGGGCAGTCGGCGGCGATGTTAATTTGTACACTAACAAGGTTTACGGCTTTGTGTTTGCGTTTCTTTGTGTATAAATGAAGTTGATGCTTGCGTTGGACACTGGGCCATATTGGGCACCCCCCCTGCTTGACCCTTTGCTGAAACCTGACCCCTCAGGAGCGCTGACCGCCCCTCCGGGCACCTGCCAACCTTTCACCTCGTCACTCGGTGAGCATCTGGAAGGAACGAGGACGTATTCTTTTTTTACACATCAAACACCGTCCTTCCTTCGTTACCGCCCTTTCTAGATCGCGGGGGCCACGATGTATGCACAGCTGGTCTGGACGCAGCCGTCCAGGAAGCGTGTGCTTTACGCATCCCCTGTTGACATTCCCATCCGAATGGCCTTTCACTTTTCACGCACCTGGAATTTTAACTGCGCGGGAGGCGGTTGACGGCCGACTCAGCGTGTTTTTACCGCTGCAGATACGCATCACATGACCTGTTGCGCTGCAAACGCTACGCTTGAATGGAAAGTGACGGCTCGCGACCGCATTCACACGCAATGGACCTTCACCTGCTCACATCATTTGTGGCCAAAAAGCTTTTCCACTGCTCCGATTTATGGCAACAATAACAAGTCACCGTGTGGCGATATGTCATGTTATGCTAGCTTTAAAGTAACACCCGTGTGGCTAAAAGCTACTTTCGTCGGTAAACAGTGGGAATTCCGGGGATAAGGCTGGCATGTTTCTGGTTTTAGCTTGCGGTTAAATCAATATTTGGACATTTGGCTGACCAAGAAACTCAATACTAGCTCTCTCTCTGTCACAAAGTCTGACATTTAGCTTAGCTTAGCGTAGCCGCAAGACTGGAGCTAGCCAAGTAAGACACATGACATCCAAAAATAGCGCAACTTATTTTCCCAAAGATTCAACCAGTATAATAATATTTAGCCGATGCTAAGTAGCTGCGGATCACTTCCACACAGAACCCATTGAAGAAAGTTTCATCATTTTGAGTTTTGTGCAATAAACACATTAAAACCAAGCCAATGTAGGTGAAGACGTTGGAAGCAGTGTAGTATAGTCTAAGACAGTGATTTTCAACCACTGTGCCGCGGCACACTAGTGTACCTTGAGAAACCGTCAGTTGTGCCGTGAGGAATTATCCAATATTACATTTTATAATTAACATTTATTAATCATCATTTGCAAATATTATGTCAATAGCCATGAATATATGGACCCAAATATTCCAATTGCATTTGGTTTATTTGCTCAAACGGAAAGAATTGAACAGGGATGGAATATTCCTTTAACCAATCCGATTGAGGTATCTTGTACCCGCTCAAACGGAAAGTTGTCAGACTGCATTCTTCTTCGTGGTGTTTTTCTTCTTCTGTTGTTTATTGGCGGTTGGCAAGCAGCTTTCATATGCATTACCGTCATCTGTGGAACAGAATCTAAACCCTTCTATACGCCATTCACAAGTCCAGTTTTATTAAAAAAGAAAATATATATATATAAAACATGTCCTGAGTTGAATTATAAAATATTAGCAAGATTGAATTTGATCTTTTCCTGTTTAAATTTATCCCGGGTGCGTTCTTTCAGCGCATGCTCAGATATGACGTAACACGCAGATCCAGACGTTCTTCACTTTTAAAAATGGAGGCCAGCAATCGGCACTGGACTAGGCAAAGTTTGTTTTTGATTCAAACTAAATTTCAAGACTGGACAGACGAAAAACTGGCAATACGGAGTTATTCCAACAAGTGAAAGAATAACTTGGGGAAGTCGGTATCACGTGATGTTGATGTTTACGTTTTACTGGGCATGCCCTATTGACTATTCTGTTTGATTTTCACGGCGCATGTAGACAAGAGATTGGAATATTCCTTTCCATGGATACCATTGTTTCCCAAAAGGTCATTCGGAAAGAGAAAGTGGTCATGTAAAAACGTGGCTACTGTGGAGTGTCTGTGGTGTAAAGACTGGCAGAGCAATGTAATATTGGTCCGTGTGGCAACACCTACCTTGTTCCTCCCATAGACTTATTGATGCACGTGTGAGGTTGTGGTGCATTTTGTAACATTTTTGGTTAGTGGTGTGCCACAAGATTTTTCCAATGTAAAAAACGTGCCGTGGCTCAAAAAAGGTTGAAAAACACTGCTCTAAGAAACAACTCAGCTTTCTTTTATAGCGGTCAAATACTAAGCAGAATTAGGGGGATTTCTTGTGAAATTCAACATTTCAACCTGCCTTATTTCCCAAAACAATTTCTTTCTTTCTTTTTTTTGTCATGGGCCAACATAAGAGGCTCTGTACAAGCTTCACAGTCCATTTTTTTTCATGCCGAACAATGACATAACACTTCATTAACCACAGCATCCAACACATTAGGATGTGTTCATTTGAAATGGAATGAAGCCTTTTCTTTGCCTCAGCTGCAAGATGGCCGCCTTATGCGCCTCAAATCCTCTGAAGCAACATTTATCTGATGGATGCTCTTCCCTTTTCTACCTCGTTTCACACCAGCAATGTGATCAAAACCAGGAAGTTATGTTTTATTAACGCCCGCTGTGGGAAAAGTACAACTGTTCCAGGCTGGAAGAGTAATGTGGAGGAGGTGTTATTGAATAACGGGAGTGCCATTGGATTCTCCTCAAGGGGAATAAAGGGTTAAATACGGGGAGGGAGATGTATTTGATTCCAATGCACAAGAGGGTGAATAATTCATCTTCTTTTTAGAGCCTCGGTGGAAAGTTCACAGCAGAGAAGTTTAGGCAGGCAGAAAGTTGAGATGTCGTCTGTACAAAAGGAGGTTCTCCACTGAAACTGGATAAAAACAAGCCTGACAGCAAGAATTTAGTTCTGTTTTCAACGTTCAATTAACGATCCATAGCGTTGCAATCCGAAGGGGAAATTGCGCTCCAGACAAGAGCAAGAAAACCAATTAATGAACCAATTAGGGGGCGGCACGGCGGTCTAGTGGTTAGCGCGCAGACCTCACAGCTAGGAGACCAGGGTTCAATTCCACCCTCGGCCATCTCTGTGTGGAGTTTGCATGTTCTCCTCGTGCATGCGTGGGTTTTCTCCGGGTACTCCGGTTTCCTCCCACATTCCAAAAACATGCTAGGTTAATTGGCCACTCCAAATTGTCCATAGGTATGAATGTGAGTGTGAATGGTTGTTTGTCTATATGTGCCCTGTGATTGGCTGGCGACCAGTCCAGGGTGTACCCCGCCTCTCGCCCAAAGACAGCTGGGATAGGCTCCAGCACCCCCCGCGACCCTCGTGAGGAAAAGCGGTAGAAAATGAATGAATGAATGAATGAATGAACCAATTAGCGCCTCAGTCTCCTGCGTTGTCAAAATATTTTTAACAGCTGTGGGAGCTGCAGAGCGTTCAGCATCCAGCTGCTTTACCTACCTCTGCATACGCTTTAAAATGTTACACTTTCCCGTGCAGTTATGTACATGAACTCATCAGCGATCGTAACGCTCTGCAAGCTGCATTACAGAGACGGTGGCTAGTTAACTACGGCTTATAATAATAATAATAGAAATATTGAAAAGCAAGTTATATGTCGTATTCTGGTCACTGTTATGTTACATTGACGATACATTAGCTTACATAACATTACATGCATGTTAGGTTCATTGGTTCATTGTCCATAGGAATGGTTGTTTGTCTATATGGCTGGCGACCGGTCCAGGGTGTACCCAAAGACAGCTGGGATAGGCTCCAGCATACCCCCAATGAGGAAAATGGAAGGATGGAGGGTCTGGACCAATTAACGGCGATAAACAAAGAATGACTGTAATTGCATCAGGACCAGGCTGATCATCATAACTCACGCAGAACAATTGCAATTTCCTAGGCTTTTTTTTTCTTTTTCTGGGCTCCAAAAACAAAACAAACGCTTGAAACGATCCAGTTTTCCAGTTGAAAAAGGTACCACTAGCACACCCACCCCCCCCTTAATGATTAAACATGCCACGCTGCTCCGTGACCAACGCCGGGCGAGCTTGTTTAAATGCAAAGCACTCTGTAATTACTTTGTAGAATCAATCAGCGACGTATTGATGTGTGCCCCGGATCATTTCTCCGATCATGCACAACAGGCAACTTTTTCAACTCATCTGGCGGAAGAGGATTTCGGATGCAGTGAGATATTCCGAGGAGTCAATGAGCGGAGGTGGTGCGGCTACCGTCACGACGTGAGCAGATAAGACCCGGTGTGTCCATTCTATCCGGTCTAGACGTGTACGGCGCTACAATGCAGCGATGACCCACATTAATACGTCTATAATCAATGCCTGACCTATGAGGAAAATGGTGCAGTCCAGTTGGGAATGTCCCGAGGGGAACTTTTGTAGCTAATTAGTTCCACTGTCAATAATGCTAATGCAAAAGGGCATTGAGGACAGATAAGAAGGTAGAGGCGAGGGGACGTCATCACGCTTTGTTAGTGGCTTTTTACACTGACAACAAGCATCGGATCACACACACATTGTTGTCTGTGCGTGCGCACGACACGCGCCGTGAAGATAATACATAACGGCGTCCCATAAAGGTCAACAAACAAAGCACGAGCGGGACAAACGTGGCGGTGTGATGGGATTCATTAGGACAGCATGGAGAGTTGAAGGGGGGGGGGGGGTTGGAAGGAGATGCATTCCTGCATCCGGCGTCCTACAAACAGGTGTGCGTCTTTAAAGAGGGCGCGCGGGGGCGAGGAGACAAGTGCGAAGCTCACATGCTTCAGCCTGGTCACACTTGACCACACTCTGACCTTTGCACCCGTACCCGAGCAGCCTGAGACGTCGTTACTTTAAAAAAAAGAAAAAGAAAAAAAGAATGAGCTCCCACAAGTGTTGTCCAATCAAACAGAAACGTCGTCTCCCACAATTAAGCTTGTCAAAAACGTTCAGGCGGCCCCCCCTGCTTGGAATCGGGGACCCCTGATGAACTTTAACACCACGCCCTGATGAGTCTATTTTTGACACGTGGTCACCTCAGCTGTCTGAGAAGTCCTTTGTAAAGTCCTTACACAAAGTTTGTCCTCAAACATGAAGCATTACGTTGACTGACTGCACACTCTACTTATACTCAGTATTTTTTAATAATAATTTTTAAAAAACTGACAAAACAAAAAGCTAAAATGTATGTTTTTTTCCCCCTCCAACAGAGGTCACACACATCGCACTTCCACCTGAACTCTGCACGGATACAGTGACACATTTTAGTCACTCAACCCGTCTCATGAACGCAGCGCTCAGGAAACAGAGGCTTCCTGTTTTGGAGTCCTTTGTTATCTCTCTCTCGCTTGCTTTACAGACTTGAGACTGAATCCGTGTCCACACATTGACGCCATTAATATTGACATAGGGAGTAAGATGGACGGGCTGTGCTGCTACACAAAAACCCTTCAAGTCCCTTCATGATCCTTGTGGGTCGCCGCTCCGACACTCGCCCCCTCTTGTGGGACCGCCTGTGATGTGTTTGCGAGGTTGAAGGTGTTGGGGGATTGAGGAAAAGTCCGGAGAAGCAACAGCTGGATTTAATGCAGCATTAAGGTCACTGCTTGTTCAAGCTGCACCTGCAAATCCCCCCCAATTTCACCCCTTTTCTTGTCTTTTCTCTGTAGTGCTCTCCTCTTTCGTCCCTTTTCCTTTCATTCCTGACCTTTGAGCTTACTAACACACGTGTCCTAACATTTTTTTGGATGTCTTTATGTGTCTCCATATCAAGGCCTCGCCCGCCCGCCTGCCTGCCTGCCTGCCTGCCTGCTTGGTCCGCTTACAGGCTGCTTCATGGTGTCTGCCAAGCCCTCTCGGCTGGAGCGCAGGTTTTCTGAGTACTGGAACGGAACCCGAGCTGGCAGCAGCAGACGTGCGCTCAAGGGGAGCCAGCGCCACTCTTGTCAATGTGGGACACTGTGGTCCACATAATAAGACATGCAGGGCGCAATGATGCATGTCACGAGTGGAGGGGATTCCACTCGCATACAAATCATTCTCTATATGAATCATTTTTGGAATGTGGGAGGAAACAGGTCAACCTTTGGAAAAACACATTTCAGCAGTAGGTTTGGTGTTCAATTTTTCTGCATGCTTTGAATGAGAAAACGTAGTGCCATCTGGTGGACAAAATCAGTACCAACAAAAGAAATCTTGATCGATACCTTCAAGGACTGGTTTCCTTTTTTCCTATAAAAAATTGGATTCTCAATTGTGTCATTTTTTTGTAAGTTTTAGCCTTTTTAAAAAAAAAATCCAAAATATCCTCACTCAACACAGTCAAAATGCAGTGAGAATAAAACATTAAGCAGGATCTTCATTCATTCATTTTCTACAGCTTTTCTTCACGAGGGTCGCGGGGGTGCTGGAGCCTATCCCAGCTGTCTTCGCACGAGAAGCGGGGTACACCCTGGACTTTTAAGGGGTAAATAGAACAAACAGCTGCACCACTCTGTTAAGCAACTTACACTAATAACGCTGGTGCAGACAAACGTAAACACCAACATCCTAAGAATAACTCTCTGTGTTCCCCAAAGCGTCATGATTATTTCTGCTTGGTGCTTTGCTGCTCCCGATCCCCAATTAAACCAAGAATGTTTACGTTTCCGACCACTCCTTAGGTCACCCAGTGCCCCCCGCACCTGGACCGTTTAACATCACCAAGATCTGATTTGAACTGTGCTGCTGATGACCCTTAATGGAATTTCTTGTTGGATTTCTCTCTGGGGAATCACATTAGGAATGGCTTGAAGCTAGATTTAATGGTAAACACATTTACCAAATGACTTTTCTAAATGAAGGGGCTGATGCAGAGATAATGTTAGAGGTGTTAAAAGATGGTGGTGGTGGTGGTGGTGGTGGTGGTGGGGTGTAATTGGAATGAATAGCTTTTTCTCTGTAACAGTTGGTGCTGGGGTTGTTCTGTCCGACGATAATCTTGCGCAGCAATCATAATTTTGCAGTTCTAATCATCATAACATTAGCCTTATGGCAAAAGACATGATAGCTGCTCATTGACAATATCTTTGTTTGTTTGTACAACATAACTAAAACATTGTGACAAGTATAGAACAAACTAAACTATTATTCCCACTTGCCCAGGTGCCATTAGGCCAGGTTAGAGTTACACTCCATTCTTGCCTACCTTATAATAAGAGGAGGGGAAAAATACACACCAAAATGTTCTTAATCTTCAAATGAGATGGGTGTCAACTGATATCTGTGGGGCAACGGGGGGATTAATCCGTTTTTATTAATATTATTAATATATTTTATGAATATAATTTCTTGACAGAATTTTGTTTCTGCTATTGAACTTCTCATTACGTGTAGTGTTTTAACTAATGTTAAATGTGGCGCGTTTTTGCCTCTAAAAGCGCTTCTGTGTGACAAAAGAGCGATTCAGCCCATTTAACTACATTACCCAAGATACCTTGCGGTTATTTGCGTCATCCCTCTGCGCTAAGCTGAGTTGGCCATTAGCAAGAGGTAAGCAAACCATCCGAGTTCTATCACCATTATTTAAAAATAACAAACAAATAATTAAATGCAATTTAATATTGGGAAACCTTTCAAGCAACGTGTGTTTTATTGTTGGCTGTGTTGTTCGCCATTATTGTCGCTTTTTGGTGCCAAATAAATGTATCAGTGGCTATGCTAATGCTAGGCTAGCTGTAGACGCGAACACGTATCTTTTGGAGCATCCATCACTATGCTAACGCTAAACTAACTGTGGACATAAACATTAATACCTTCTCGTTTCCTCCCAGGCCGTCTACTGTCATCATGACCAAACTTCTGGAGTGGTTGTTCGGCGTTTCTGTCGTCTTGGCCGTCTGGGCTGTGGTGGCTTTCGACCTGTTGGACTTGAAAGTGCCGCAGCCTTACAGAGAGGTTGCCTGGCCCATGCCGCTGTACCTGCTGGTGTCCTTCGGCTGCTACTCCCTGGCCACGGTGGGCTACCGGGTGGCCACTTTTAATGACTGTGAGGAGGCTGCAAAGGAGCTGCAGAGTCAGATAAAAGAAGCCAAAGAGGACCTTAAGAGGAAAGGATTGAAGATGTAGAACATTGCAAGAACTATGTACCTATTTTTGTAAACATCTGGATATGTATTTTATATTGTAGTGACATGAGATTGTGTGCAACTAATTTCAGTGATTTGCACCCACTAAATGTGATGCTGTTACTCATCTATCTATGAAACACATTCTTACATGTTGGTCACTGATGGTAAATTAACATTCTTCTGTCCTGATTCAAATGTGTGCCCTGCAGGAAGTGGATTAAATTATTTTTATAATTTTTTTCTCAAATATGGGGGGAAGGAAACCCATGTAGTATGGACATGTACTAGTTAGCTGAATAAACCGTACATACAAACAACCATTCACACTCACATTCATACCTATGGACAATTTGGAGTCACCAGCTAACCTAACATGGATGTTTTTGGAACGTGGCAGGACACCAGTGTACCCGGAGAAAACCCAATGCACATATTAATGGTGAAAACCTGTCATACAAACCCATAAGCTTCATGCTGTGCACACCTACAGTCGTCAATGACACGAAGATTAGGTTTCATGGTGGTTTCCTGTCAGAAATGGTTAGCTAAAAATGTACAGTGTCGCTAATCTAATGTTGGCTGGCACTTCTTTTGCCTATGTTCATTTTCCCCTGCTGTGCATAAACAAAGCATAGCCCGGCCAAATTCATCATTACGCTGGTTCAAACGCTCCTGTAACTTAAGAAGAAATGCAAAAAAAAAGAAGCCGTTGTTGGCAGTGTGATGTTTTTGGCTGGTGGTGCTCCCCCCACTGCCGTGCCTTTACTCCCCCCTCCCGCCCTGCCAATGTCTGCAAGCTGTTGCCCGAGCAGACGGCATGAAAGGCAACCTGTTATTTACCAGCAAAATCTCCCACTCTGGCAATTACACCAAAGGCCTCCCTTGGTAGGCAGAGATGTTCTCCACTTGTCGCCACATGTGAAATATTTCTTCTTTGTCATCGCTACGGGTTGACTTTGAAGACATCCGTCTGTTACGTGCCTTTTTTTGTTGCAAGTCTGGGTATAAATCAGATAAGAGGCAACGTGTCACAGGCCTTATGTGGTGTGTGTGTGAACAGTCCCCCATGCTATATGTGCTACACATGCTTCAGGCCAGACTCAATACAACATACTGTAATGTTGGCGGAATCATGATGAGGATGACTGTGTATAAATCAGCCTTTTTTGGAATCTACAAAACAGGCTATGGTGTACCATGAAATTTTATTTGCCGTTATTTGATGTTTTTGTCATGGCAATTGGAGCGACCGGAGCAAGAAGAAACACAGAAAAGAAGAAGAGAAACTGGGGGGGGGCAGTAGAGAGAGAGACAAAAACAGCAGCAACAAGAATTCCCATAACAACAACAGTGACAAACAAAACAGTTAAATGTCAATGATGGCTAAGGGTCACAATGGAGATGATATCGGTGAAATGAAACAGTCCAACTTACCAGTAGCAATAGTAACAATTAAAACTGCAAGCAGTGATGAGCGGGCTCGAGCACCCCGACGCGGTCGGGGGTACGCGCGGGTCGGGGGTACACGCGGGTCGGGGGCGCGCGCATGTTCGGACGGGCGCGCGGACGCACCATACGAAAAACCGCAACGATGGGATAAGCGGTAAGGGAGTTACGGCACTTGCAATTTTCCGCCCGGAGGGGGCGATGCCGGCGGCGAGGCTGGTGCGCGGTCACGTCCCGTCCGGCGCCCCGAACCGCCATAAAAAAATTCACGACGATCGGACCGTGCGGTAGGTACTTGCGGCGGATATACGTTTCCGCCTGTGGGTGGCGCTATACAGTCTATGCGTCCACACGGTAACGGACCGGAAGGGTACCCCGAACCACCAGAAAAAATTAGGTGCCGATCCGACCGTGCGGAAGGAAGTTACGGCAGATATACATTTCCACCAGTTGGTGGCGCTATAGCGTATGTACACACACTGTCATAGACCAAAGGGTACCCCGAACCACCAGAAAAAAATTCGGGCAGATCCGACCATGTGGGAGGAAGTTACGGCCGATATACATTTCCACCAGTTGGTGGCGCTCTAGAGTCTATGGACACGCAGATTCAAAGAGTGGAGGGTGACCCGACCGACCCAAAAAAATTTAGAGACGATCCGACCATGTGGAAGGAAGTTACGGCTATATACATTTCCACCAGTTGGTGGCGCTATAGAGTCTATGTATACACACAGTCATAGACCAGAGGGTACCCCGAACCACCAGAAAAAAATTCGGGCAGATCCGACCATGTGGGAGAAAGTTACGGCAGATCTAAATTTCCACCAGTTGGTGGTGCTATACAGTCTATGTACACACACAATCATAGACCAGAGGGTACCCCAAACCACCAGAAAAAATTTGGGGCCGATGCGACCATGTGGAAGGAAGTTACAGCTGATATACATTTCCACCAGTTGGTGGCGCTATAGTGTATGTACACACACAGTCATAGACCAGAGGGTACCCCAAACCACCAGAAAAAAATTTGGGCAGATCGGACCAAGTGGGAGGAAGTGACGGCAGATATACATTTTCACCAGTTGGTGGCGCTATAGAGTCTATGTACACACCCAGTCATAGACTGGAGGGTATCCCAAACCACCAGAAAAAATTTGGGTCAGATCCGACCATGTGGAAGGAAGTTACAGCTGATATACATTGCCACCAATAGGTGGTGCTATACAGTCTATGTACACACAGTATAACAGACCAGAGATTGACCCAACACACCAAAAAAAATTTCAAGACAATCTGACCATGAATCAGGAAGTTATGGCAGATATACATTTCCACCAGTTGGTGGCGCTATAGAGTCCATATACACACACAGTCACAGACTGGAGGGTGATCGAACCCACCCAAAAAAATTAGGAGACGATCCGACCATGCGTGAGGAAGTTACAGCAGATATACATTTCCACCAGTTGGTGGCGCTGTGTTTTGAACATGGGTTCTGGAGCGTTAGGTGCGTCCTGTCATGATAGACTTCTCCACCGAAAATCATAGTGATACGTGCAACGGGTGGCGAGGGATAATGAATTGAAACTTCTAGGTGGCGCTAGTGTGTCAATTTAGATTGGTGTCACATGGGAGCACCACCAGGGCGCTCAGGCCTGGATTCTGACCTTACGTGTAAGATTTCAGCAGCCTGTGACCTTCTGCGGGCGAAATATGAGCCTTCGATGGTCAATGGCGAAGGCTGACCATTCGCCGTGGCCACGCCCACCACATGTGCTTTACACACATCACAGTCCATCAACTGACATCATCAGTCTGTCAGTCAAACTGTGTATTGACTTTGATGTACATTGCTTCAAGGCAAGGCCAGACACCAGGCAGGGCCAGATAAGGTAAAAGTTAAGGTTAAAGTAAAAGTTTGGTGGCGTGCCACGCCCACATCCTAAGTAGCAGCCCAAAATCCTTCGCAATTTAACGTGGGCCATCCGTCTAGTGTCCGTTGATGCTACAACGGACTCATTCGGTCAAACCCCCTAGGAGGAGTTCGTCGAGATACGACCCCTACATCCTCCCCCAAATGGCCGCCGCCACCTAAAATGGCCGACTTCCTGTTGGTTTTTGAACATGGGTTCTTGAGACTTTTTTGTGCGTCCTGTCACGAGTGATGTCTCCTCCGAAAATCATGCCCATACGTGCAACGGGAGGCGAGGGATAATTATTTTAAAACTTGTAGGTGGCGCTAGTGAGTCAATTTGGCTTGGTTTCAAATGGGGGCCCCACCAGGGCCCTCAGGCCTGGAATCTGCCCCCCCTTATGAGTTTTCAAGCACATGCGACCTTCTGCGGGCGAATGATGACCCTTTCTTTGTAAACGGCGAGGCCTGAGCATTCGCCGCCAGGCCACGCCCACCACGTGAGCTTTTCCTGCATCATGGTCCATCAACAGGCTTCACCAGGCTGTCAGGCAGTGACCTTGTGACCTCGGTGTTCATCTGATGAATCTCCTGCCAGAAAAGGCCTCATGTAGATGACACGCCTTTAGCCTGTCGCCAATAGGTGGCGCTGCGACGAAATCAGGAAGTGACCTACGGGGACCTTCGGGGCGGGGCCATGATCACATGTACCAAGTATGATGAAGATCTGACCATGTGGAGGCAAGTTATTCACGTCTACAGTTACGCTCAGCGTGCAAGGCCCGGGCAGATGAAAAAGGGCAAAATTTGGGGGCGTGCCACGCCCACATCGTACGGAATATCCCAAAATCCTTCGCAATTTAACGTCGGCCAGCCGTCTAGTGTCCGTTGATGCAACAACGGACTCATTCGGTCAAACCCCCTAGGAGGAGTTCGTCGAGATACGACCCCAACTTCTGGCCCGAAAAAGGCCGGCGCCATCCAAAATGGCCGACTTCCTGTTCGTTTTACAATATGGGTTCTTGAGACTTTTTGGTCCGTCCTGTCACGGTAGACGTCTCCACAAAGTTTCGTGACGATAGGTGAAACTGGTGTCGGGGGCCAATTTTTTCAAAAATAAAAGGTGGCGCTAGAGAGTCAATTTTGGAACATTGTTTTCGGGACCCCCACCAGATCGAAATTTTCGGCAGACCTGACGCGCTTGCAAAATTTGGTGAGTTTTCGGGCATGTTCAGGCCCTCAAAAAGGCCGTCGAATCGGCAGAATAATAATAATAATAATAATAATTAAAACTGCAAGCAGTGATGAGCGGGCTCGAGCACCCCGACGCGGTCGGGGGTACGCGCGGGTCGGGGGTATACGCGGGTCGGGGGCGCGCGCATGTTCGGACGGGCGCGCGGACGCACCGTACGAAAAACCGCAACGATGGGATAAGCGGTAAGGGAGTTACGGCACTTGCAATTTTCCGCCCGGAGGGGGCGACGCCGGCGGCGAGGCTGGTGCGCGGTCACGTCCCGTCCGGCGCCCCGAACCGCCATAAAAAAATTCACGACGATTGGACCGTGCGGTAGGTACTTGCGGCGGATATACGTTTCCGCCTGTGGGTGGCGCTATACAGTCTATGCGTCCACACAGTAACGGACCGGAGGGTACCCCGAACCACCAGAAAAAATTAGGTGCCGATCCGACCGTGCGGAAGGAAGTTACGGCTGATATACATTTCCACCAGTTGGTGGCGCTATAGCGTATGTACACACACTGTCATAGACCAAAGGGTACCCCGAACCACCAGAAAAAAATTCGGGCAGATCCGACCATGTGGGAGGAAGTTACGGCAGATATACATTTCCACCAGTTGGTGGCGCTCTAGAGTCTATGGACACGCAGATTCAAAGAGTGGAGGGTGACCCGACCGACCCAAAAAAATTTAGAGACGATCCGACCATTTGGAAGGAAGTTACGGCTATATACATTTCCACCAGTTGGTGGCGCTATAGAGTCTATGTATACACACAGTCATAGACCAGAGGGTACCCCGAACCACCAGAAAAAATTTGGGACCGATCCGACCATGTGGAAGGAAGTTACAGCTGATATACATTTCCACCAGTTGGTGGCGCTATACAGTCTATGGAGACGCAGATTCAAAGAGTGGAGGGTGACCCGACCGACCCAAAAAAATTTTAGAGACGATCCGACCATGTGGAAGGAAGTTACGGCTATATACATTTCCACCAGTTGATGGCGCTATAGAGTCGATGTACACAAAGAGTCATAGACCAGAGGGTACCCCAAACCACCAGAAAAAATTTGGGACCGATCCGACCATGTGGAAGGAAGTTACGGCAGATATACATTTTCACCAGTTGGTGGCGCTATAGAGTCTACGTACACCCACAGTCATAGACCAGAGGGTACCCCAAACCACCAGAAAAAATGTGGGGCCGATCCGACCATGTGGAAGGAAGTTACAGCTGTTATACATTTCTACCAGTTGGTGGCGCTATAGCGTATGTACACACACTGTCATAGACCAGAGGGTACCCTGAACCACTGGAAAAAAATTCGGGCAGATCCGACCATGTGGGAGGAAGTTACGGCAGATATACATTTCCACCAGTTGGTGGCGCTATACAGTCTATGGACACGCAGATTCAAAGTGTGGAGGGTGACCCGACCGACCAAAAAAAATTTAGAGACGATCGGACCATGTGGAAGGAAGTTACAGCTATATACATTTCCACCAGTTGGTGGCGCTATAGAGTCTATGTACACAAAGAGTCATAGACCAGAGGGTACCCCAAACCACCAGAAAAAATTTGGGACCGATCCGACCATGTGGAAGGAAGTTACGGCAGATATACATTTTCACCAGTTGGTGGCGCTATAGAGTCTATGGACACGCAGATTCAAAGTGTGGAGGGTGACCCGACCGACCAAAAAAAATTTAGAGACGATCGGACCATGTGGAAGGAAGTTACAGCTATATACATTTCCACCAGTTGGTGGCGCTATAGAGTCTATGTACACACACAGTCATAGACCAGAGGGTACCCCAAACCACCAGAAAAAATTTGGGGCCGATGCGACCATGTGGAAGGAAGTTACAGTTGATATACATTTCCACCAGTTGGTGGCGCTATAGTGTATGTACACACACAGTCATAGACCAGAGGGTACCCCAAACCACCAGAAAAAAATTTGGGCAGATCGGACCAAGTGGGAGGAAGTGACGGCAGATATACATTTTCACCAGTTGGTGGCGCTATAGAGTCTATGTACACACCCAGTCATAGACTGGAGGGTATCCCAAACCACCAGAAAAAATTGGGGGCAGATCCGACCATGTGGAAGGAAGTTACAGCTGATATACATTGCCACCAATAGGTGGTGCTATACAGTCTATGTACACACAGTATAACAGACCAGAGATTGACCCAACACACCAAAAAAAATTTCAAGACAATCTGACCATGAATCAGGAAGTTAATGCAGATATACATTTCCACCAGTTGGTGGCGCCATAGAGTCCATATACACACACAGTGACAGACTGGAGGGTGACCGAACCCACCCAAAAAAATTTGGAGACGATCCGACCATGCGTGAGGAAGTTACAGCAGATATACATTTCCACCAGTTGGTGGCGCTGTGTTTTGAACATGGGTTCTGGAGCGTTAGGTGCGTCCTGTCATGATAGACTTCTCCACCGAAAATCATAGTGATACGTGCAACGGGTGGCGAGGGATAATGAATTGAAACTTCTAGGTGGCGCTAGTGTGTCAATTTAGATTGGTGTCACATGGGAGCACCACCAGGGCGCTCAGGCCTGGATTCTGACCTTACGTGTAAGATTTCAGCAGCCTGTGACCTTCTGCGGGCAAACTATGAGCCTTCGATGGTCAATGGCGAAGGCTGACCATTCGCCGTGGCCACGCCCACCACATGTGCTTTACACACATCACAGTCCATCGACTGACATCATCAGTCTGTCAGTCAAACTGTGTATTGACTTTGATGTACATTGCTTCAAGGCAAGGCCAGACACCAGGCAGGGCCAGATAAGGTAAAAGTTAAGGTTAAAGTAAAAGTTTGGTGGCGTGCCACGCCCACATCCTAAGTAGCAGCCCAAAATCCTTCGCAATTTAACGTGGGCCATCCGTCTAGTGTCCGTTGATGCTACAACGGACTCATTCGGTCAAACCCCCTAGGAGGAGTTCGTCGAGATACGACCCCTACATCCTCCCCCAAATGGCCGCCGCCACCTAAAATGGCCGACTTCCTGTTGGTTTTTGAACATGGGTTCTTGAGACTTTTTTGTGCGTCCTGTCACGAGTGATGTCTCCTCCGAAAATCATGCCCATACGTGCAACGGGAGGCGAGGGATAATTATTTTAAAACTTGTAGGTGGCGCTAGTGAGTCAATTTGGCTTGGTTTCAAATGGGGGCCCCACCAGGGCCCTCAGGCCTGGAATCTGCCCCCCCTTATGAGTTTTCAAGCACATGCGACCTTCTGCGGGCGAATGATGACCCTTTCTTTGTAAACGGCGAGGCCTGAGCATTCGCCGCCAGGCCACGCCCACCACGTGCGCTTTTCCTGCATCATGGTCCATCAACAGGCTTCACCAGGCTGTCAGGCAGTGACCTTGTGACCTCGGTGTTCATCTGATGAATCTCCTGCCAGAAAAGGCCTCATGTAGATGACACGCCTTTAGCCTGTCGCCAATAGGTGGCGCTGCGACGAAATCAGGAAGTGACCTACGGGGACGTTCGGGGCGGGGCCATGATCACATGTACCAAGTATGATGAAGATCTGACCACGTGGAGCCAAGTTATTCACGTCTACAGTTACGCTCAGCGTGCAAGGCCCGGACAGATGAAAAAGAGCAAAATTTGGGGGCGTGCCACGCCCACATCGTACGGAATATCCCAAAATCCTTCGCAATTTAACGTCGGCCATCCGTCTAGTGTCCGTTGATGCAACAACGGACTCATTCGGTCAAACCCCCTAGGAGGAGTTCGTCGAGATACGACCCGAACTTCTGGCCCGAAAAAGGCCGGCGCCATCCAAAATGGCCGACTTCCTGTTCGTTTTCCAATATGGGTTCTTGAGACTTTTTGGTCCGTCCTGTCACGATAGACGTCTCCACCAAGTTTCGTGACGATCGGTGAAAGTGGTGGCGGGGGCTAATTTTTTTTAAAATTCAAGGTGGCGCTAGAGAGGCAATTTTGGAACATTATATTTGAAACCCATAAAATATCAAATTTTTCGCCAGACCTGATGCGCTCGCCAAATTTGGTGAGTTTTCGGGCATGTTCAGGCCCTCAAAAAGGCCGTCATTTCGTCAGAATAATAATAATAATAATAATAATTAAAACTGCAAGCAGTGATGAGCGGGCTCGAGCACCCCGACGCGGTCGGGGGTACGCGCGGGTCGGGGGTACGCGCGGGTCGGGGGTACGCGCGGGTCGGGGGTACGCGCAGGTCGGGGGCGCGCGCGTGTCCGGACGGGCGCGCGGACACGCCGTTCGAAAAACTGCGGCGATGGGATAAGCGGTAAGGGAGTTACGGCACTTGCAATTTTCCGCCAGGATGGGGCGACGCCGGCGGCAAGGTGCGCGGTCACGTCCCGTCCGACACCCCGAACCGCCATAAAAAAATTCGCGACAATCGGACCGTGCGGTAGATACTTGCGGCGGATATACGTTTCCGCCTGTGGGTGGCGCTATACAGTCTATGCGCCCACACGGTAACGGACCGGAGGGTACCCCGAACCACCAGAAAAAATTAGGTGCCGATCCGACCGTGCGGAAGGAAGTTACGGCTGATATACATTTCCACCAGTTGGTGGCGCTATAGCGTATGTACACACACTGTCATAGACCAGAGGGTACCCCGAACCACCGGAAAAAAATTCGGGCAGATCCGACCATGTGGGAGGAAGTTACGGCAGATATACATTTCCACCAGTTGGTGGCGCTATAGCGTCTATGGACACGCAGATTCAAAGAGTGGAGGGTGACCCGACCGACCAAAAAAAATTTAGAGACTATCCGACCATGTGGAAGGAAGTTACGGCTATATACATTTTCACCAGTTGGTGGCGCTATAGAGTCTATGTACACACACAGTCATAGACCAGAGGGTACCCCAAACCACCAGAAAAAATTTGGGACCGATCCGACTATGTGGAAGGAAGTCACGGAAGATATACATTTTCACCAGTTGGTGGCGCAATAGAGTCTATGTACACACCCAGTCACAGAGTGGAGGGTGACCTAACCCAGCAAAAAATTTTGGGACCGATACGACCATGTGGAAGGAAGTTACAGCTGATATACATTTCCACCAGTTGGTGGCGCTATTGAGGCTATGGAGACGCAGATTCAAAGAGTGGAGGGTGACCCGACCGACCCAAAAAAATTTTAGAGACGATCCGACCATGTGGAAGGAAGTTACGGCTATATACATTTCCACCAGTTGGTGGCGCTATAGAGTCTATGTACACAAAGAGTCATAGACTAGAGGGTACCCCAAACCACCAGAAAAAATTTGGGACCGATCCGACCATGTGGAAGGAAGTTACGGCAGATATACATTTTCACCAGTTGGTGGTGCTATAGAGTCTATGTACACACACTGTCATAGACCAGAGGGTACCCCGAACCACTGGAAAAAAATTCGGGCAGATCCGACCATGTGGGAGGAAGTTACGGCAGATATACATTTCCGCCAGTTGGTGGCGCTATAGAGTCTATGGACACGCAGATTCAAAGAGTGGAGGGTGACCCGACTGACCAAAAAAAAACTTTAGAGACGATCGGACCATGTGGAAGGAAGTTACAGCTATATACATTTCCACCAGTTGGTGGCGCTATAGAGTCTATGTACACACACAGTCATAGACAAGAGGGTACCCCAAACCACCAGAAAAAATTGGGGGCAGATCCGACCATGTGGAAGGAAGTTACAGCTGATATACATTTCCACCAGTTGTGGCGCTATAGAGTCGATGTACACACACAGTCACAGACTGGAGGGTGACCGAACCCACCCAAAGAAAATTGGAGACGATCCGACCATGTGGAAGGAAGTTACAGGTGATATACATTTCCACCAGTTGGTGGCGCTGTGTTTTGAACATGGGTTCTGGAGCGTTAGGTGCGTCCTGTCATGATAGACGTCTCCACCGAAAATCATAGTGATACGTGCCACGGGTGGCGAGGGATAATGAATTGAAACTTCTAGGTGGCGCTAGTGTGTCAATTTAGATTGGTGTCACATGGGAGCACCACCAGGGCGCTCAGGCCTGGATTATGACCTTACGTGTAAGATTTCAGCAGCCTGTGACCTTCTGCGGGCAAAATATGAGCCTTCGATGGTCAATGGCGAAGGCTGACCATTCGCCGTGGCCACGCCCACCACATGTGCTTTATACACATCACAGTCCATCAACTGACATCATCAGTCTGTCAGTCAAACTGTGTATTGACTTTGATGTACATTGCTTCAAGGCAAGGCCAGACACCAGGCAGGGCCAGATAAGGTAAAAGTTAAGGTTAAAGTAAAAGTTTGGTGGCGTGCCACGCCCACATCCTAAGTAGCAGCCCAAAATCCTTCGCAATTTAACGTGGGCCATCCGTCTAGTGTCCGTTGATGCTACAACGGACTCATTCGGTCAAACCGCCTAGGAGGAGTTCGTCGAGATACGACCCCTACATCCTCCCCCAAATGGCCGCCGCCACCTAAAATGGCGGACTTCCTGTTGGTTTTTGAACATGGGTTCTTGAGACTTTTTTGTGCGTCCTGTCACGAGTGATGTCTCCTCCGAAAATCATGCCCATACGTGCAACGGGAGGCGAGGGATAATTATTTTAAAACTCGTAGGTGGCGCTAGTGAGTCAATTTGGCTTGGTTTCAAATGGGGGCCCCACCAGGGCCCTCAGGCCTGGAATCTGCCCCCCCTTATGAGTTTTCAAGCACATGCGACCTTCTGCGGGCGAATGATGACCCTTTCTTTGTAAACGGCGAGGCCTGAGCATTCGCCGGCAGGCCACGCCCACCACATAAGCTTTTCCTGCATCATGCTCCATCAACAGGCTTCACCAGGCTGTCAGGCAGTGACCTTGTGACCTCGGTGTTCATCTGATGAATCTCCTGCCAGAAAAGGCCTCATGTAGATGACACGTCTTTAGCCTGTCGCCAATAGGTGGCGCTGCGACGAAATCAGGAAGTGACCTACGGGGACCTTTGGGGCGGGAACATGATCACATGTACCAAGTATGATGAAGATCTGACCACGTGGAGCCAAGTTATTCACGTCTACAGTTACGCTCAGCGTGCAAGGCCCGGACAGATGAAAAAGGGCAAAATTTGGGGGCGTGCCACGCCCACATCGTATGGAATATCCCAAAATCCTTCGCAATTTAACGTCGGCCATCCGTCTAGTGTCCGTTGATGCAACAACGGACTCATTCGGTCAAACCCCCTAGGAGGAGTTCGTCGAGATACGACCCCAACTTCTGGCCCGAAAAAGGCCGGCGCCATCCAAAATGGCCGACTTCCTGTTCGTTTTCCAATATGGGTTCTTGAGACTTTTTGGTCCGTCCTGTCACGATAGACGTCTCCACCAAGTTTCGTGACGATCGGTGAAAGTGGTGGCGGGGGCTAATTTTTTTTAAAATTCAAGGTGGCGCTAGAGAGCCAATTTTGGGACATTATATTTGAAAGCCATAAAATATCAAATTTTTCGCCAGACCTGATGCGCTCGCCAAATTTGGTGAGTTTTCGGGCATGTTCAGGCCCTCAAAAAGGCCGTCATTTCGTCAGAATAATAATAATAATAATAATAAACATTACGATTACAATAGGGCTTTCGCACTGGTCAGTGCTCGAGCCCTAATAATAATAATTAAAACTGCAAGCAGTGATGAGCGGGCTCGAGCACCCCGACGCGGTCGGGGGTACGCGCGGGTCGGGGGCGCGCGCGTGTCCGGACGGGCGCGCGGAAGCGCCGTACGAAAAAACGCGGCGATGGGATAAGCGGTAAGGGAGTTACGGCACTTGCAATTTCCCGCCAGGAGGGGGCGACGCCGGCGGCGAGGCGGGTGCGTGGTCACGTCCCGTCCGGCGCCCCGAACCGCCATAAAAAAATTCGCGACGATCGGACCGTGCGGTAGGTACTTGCGGCGGATATACGTTTCCGCCTGTGGGTGGCGCTATACAGTCTATGCGCCCACATGGTAACGGACCGGAGGGTACCCCGAACCACCAGAAAAAATTAGGTGCCGATCCAACCGTGCAGAAGGAAGTTACGGCTGATATACATTTCCACCAGTTGGTGGCGCTATAGCGTATGTACACACACTGTCATAGACCAGAGGGTACCCCGAACCACCAGAAAAAAATTCGGGCAGATCCGACCATGTGGGAGGAAGTTACGGCAGAGATAGACTCCACCGAAAGTCATAGTGATACGTGCAACGGGTGGCGAGGGATAATGAATTGAAACTTCTAGGTGGCGCTAGTGTGTCAATTTAGATTGGTGTCACATGGGAGCACCACCAGGGCGCTCAGGCCTGGATTCTGACCTTACGTGTAAGATTTCAGCAGCCTGTGACCTTCTGCGGGCGAAATATGAGCCTTTGATGGTCAATGGCGAAGGCTGACCATTCGCCGTGGCCACGCCCACCACATGTGCTTTACACACATCACAGTCCATCAACTGACATCATCAGTCTGTCAGTCAAACTGTGTATTGACTTTGATGTACATTGCTTCAAGGCAAGGCCAGACACCAGGCAGGGCCAGATAAGGTAAAAGTTAAGGTTAAAGTAAAAGTTTGGTGGCGTGCCACGCCCACATCCTAAGTAGCAGCCCAAAATCCTTCGCAATTTAACGTGGGCCATCCGTCTAGTGTCCGTTGATGCTACAACGGACTCATTCGGTCAAACCCCCTAGGAGGAGTTCGTCGAGATACGACCCCTACATCCTCCCCCAAATGGCCGCCGCCACCTAAAATGGCCGACTTCCTGTTGGTTTTTGAACATGGGTTCTTGAGACTTTTTTGTGCGTCCTGTCACGAGTGATGTCTCCTCCGAAAATCATGCCCATACGTGCAACGGGAGGCGAGGGATAATTATTTTAAAACTTGTAGGTGGCGCTAGTGAGTCAATTTGGCTTGGTTTCAAATGGGGGCCCCACCAGGGCCCTCAGGCCTGGAATCTGCCCCCCCTTATGAGTTTTCAAGCACATGCGACCTTCTGCGGGCGAATGATGACCCTTTCTTTGTAAACGGCGAGGCCTGAGCATTCGCCGCCAGGCCACGCCCACCACGTGAGCTTTTCCTGCATCATGGTCCATCAACAGGCTTCACCAGGCTGTCAGGCAGTGACCTTGTGACCTCGGTGTTCATCTGATGAATCTCCTGCCAGAAAAGGCCTCATGTAGATGACACGCCTTTAGCCTGTCGCCAATAGGTGGCGCTGCGACGAAATCAGGAAGTGACCTACGGGGACCTTCGGGGCGGGGCCATGATCACATGTACCAAGTATGATGAAGATCTGACCATGTGGAGGCAAGTTATTCACGTCTACAGTTACGCTCAGCGTGCAAGGCCCGGGCAGATGAAAAAGGGCAAAATTTGGGGGCGTGCCACGCCCACATCGTATGGAATATCCCAAAATCCTTCGCAATTTAACGTCGGCAAGCCGTCTAGTGTCCGTTGATGCAACAACGGACTCATTCGGTCAAACCCCCTAGGAGGAGTTCGTCGAGATACGACCCCAACTTCTGGCCCGAAAAAGGCCGGCGCCATCCAAAATGGCCGACTTCCTGTTCGTTTTACAATATGGGTTCTTGAGACTTTTTGGTCCGTCCTGTCACGATAGACGTCTCCACAAAGTTTCGTGACGATAGGTGAAACTGGTGTCGGGGGCCAATTTTTTCAAAAATAAAAGGTGGCGCTAGAGAGTCAATTTTGGAACATTGTTTTCGGGACCCCCACCAGATCGCAATTTTCGGCAGACCTGACGCGCTTGCAAAATTTGGTGAGTTTTCGGGCATGTTCAGGCCCTCAAAATGGCCGTCGAATCGGCAGAATAATAATAATAATAATAATAATAATAATAAACATTACGATTACAATAGGGCTTTCGCACTGGTCAGTGCTCGAGCCCTAATAATTAAAACTGCAAGCAGTGATGAGCGGGCTCGAGCACCCCGACGCGGTCGGGGGTACGCGCGGGTCCGGGGCGGGCGCGTGTCCGTACCGGCGCGCGGACGCGCCGTACGAAAAACCGCGGCGATGGGATAAGCGGTAAGGGAGTTATGGCACTTGCAATTTTCCGCCAGGAGGGGGCGACGCCGGCGGCGAGGCGGGTGCGCGGTCACGTCCCGTCCGACGCCTCGAACAGCCATAAAAAAATTAGCGACGATCGGACCGTGCGGTAGGTACTTGCGGCGGATATACGTTTCCGCCTGTGGGTGGCGCTATACAGTCAATGCGCCCACACGGTAACGGACCGGAGGGTACCCCGAACCACCAGAAAAAATTAGGTGCCGATCCGACCGTGCGGAAGGAAGTTACGGCAAATATACATTTCCACCAGTTGGTGGCGCTATAGCGTATGTACACACACTGTCATAGACCAGAGGGTACCCCGAACCACCAGAAAAAAATTCGGGCAGATCCGACCATGTGGGAGGAAGTTACGGCAGATATACATTTCCACCAGTTGGTGGCGCTATAGAGTCTATGGACACGCAGATTCAAAGAGTGGAGGGTGACCCGACCGACCAAAAAAAATTTAGAGACGATCCGACCATGTGGAAGGAAGCTATGGCTGTATACATTTCCGCCAGTTGGTGGCGCTATAGAGTCTATGTACACACACAGTCATAGACCAGAGGGTACCCCAAACCACCAGAAAAAATTTGGGACCGATCCGACCATGTGGAAGGAAGTTACAGCTGATATACATTTCCACCAGTTGGTGGCGCTATAGCGTATGTACACACACTGTCATAGACCAGAGGATACCTTGAACCACCAGAAAAAAATTCGGGCAGATCCGACCATGTGGGAGAAAGTTACGGCAGATATACATTTCCACCAGTTGGTGGCGCTATACAGTCTATGTACACACACAGTCATAGACCAGAGGGTACCCCAAACCGCCAGAGAAAATTTGGTGCCGATCCGACCATGTGGAACGAAGTTACGGCAGATATACATTTCCACCAGTTGGTGGCGCTATAGCGTATGTACACACACAGTCATAGACCAGAGGGTACCCCAAACCACCAGAAAAAAATTTGGGCAGATCCGACCATGTGGAAGGAAGTTACAGGTGATAAACATTTCCACCAGTTGGTGGCGCTATACAGTCTATGTACACACAGTATAACAGACCAGAGATTGACCCAACACACCAAAAAAAATTTCAAGACAATCTGACCATGAATCAGGAAGTTATGGCAGATATACATTTCCACCAGTTGGTGGCGCTATAGAGTCCATATACACACACAGTCACAGACTGGAGGGTGACCGAACCCACCCAAAAAAATTAGGAGACGATCCGACCATGCGTGAGGAAGTTACAGCAGATATACATTTCCACCAGTTGGTGGCGCTGTGTTTTGAACATGGGTTCTGGAGCGTTAGGTGCGTCCTGTCATGATAGACTTCTCCACCGAAAATCATAGTGATACGTGCAACGGGTGGCGAGGGATAATGAATTGAAAATCTAGGTGGCGCTAGTGTGTCAATTTAGATTGGTGTCACATGGGAGCACCACCAGGGCGCTCAGGCCTGGATTCTGACCTTACGTGTAAGATTTCAGCAGCCTGTGACCTTCTGCGGGCGAAATATGAGCCTTCGATGGTCAATGGCGAAGGCTGACCATTCGCCGTGGCCACGCCCACCACATGTGCTTTACACACATCACAGTCCATCAACTGACATCATCAGTCTGTCAGTCAAACTGTGTATTGACTTTGATGTACATTGCTTCAAGGCAAGGCCAGACACCAGGCTGGGCCAGATAAGGTAAAAGTTAAGGTTAAAGTAAAAGTTTGGTGGCGTGCCACGCCCACATCCTAAGTAGCAGCCCAAAATCCTTCGCAATTTAACGTGGGCCATCCGTCTAGTGTCCGTTGATGCTACAACGGACTCATTCGGTCAAACCCCCTAGGAGGAGTTCGTCGAGATACGACCCCTACATCCTCCCCCAAATGGCCGCCGCCACCTAAAATGGCCGACTTCCTGTTGGTTTTCGAACATGGGTTCTTGAGACTTTTTTGTGCGTCCTGTCACGAGTGATGTCTCCTCCGAAAATCATGCCCATACGTGCAACGGGAGGCGAGGGATAATTATTTTAAAACTTGTAGGTGGCGCTAGTGAGTCAATTTGGCTTGGTTTCAAATGGGGGCCCCACCAGGGCCCTCAGGCCTGGAATTTGCCCCCCCTTATGAGTTTTCAAGCACATGCGACCTTCTGCAGGCGAATGATGACCCTTTCTTTGTAAACGGCGAGGCCTGAGCATTCGCCGCCAGGCCACGCCCACCACGTGCGCTTTTCCTGCATCATGCTCCATCAACAGGCTTCACCAGGCTGTCAGGCAGTGACCTTGTGACCTCGGTGTTCATCTGATGAATCTCCTGCCAGAAAAGTTCTCATGTAGATGACACGCCTTTAGCCTGTCGCCAATAGGTGGCGCTGCGACGAAATCAGGAAGTGACCTACGGGGACCTTCGGGGCGGGAACATGATCACATGTACCAAGTATGATGAAGATCTGACCACGTGGAGCCAAGTTATTCACGTCTACAGTTACGCTCAGCGTGCAAGGCCCGGACAGATGAAAAAGGGCAAAATTTGGGGGCGTGCCACGCCCACATCGTATGGAATATCCCAAAATCCTTCGCAATTTAACGTCGGCCATCCGTCTAGTGTCCGTTGATGCAACAACGGACTCATTCGGTCAAACCCCCTAGGAGGAGTTCGTCGAGATACGACCCCAACTTCTGGCCCGAAAAAGGCCGCCGCCATCCAAAATGGCCGACTTCCTGTTCGTTTTCCAATATGGGTTCTTGAGACTTTTTGGTCCGTCCTGTCACGATAGACGTCTCCACCAAGTTTCGTGACGATTGGTGAAAGTGGTGGCGGGGGCTAATTTTTTTTAAAATTCAAGGTGGCGCTAGAGAGGCAATTTTGTAACATTATATTTGAAACCCATAAAATATAAAATTTTTCGCCAGACCTGATGCGCTTGCCAAATTTGGTGAGTTTTCGGGCATGTTCAGGCCCTTTAAAAGGCCGTCATTTCGTCAGAATAATAATAATAATTAAAACTGCAAGCAGTGATGAGCGGGCTCGAGCACCCCGACGCGGTCGGGGGTACGCGCGGGTCGGGGGTACGCGCGGGTCGGGGGCGCGCGCGTGTCCGGACGGGCGCGCGGACGCGCCGTACGAAAAACCGCAACGATGGGATAAGCGGTAAGGGAGTTACGGCACTTGCAATTTTCCGCCAGGAGGGGGCGACGCCGGCGGCGAGGCGGGTGCGCGGTCACGTCCCGTCCGGCGCCCCGAACCGCCATGAAATAATTTGCGACTATCGGACCGTGCGGTAGGTACTTGCGGCGGATATACGTTTCCGCCTGTGGGTGGCGCTATACAGTCTATGCGCCCACACGGTAACGGACCGGAGGGTACCCCAAACCGCCAGAAAAAATTGGGTGCGGATCCGACCGTGCGGAAGGAAGTTACGGCTGATATACATTTCCACCAGTTGGTGGCGCTATAGCGTATGTACACACACTGTCATAGACCAGAGGGTACCCCGAACCGCCGGAAAAAAATTCGGGCAGATCCGACCATGTGGGAGGAAGTTACGGCAGATATACATTTTCACTAGTTGGTGGCGCTATAGAGTCTATGGACACGCAGATTCAAAGAGTGGAGGGTGACCCGACCGACCAAAAAAAAATTTAGAGACGATCCAACCATGTGGAAGGAAGTTACGGCTATATACATTTCCGCCAGTTGGTGGCGCTATAGAGTCTATGTATACACACAGTCATAGACCAGAGGGTACCCCGAACCACCAGAAAAAATTTGGGACTGATCCGACCATGTGGAAGGAAGTTACAGCTGTTATACATTTCCACCAGTTGGAGGCGCTATAGTGTATGTACACACACTGTCATAGACCAGAGGGTACCCCGAACCACCAGAAAAAAATTCGGGCAGATCCGACCATGTGGGAGAAAGTTACGGCAGATATACATTTCCACCAGTTGGTGGCGCTATACAGTCTATGTACACACACAGTCATAGACCAGAGGGTACCCCAAACCACCAGAAAAAATTTGGGGCCGATGCGACCATGTGGAAGGAAGTTACAGCTGATATACATTTCCACCAGTTGGTGGCGCTATAGTGTATGCACACACACTGTCATAGACCAGAGGGTACCCCGAACCACCAGAAAAAAATTTGGGCAGATCGGACCAAGTGGGAGGAAGTTACGGCAGATATACATTTTCACCAGTTGGTGGCGCTATAGTGTCTATGTACACACACAGTCATAGACCGGAGGGTACCCCAAACCACCAGAAAAAATTTGGGGCAGATCCGACCATGTAGAAGGAAGTTACAGCTGATATACATTTCCACCAGTTGGTGGCGCTATAGTGTATGTACACACACAGTCATAGACCAGAGGGTACCCCAAACCACCAGAAAAAAATTTGGGCAGATCGGACCAAGTGGGAGGAAGTGACGGCAGATATACATTTTCACCAGTTGGTGGCGCTATAGAATCTATATACACACACAGTCACAGACTGGAGGGTGACCGAACCCACCCAAAAAAATTTGGAGACGATCCGACCATGTGGAAGGAAGTTACAGGTGATATACATTTCCACCAGTTGGTGGCGCTATACAGTCTATGTACACACAGTATAACAGACCAGAGATTGACCCGACACACCAAAAAAAATTTCAAGACAATCTGACCATGAATCAGGAAGTTACGGCAGATATACAGTTCCACCAGTTGGTGGCGCTATAGAGTCTATATACACACACAGTCACAGACTGGAGGGTGACCGAACCCACCCAAAAAAAAATGGAGACGATCCGACCATGTATAAGGAAGTTACGGCAGATATACATTTCCACCAGTTGGTGGCGCTGTGTTTTGAACATGGGTTCTGGAGCGTTAGGTGCGTCCTGTCATGATAGACTTCTCCACCGAAAATCATAGTGATACGTGCAACGGGTGGCGAGGGATAATGAATTGAAACTTCTAGGTGGCGCTAGTGTGTCAATTTAGATTGGTGTCACATGGGAGCACCACCAGGGCGCTCAGGCCTGGATTCTGACCTTACGTGTAAGATTTCAGCAGCCTGCTACCTTCTGCGGGCAAAATATGAGCCTTCGATGGTCAATGGCGAAGGCTGACCATTCGCCGTGGCCACGCCCACCACATGTGCTTTACACACATCATAGTCCATCAACTGACATCATCAGTCTGTCAGTCAAACTGTGTATTGACTTTGATGTACATTGCTTCAAGGCAAGGCCAGACACCAGGCAGGGCCAGATAAGGTAAAAGTTAAGGTTAAAGTAAAAGTTTGGTGGCGTGCCACGCCCACATCCTAAGTAGCAGCCCAAAATCCTTCGCAATTTAACGTGGGCCATCCGTCTAGTGTCCGTTGATGCTACAACGGACTCATTCAGTCAAACCCCCGAGGAGGAGTTCGTCGAGATACGACCCCTACATCCTCCCCCAAATGGCCGCCGCCACCTAAAATGGCCGACTTCCTGTTGGTTTTTGAACATGGGTTCTTGAGACTTTTTTGTGCGTCCTGTCACGAGTGATGTCTCCTCCGAAAATCATGCCCATACGTGCAACTGGAGGCGAGGGATAATTATTTTAAAACTTGTAGGTGGCGCTAGTGAGTCAGTTTGGCTTGGTTTCAAATGGGGGCCCCACCAGGGCCCTCAGGCCTGGAATCTGCCCCCCCTTATGAGTTTTCAAGCACATGCGACCTTCTGCGGGCGAATGATGACCCTTTCTTTGTAAACGGCGAGGCCTGAGCATTCGCCGCCAGGCCACGCCCACCACGTGCGCTTTTCCTGCATCATGGTCCATCAACAGGCTTCACCAGGCTGTCAGGCAGTGACCTTGTGACCTCGGTGTTCATCTGATGAATCTCCTGGCAGAAAAGGCCTCATGTAGATGACACGCCTTTAGCCTGTCGCCAATAGGTGGCGCTGCGACGAAATCAGGAAGTGACCTACGGGGACCTTCGGGGCGGGACCATGATCACATGTACCAAGTATGATGAAGATCTGACCACGTGGAGCCAAGTTATTCACGTCTACAGTTACGCTCAGCGTGCAAGGCCCGGACAGATGAAAAAGGGCAAAATTTGGGGGCGTGCCACGCCCACATCGTACGGAATATCCCAAAATCCTTCGCAATTTAACGTCGGCCATCCGTCGAGTGTCCGTTGATGCAACAACGGACTCATTCGGTCAAACCCCCTAGGAGGAGTTCGTCGAGATACGACCCCAACTTATGGCCCGAAAAAGGCCGGCGCCATCCAAAATGGCCGACTTCCTGTTCGTTTTCCAATATGGGTTCTTGAGACTTTTTGGTCCGTCCTGTCACAATAGACGTCTCCGCCAAGTTTCGTGACGATAGGTTAAACTGGTGGCGGGGGCCAATTTTTTCCAAATTAAAAGGTGGCGCTAGAGAGCCAAATTTGGAACATGATATTTGGGACCCCTAAAATATCAAATTTTTCGCCAGACCTGACGCGCCTGCAAAAATTGGTGAGTTTTGGGGCATGTTAAGGCCCCCAAAAAGGCGATCATTTCGGGAGAATAATAATAATAATAATAATAAACATTACGATTACAATAGGGCTTTCGCACTGGTCAGTGCTCGAGCCCTAATAATTAAAACTGCAAGCAGTGATGAGCGGGCTCGAGCACCCCGACGCGGTCGGGGGTACGCGCGGGTCGGGGGTACGCGCGGGTCGGGGGCGCGCGCGTGTCCGGACGGGCGCGCGGACGCGCCGTACGAAAAACCGCAACGATGGGATAAGCGGTAAGGGAGTTACGGCACTTGCAATTTTCCGCCAGGAGGGGGCGGGTGCGCGGTCACGTCCCGTCCGGCGCCCCGAACCGCCATAAAAAAATTTGCGACCATCGGACCGTGCGGTAGGTACTTGCGGCGGATATACGTTTCCGCCTGTGGGTGGCGCTATACAGTCTATGCGCCCACACGGTAACGGACCGGAGGGTACCCCGAACCGCCAGAAAAAATTGGGTGCGGATCAGACCGTGCGGAAGGAAGTTACGGCTGATATACATTTCCACCAGTTGGTGGCGCTATAGCGTATGTACACACACTGTCATAGACCAGAGGGTACCCCGAACCGCCAGAAAAAACTTCGGGCAGATCTGACCATGTGGGAGGAACTTACGGCAGATATACATTTTCACCAGTTGGTGGCGCTATAGAGTCTATGGACACGCAGATTCAAAGAGTGGAGGGTGACCCGACCGACCAAAAAAAATTTAGAGACGATCCGACCATGTGGAAGGAAGTTATGGCTATATACATTTCCACCAGTTGGTGGCGCTATAGAGTCTATGTATACACAAAGTCATAGACTAGAGGGTACCCCGAACCACCAGAAAAAATTTGGGACCGATCCGACCATGTGGAAGGAAGTTACAGCTGATATACGTTTCCACCGGTTGGAGGCGCTATAGCGTATGTACACACACTGTCATAGACCAGAGGGTACCCCGAACCACCAGAAAAAAATTCGGGCAGATCCGACCATGTGGGAGAAAGTTACGGCAGATATACATTTCCACCAGTTGGTGGCGCTATACAGTCTATGTACACACACAGTCATAGACCAGAGGGTACCCCAAACCACCAGAAAAAATTTGGGGCTGATGCGACCATGTGGAAGGAAGTTACAGTTGATATACATTTCCACCAGTTGGTGGCGCTATAGTGTATGTACATACACAGTCATAGACCAGAGGGTACCCCAAACCACCAGAAAAAAATTTGGCAGATCGGACCAAGTGGGAGGAAGTTACGGCAGATATACATTTTCACCAGTTGGTGGCGCTATAGAGTCTATGTACACACCCAGTCATAGACCGGAGGGTATCCCAAACCACCAGAAAAAATTTGGGGCAGATCCGACCATGTGGAAGGAAGTTACGGCTATATGCATTTCCACCAGTTGGTGGCGCTATAGAGTCTATGTACACACACAGTCATAGACCAGAGGGTACCCCAAACCACCAGAAAAAATTTTGGACCGATCTGACCATGTGGGAGGAAGTTATGGCAGATATACATTTTCACCAGTTGGTGGCGCTATAGTGTATGTACACACACTGTCATAGACCAGAGGGTACCCCAAACCACCAGAAAAAAATTGGGGCAGATCGGACCAAGTGGGAGGAAGTTACGGCAGATATACATTTTCACCAGTTGGTGGCGCTATAGAGTATATGTACACACGCAGTCATAGACGGGAGGGTACCCCAAACCACCAGAAAAAATTTGGGGCAGATCCGACCATGTGGAAGGAAGTTACAGCTGATATACATTTCCACCAGTTGTGGCGCTATAGAGTCTATATACACACACAGTCACAGACTGGAGGGTGACCGAACCCACCCAAAAAAATTTGGAGACGATCCGACAATGTGGAAGGAAGGTACAGGTGATATACATTTCCACCAGTTGGTGGCGCTATAGAGTCTATGTACACACACAGTCATAGACCAGAGGTTACCCCAAACCACCAGAAAAAATTTGGGACCGATCCGACCATGTGGAATGAAGTTACGGCAGATGTACATTTTCACCAGTTGGTGGCGCTATAGACTGTATGTACACACCCAGTCACAGAGTGGAGGGTGACCCAACCCGGAAAAAAAATTTGGGACCGATCCCACCATGTGGAAGGAAGTTACAGCTGATATACATTTCCACCAGTTGGTGGCGCTATAGAGTCTATGTACACACAGTATAACAGACCAGAGATTGACCCAACCCAGCCAAAAAAATGTGGAGACGATCCGACCATGCATAAGGAAGTTGCGGCAGATATACATTTTCGCCAGTTGGTGGCGCTATACAGTCTATGTCCACACACAGTCATAGACCAGAGGGTACCCCAAACCACCAGAAAAAATTTGGGGCCGATCCGACCATGTGGAAGGAAGTTACAGCTGATATACATTTCCACCAGTTGGTGGCGCTATACAGTCTATGTACACACAGTATAACAGACCAGAGATTGACCCAACACACCAAAAAAAATTCCAAGACAATCTGACCATGAATCAGGAAGTTACGACAGATATACATTTCCACCAGTTGGTGGCGCTGTGTTTTGAACATGGGTTCTGGAGCGTTAGGTGCGTCCTGTAATGATAGACGTCTCCACCGAAAATCATAGTGATACGTGCCACGGGTGGCGAGGGATAATGAATTGAAACTTCTAGGTGGCGCTAGTGTGTCAATTTAGATTGGTGTCACATGGGAGCACCACCAGGGCGCTCAGGCCTGGATTCTGACCTTACGTGTAAGATTTCAGCAGCCTGTGACCTTCTGCGGGCAAAATATGAGCCTTCGATGGTCAATGGCGAAGGCTGACCATTCGCCGTGGCCACGCCCACCACATGTGCTTTACACACATCACAGTCCATCAACTGACATCATCAGTCTGTCAGTCAAACTGTGTATTGACTTTGATGTACATTGCTTCAAGGCAAGGCCAGACACCAGGCAGGGCCAGATAAGGTAAAAGTTAAGGTTAAAGTAAAAGTTTGGTGGCGTGCCACGCCCACATCCTAAGTAGCAGCCCAAAATCCTTCGCAATTTAACGTGGGCCATCCGTCTAGTGTCCGTTGATGCTACAACGGACTCATTCGGTCAAACCCCCTAGGAGGAGTTCGTCGAGGTACGACCCCTACATCCTCCCCCAAATGGCCGCCGCCACCTAAAATGGCGGACTTCCTGTTGGTTTTTGAACATGGGTTCTTGAGACTTTTTTGTGCGTCCTGTCACGAGTGATGTCTCCTCCGAAAATCATGCCCATACGTGCAACGGGAGGCGAGGGATAATTATTTTAAAAGTTGTAGGTGGCGCTAGTGAGTCAATTTGGCTTGGTTTCAAATGGGGGCCCCACCAGGGCCCTCAGGCTTGGAGTCTGCCCCCCCTTATGCGTTTTCAAGCACATGCGACCTTCTGCGAGCGAATGATGACCCTTTCTTTGTAAACGGCGAGGCCTGAGCATTCGCCGCCAGGCCACGCCCACCACGTGCGCTTTTCCTGCATCATGGTCCATCAACAGGCTTCACCAGGCTGTCAGGCAGTGACCTTGTGACCTCGGTGTTCATCTGATGAATCTCCTGCCAGAAAAGGCCTCATGTAGATGACACGCCTTTAGCCTGTCGCCAATAGGTGGCGCTGCGACGAAATCAGGAAGTGACCTACGGGGACTTTCGGGGCGGGGCCATGATCACATGTACCAAGTATGATGAAGATCTGACCACGTGGAGCCAAGTTATTCACGTCTACAGTTACGCTCAGCGTGCAAGGCCCGGACAGATGAAAAAGGGCAAAATTTGGGGGCGTGCCACGCCCACATCGTATGGAATATCCCAAAATCCTTCGCAATTTAACGTCGGCCATCCATCTAGTGTCCGTTGATGCAACAACGGACTCATTCGGTCAAACCCCCTAGGAGGAGTTCGTCGAGATACGACCCCAACTTCTGGCCCAAAAAAGGCCGGCGCCATCCAAAATGGCCGACTTCCTGTTCGTTTTCCAATATGGGTTCTTGAGACTTTTTAGTCCGTCCTGTCACGATAGACGTCTCCACCAAGTTTCGTGACGATAGGTGAAACTGGTGTCGGGGGCCAATTTTTTTTAAATTTCATGGTGGCGCTAGAGAGCCAATTTTGGAACATTATATTTGAAACCCATAAAATATCAAATTTTTCGCCAGACCTGATGCGCTCAGCAAATTTGGTGAGTTTTCGGGCATGTTCAGGCCCTCAAAATGGCCGTCCTTTTGTCAGAATAATAATAATAATAATAATAATAAACATTACGATAACAATAGGGCTTTCGCACTGGTCAGTGCTCGAGCCCTAATAATAAACATTAAAACTGCAAGCAGTGATGAGCGGGCTCGAGCACCCCGACGCGGTCGGGGGTACGCGCGGGTCGGGGGTACGCGCGGGTCGGGGGCACGCGCGTGACCGGGCGGGTGCGCGGACGCGCCGTACGAAAAACCGCGGCGATCGGATAAGCGGTAAGGGAGTTACACACACTGTCATAGACCAGAGGGTACCCCGAACCACCAGAAAAAAAAATGGGCAGATCCGACCATGTGGGAGGAAGTTACGGCAGATATACATTTCCACCAGTTGGTGGCGCTATAGAGTCTATGGACACGCAGATTCAAAGAGTGGTGGGTGACCCAACCAACAAAAAAAATTTCGAGACGATCCGACCATGTGGAAGGAAGATACAGCTGATATACATTTCCACCAGTTGGTGGCGCTATAGAGTCTATGTACACACACAGTCAGAGTGGAGGGTGACCCAACCCAGCAAAAAAAAATTGGGACTGATCCGACCATGTGGAAGGAAGATACAGCTGATATACATTTCCACCAGTTGGTGGCGCTACAGCGTCTATGTACACACAGTATAACAGACCAGAGATTGACCCAACCCAGCCAAAAAAATGTGGAGTTGATCCGACCATGCATAAGGAAGTTGCGGCAGATATACATTTTCGCCAGTTGGTGGCGCTACACAGTCTATGTACACACACAGTCATAGACCAGAGGGTACCCCAAACCACCAGAAAAAATTTGGGGCCGAGCCGACCATGTGGAAGGAAGTTACAGCTGATGTACATTTCCACCAGTTGGTGGCGCTATACAGTCTATGTACACACAGTATAACAGACTAGAGATTGACCCAACACATCAAAAAAAATTTCAAGACAATCTGACCATGAATCACGAAGTTACGGCAGATATACATTTCCACCAGTTGGTGGCGCTATACAGTCTATGTACACACAGTATAACAGACCAGATATTGACCCAACACACCAAAAAAAATTTCAAGACAATCTGACCATGAATCAGGAAGTTACGGCAGATATACATTTCCACCAGTTGGTGGCGCTGTGTTTTGAACATGGGTTCTGGAGCGTTAGGTGCGTCCTGTCATGATAGACGTCTCCACCGAAAATCATAGTGATACGTGGCACGGGTGGCGAGGGATAATGAATTGAAAGTTCTAGGTGGCGCTAGTGTGTCAATTTAGATTGGTGTCACATGGGAGCACCACCAGGGCGCTCAGGCCTGGATTCTGACCTTAAGTGTAAGATTTCAGCAGCCTGTCACCTTCTGCGGGCGAAATATGAGCCTTTGATGGTCAATGGCGAAGGCTGACCATTGACCGTGGCCACGCCCACCACATGTGCTTTACACACATCATAGTCCATCGACTGACATCATCAGTCTGTCAGTCAAACTGTGTATTGACTTTGATGGACATTGCTTCAAGGCAAGGCCAGACACAAGGCAGGGCCAGATAAGGTAAAAGTTAAGGTTAAAGTAAAAGTTTGGTGGCGTGCCACGCCCACATCCTAAGGAGCAGCCCAAAATCCTTCGCAATTTAACGTGGGCCATCCGTCTAGTGTTCGTTGATGCTACAACGGACTCATTCGGTCAAACCCCCTAGGAGGAGTTCGTCGAGATACGACCCCTACATCCTCCCCCAAATGGCCGCCGCCACCTAAAATGGCCGACTTCCTGTTGGTTTTTGAACATGGGTTCTTGAGACTTTTTTGTGCGTCCTGTCACGAGTGATGTCTCCTCCGAAAATCATGCCCATACGTGCAACGGGAGGCGAGGGATAATTATTTTAAAACTTGTAGGTGGCGCTAGTGAGTCAATTTGGCTTGGTTTCAAATGGGGGCCCCACCAGGGCCCTCAGGCCTGGAATCTGCCCCTCCTTATGAGTTTTCAAGCACATGCGACCTTCTGCGGGCGAATGATGACCCTTTCTTTGTAAACGGCGAGGCCTGAGCATTCGCCGCCAGGCCACGCCCACCACGTGCGCTTTTCCTGCATCATGGTCCATCAACAGGCTTCACCAGGCTGTCAGGCAGTGACCTTGTGACCTCGGTGTTCATCTGATGAATCTCCTGCCAGAAAAGGCCTCATGTAGATGACACGCCTTTAGCCTGTCGCCAATAGGTGGCGCTGCGACGAAATCAGGAAGTGACCTACAGGGACCTTCGGGGCGGGGCCATGATCACATGTACCAAGTATGATGAAGATCTGACCATGTGGAGGCAAGTTATTCACGTCTACAGTTACGCTCAGCGTGCAAGGCCCGGGCAGATGAAAAAGGGCAAAATTTGGGGGCGTGCCACGCCCACATCGTATGGAATATCCCAAAATCCTTCGCAATTTAACGTCGGCCAGCCGTCTAGTGTCCGTTGATGCAACAACGGACTCATTCGGTCAAACCCCCTAGGAGGAGTTCGTCGAGATACGACCCCAACTTCTGGCCCAAAAAAGGCCGGCGCCATCCAAAATGGCCGACTTCCTGTTCGTTTTCCAATATGGGTTCTTGAGACTTTTTGGTCCGTCCTGTCACGATAGACGTCTCCACCAAGTTTCGTGACGATCGGTGAAACTGGTGGCGGGGGCTAATTTTTTTTAAAATTCAAGGTGGCGCTAGAGAGCCAATTTTGGAACATTATATTTGAAACCCATAAAATATAAAATTTTTCGCCAGACCTGATGCGCTCAGCAAATTTGGTGAGTTTTCGGGCATGTTGAGGCCCTCAAAAAGGCCGACGGTTGGCAGAATAATAATAATAATAATAATAATAATAAACATTACGATTACAATAGGGCTTTCGCACTGGTCAGTGCTCGAGCCCTAATAAACATTACGATTACAATAGGGCTTTCGCACTGGTCAGTGCTCGAGCCCTAATAATAAACATTACGATTACAATAGGGCTTTCGCACTGGTCAGTGCTCGAGCCCTAATGAAGACATGAACCGTGATAGTAAACACAATTACAGCCATACAGTTACAGTAATTAAAATCTCACTGCTTGACATCATTATTACTGTAATAATAGCATACCAATAGCATATAGACATCAGGGATAAGATGGTAGATTGTGTAGAGAAAACAGCACTTTATACTTTGCAAATTAAAAAAAAATCTTTCTCCACGAAACATGGCCCGGGGCTGAAGAGGTTAATATTTTTTATCCCCATCCCAAAGCCAAACAAGCTAAAAAGTCTAGAAATTATGCAGCCGGGTTCAATAGAATTTGTTTTGACTTAGCAACATGACCAATAGCCATACATCAAATTTGAACATTGCCATTGTCCAAATACTTGTGGACTTTTGTGTCTATATTTACAGCAAAAGTGGAGTAACTCTTATCCTCATTGGTGGAAGTGCTTCGAAGATTTGGCGGCTGTGTGGGAAGTCAAAGCCGTACGAACTGTCTCTCTTATCCCTCTCTGTTCTCTGGCATTCCAATGGACTTCTTAAAGATTGTCACACAGCTCAAATCTACTTTCACAGCACGTCGGGCTCCACTTAGCGGGCCCTCCGCTGTTACTTGAGGTCTTTTTTTTTTTTTTTTTTTCAGCCGCCATGAGACGAAAATCAGTAAAGGCACATGGATTGGAGTAGATTCCATGCCACCCACTATACTGTTCACTTCCAAGTTTAAAAAGCTAGCTTTTTAGTCGAGTTTACAGAAGCCTCACTAGCACATCTATTTTATATGCAGTGGATTCAGCATTCACGGTCCAGCAAATTTGTGGATTTTTGTTTTGTTTATCTTATAGCTCTTTTTTCCACAAAAAAACCCACTGTGTTCACCCGATTGCTAAATATGTGATGATACAGACAAAATGTACAGCATACATGTACCACAATTTATATATGTTTATGTGTTTATGCTTTTTTTCTCATGCTTTGCTCAGCGGTCCTTGAACGCACCATAGACAGCGGCGTGATGGTGTATTGACTGTATTGAAATGCAACCCAGGTTTACAATGATATGCGCTTTTATGGATCTAAAATTCTTCTAAAACTAGCTAATCTAAATTGGTAGTTGGTTTGGGAAGGCAAAATGAATCCCTTGATTATTGTGGTTAATTGGTTCCAGACCAAAACCACGAGTATGATTCCTTATTTATAATTCTTATATTTTCATAGTTAGAGCAGAGAAAACATGCTTAAGACCTTTTAAATATACTTTTTAAACATTATTAGGGCCCTCTAGCTACGAAATAACAGCCCTATAGTCACCTTTACCACCCAAATTGCAAATTTCACCCCTGAGGGACGAATAAAGGCATATCATCAATATAGTAGACATAATAAGAGACAAGCAGGAGAATGATATTGTTTGACTTATATGCTGTATTCAACCACAAAAACAATTGTGATAAAGTCAAGCTGTAAAATTTGATATTTTCTTAGTTAGAGCAGAGAAAACGTGCTTAAGACCTTCAAAATATACTTTTTAAACATTATTAGAGCCCTCTAGATATGCAATAACACCCCTATAGTCACCTTTACCACCCAATATAGTAGACATAATAAGAGACAAGCAGCAGAATGATATTGTTCGACTTATAGGCTGTATTCAACCACGAAAACAATTGTGATAAAGTCAAGCTGTAAAATTGCAAGTGCAAAGTGGTGAACGATTCCTGTAAGTTAATAAAGCATACCTTTCTCTTGCTGAACACTAAAGTGTCGTTTGGCATTTGAAAATGTTAAAAGCAACAATTTGTGGAATATGCTGCTTAGGTTTTTGTTTGTCTGAATTCCTGCGTTGTATTGTTTGCAGCAAAAAGATGAAGTGAGAGGCGTCACATTTATTACATTTGCAGCCCAAACACCAAAGAACATTCAGCACGGGATGACATTGTGAGGACAAGCCTGACGTTTGGCCCTAGCGACACTTTTTAAAGCATTTTTTAAGCGTCTCAGTGACACGCCTGCAAGCAAATCCATCTGGACAGGCGGAGACGTAAAAAAAAAAAAAAATGATAGGTTATCATTTTTCTGCGTTCCCCTCCACACACACACACACACACACACACACAAAACCTCAAAGCCATCTCGAAATGGACAGAACGAAAGATGGAGTCGCTAATCGAGGCCTCGAGGGCTGAAAGAGATGGAGATTTGATGCCGAGGGGGAGGGCGAGGGTGGGCTAGCGATGAGAAAGAAGAAGGCGAGAGAACAAAAGGGAAAGAGCAAGGCCTTGAGTGACTTTTGGCAGGGAACGGGAAGGACAAAATGTGTCCATATTTAACCTGCGGATCCAAACTTGCGCTCTGAGGTCAGCCTTTTACAGGCTGAAGTCAGGCAGTGTACTGCTTGCTTGACATTTAGTACGAATACACAGCGACAGATATAAAAAAAGCTCTCCTCCCATGTCATGTGGAAGTGGTAAGTTTTGGCTTCTTGAGTTTAGAAGAAATAAATTTGTGTTTGCTGGCTAACTTGCTAGCTCGCGGGCGTCTCAAGTCCCTACAGCTTTAGAGTTGTTGAACGTGTTCATTCATTCATTTTCTACCGCTTTTCCTCACGAGGGTCACGGGGGGTGCTGGAGCCTATCCCAGCTGTCTTCGGGCGAGAGGCGGGGTACACCCTGGACTGGTCGCCAGCCAATCACAGGGCACATATAGACAAACAACCATAATAGATATTGTAGAGCAGGGGTCTCAAACTCGCGGCCCGCAGGCCAAATGGGGGCCGCAGGATGCTAGTTTGAGGCCCCCGCCTTAATATGAAAGTTTAATGTGCAAGTTTGATATGGATGCTGTATGGTATCATGTACCCAGAAATGACAGCTTAAATTGTTTATTTATTCCATTCATTCATTCATTTTCTACCGCTTTTTCCTCGCGAGGGTCGCGGGGGGTGCTGGAGCCTATCCCAGCTGTCTTCGGGCAAGAGGCGGGGTACACCCTGGACTGGTCGCCAGCCAATCACAGGGCACATATAGACAAACAACCACTCACATTCATACCTATGGACAATTTGGAGTCGCCAATTAACCTAGCATGTTTTTGGAATGTGTGCCGAGGGTGGTGTTTATTTATTTTTTCATCTTATTTTGTGTAGAGAGGCAGCACGGCGGTCGAGTGGTTAGCGCGCAGACCTCACAGCTAGGAGACCAGGGTTCAATTCCACCCTCGGCCATCTCTGTGTGGAGTTTGCATGTTCTCCCCGTGCATGCGTGGGTTTTCTCCGGGTACTCCGGTTTCCTCCCACATTCCAAAAACATGCTAGGTTAATTGGCCACTCCAAATTGTCCATAGGTATGAATGTGAGTGTGAATGGTTGTTTGTCTATATGTGCCCTGTGATTGGCTGGCGACCAGTCCAGGGTGTACCCCGCCTCTCGCCCGAAGACAGCTGGGATAGGCTCCAGGACCCCCGCGATCCTTGTGAGGATAAGCGGTAGAAAATGAATGAATGATTTTGTGTAGAAAAATCAAAATTAAGATATTTGAAAACAGTGGAAGTTTTATCAGAATTTTTCTTGTAGAAACCCGGAACCAAAGCACTGAAAAAGTGTAGGGTATAGCAGAAGCACAACCATTGAAGACAGTTTATTTATTTATGTTTCAGTTTTTAATAAATACGTTTTTTTTAACCTGATTCGGCACAGCCTAACCCAGACCCTAGCTCCAGTGGCCCCCAGGTAAATTGAGTTTGAGACCCGTGTTGTAGAGTATATGACATACTACAACATAACATTAAGTAGTGGGACAGGAGGATACACATGTCAGCAATGTTAGCATAGCTACTGTATGTGGGCTACAGTGCTAATATTACACACACATTATAACAGTAGCATCATGCTAGGTTAGCCTAGTTGGTTGCTGAAGAAAAACAAAATGTACAAACTTACAGTTCCCTCATCTGTAGCTGACTGTGGAATAGCTGGCAGCGCTTTGGAATTACAATGTTGGATAAAACTTTCCTCTTCAGTTGCTTCCTAAACAACCAGAGCCAACATGGGGATGTCATTCACTGCACCATGACTTCTTGCTAACTCCTTTACTGACCAAAAAAAGCAGCACCTATCAAAACAGGCAAATTTAAATCATATCAGAATGTGGAGGCTTATTATTATTAGAGATAATCTAATGATATGTTGGCAATGGGTACCTGTCTGAGTCGGCTCACTGCCCAGTGTGGTGTGCATCAATGTTATATGCTCTGGGAACGTATGCAACATCACTTTGGTTCCACCATGGCTGTGTCTATCCAGCCTGCTTAGCCTCTTGACTTGTTTTGTTGCATTTTTAAAATACTACCACCATTACTACGAATCATAATAATACATCACATTGAACTACTACTACCTAATGAACTACAAGATAAAAAATGTAAAATAATAAAATTAAGTCCCAATGTTTGTCTATGCCGGTGGTCGAGTGGTTAGCACGCAGACCTCACAGCTAGGAGACCAGGGTTCAATTCCACCCTCGGGCATCTCTGTGTGGAGTTTGCATGTTCTCCCCGTGCATGCGTGGGTTTTCTCCGGGTACTCCGGTTTCCTCCCACATTCCAAAAACATGCTAGGTTAATTGGCCACTCCAAATTGTCCATAGGTATGAATGTGAGTGTGAATGGTTGTTTGTCTATATGTGCCCTGTGATTGGCTGGCCACCGATCCAGGGTGTAGCCCGCCTCTCGCCCGAAGACAGCTGGGATAGGCTCCAGGAAAAGCGGTAGAGGAAAAAGCGGTAGAAAATGAATGAATGAATGTATGGAATCTATAAATAATAATAATAATAATACATTTTATTTGTATAGCGCTTTTCAAAATACTCAAAGACACTTTACAGAAGAGTGGAGTAGAATAAAGCAAGTAAACAGAATAGAAGACACACCAAAATCCAACATTGATTAGTTAATACACAGTTAAAACATGAGTAAAAGCGGGGCGGGGCACAGCAGTCAGATATAAAAATATGGATAAATGGATAAATTATGGATAAATTCTACAAAAATATTATTTAAAATTTGTACAGAATATATAATAACTTTGTTATTATTTTTACAAAAATTAGAAATTCAGACAAAAATGCCTAAAAGTCAAAAGTTTTTTGTATAGATATTTTCAGTGCATATTAAATCTGCTATACAAGCTGTACACTGACTACCCTAAAGTATATCCAGGTTAACTTTTACAGTGTACGGCATTGAACTGAGGCAGGTGTTTGCTCTCCGCTCTGCCTGGTAGCGTTTTACTGCACCAGTCAAGGCTTCAACTGTTTTACGTACATTTACATGCACACAAGCTGCTAAATAAATAAAAACCTGACAGGAGAAGAACCTGCTCAGTCAAAGGAGACACTCGCAGGACAGTTAAGAGGTCAGCTGTAATTTACGCGCCAACAGCCTTTGAAAACATCGGGGAGCTGAGAGGCGTTGGCACCACTTTTTGGTGCTACAGCTGTTTTTACCGTCACGGCCTGTAAAGATCGCCAAGGAAGGACGAGAGAATGGGAGACAGGAGAAACAACTTGCAGACAAGCAAGGGTCATGTTTGTGTGTTTTGGTGAGTGGGGGTGGGGGGTGGGGGGGGGGGGGGGGGGGTCACAGCTTTAAAGTGGCAAAAGGCAATCCTCAGTCAAACAGTAAACATTGCCACCTTTCTATAGTCGCTCCAAAGTCACATTAACCTGATTATAAATCTTGTCACGTTAAGGGAAGGTGGCCCCAGGCCCCCATCACAGACCTTCGCCATGGATTTACATTTGTCACCTCCAAAACCAAAGTGAATGATTACTCAAATCTATCAAAATAAGGTCTCCAAAATGTCCGATCTTCTTGAAAAAATATATTTAATAAATACATAAATGTAAAAAGAATACAGTTAATGAATTAAAAACATTATGGTTCATTTTAACATAATTAATTCAATTATAGCCGTTAACGGGCTATTTTTGACAGACCTAAAATATCAAATAAAGTCAAAATGTAAAGAAAATAAAAAGTAAAAATATAATAATTAAACACAGTAACCCAACCAAATAAATCACAAAATGTTTTGAAAATATTTGTTTTTTATTCCACATGAAAATTTCACATTAGTCATATTTATCAAAGTGTTTTTATATAATCTATGTATTTACATATCATACACTTGTCTTACTTACACATGTACAAAAAGTAGGTTTTTCTTTCTTTTTTTTTTTTTTTTTAAAAACAACGGTAGTCATTAGTGTTGTGCTTTGTCGCTCACGCCAGCCTGTTAGGAGATGTTGCCGCTTAGCTCAAAATCAATAATCCAAATCCAAATTTTCTTTTTTTTTATGCTGAAACATCAGCTGACACAGGAGGGCGCGAGCCAACAAACAGAGGAGGCCAGCCTCTCTGTGAAAAACACACAAGTCAGTGTTTGCTTTTGGCAGAAATACATTTTGTCTTAACACAACTCCCCACTGTCACACACACACACACACACATCTGCCTCTCACATAGCACACACTCATGTTGTTATATACAGTAAACCTCCCAAATGTCATAAATTATCTTCACATCATGTACAATAGGTTTTTAAGGGATCTAGCTGATGATGTGTGTGTTGGTGTGTGTAGTGCTACTGTATTGATGCTTGTTGCCATGACCACAGCCTCCATGTCTGCTACATTTAGAAAAAACAAAAAAAATCACTCAGGACGTCAATGCCACATTACAATAATAACAACAACACACAAGTAGTACACGATACTGGTGGGTGGGTGGGGGGGGGTTTAGTGTACAAGATGGAGAGATCAATCTTTGGCTCAAAAGGGGTGATAGATTCCTTTCAGTTTTTGTCCAGTTTGTGATTGTTCTTCAGGCTGCAGGTTGTCCAAAAAAAGATCAGAGCAAAGAAGTGTCTCTCAAGCGAGTCCGTCTGTTCTCCGCCCTGTGGCCGGCACTGGGCGAGCATTTTTTTTTTTTTTTTGGAGTCCAGTGGTTTCGTCCCCACAGACTGTCTTCATTGTGCTCCCTGAAATCAAACAAAACTGCACTTCTGGCCTGCTCACTCAGTCTCAGTGCAGCAAGAGCAGCAATGAGAACGGGACGAGCAATGACAGGATGGACAGCGATGACGCCGTCACTGCCGAGTTGGTCCGCACGCTCTTCTGGACCTCTGGAAGGCTGACGACTGGGTCGTCTGCTGGAAGACAGAAAGAAGAACAAAAAGATGGCGTCATTTGCTTTTTTTTCCCCACCAAGCAGTATGGTACTGCTGGGTTTAGAAATAATAATAATAATAATAATAATACATTTTATTTGTATAGCGCTTTTCAAGATACTCAAAGACACTTTACAAAAGAATGAAGTTGAATAGAGCAAGTAAACAGAAAAAAAGACACACCAAAATACAACATTCATTGGTTAGTACACAGTTAAAAAAAAAAAAAAATGTAGTGTAAAACTTAGGAATAGGCATTATAATCAGTAAATGTTGATTAATCATGAATAGGAGCAAATGAGGGGTGCAGTACTTGCTGCAAACAGCAGAGGTGCTGTTGATTCAGTATCAACCCAGCTTTGATGAATTACGCACTTTCTACATTCGTCTTTAACGACAAAGTACCGGGGGTCACATGGTTGGTTTACATACCTGCCGGCAGTCTGTTGGACGGGTTGTGAACGCCCCCCCCAGCTCCAACTGCGGCCCCGCCTGCGCCTCCTTTGGCCACTCTGGCCTCCTGAGAGCCTGAGAGCAGAAAAAAACAAAAGCCATCAATGATCCCATTTGGGTGGTGCGAGGCCGGACTGTTATTAGGCGACTGAGGGTGTTAATGCTCACCGTCGGTCGCTACGACGTCCACCCTGAGTCGCAGGCACTCTTGTCCGTGGTGGTGCAAAGGTTTAGCTAAGAGAAGGGGGGGAACACATGTGTTAAAACTAATGCACTTATCCTCTTCTGGCCTCTTAATCCATCTTCATGCATGCGTGCATACCCCACACAGACACACACTAAGTGTTGGCAACAGACAAAGCTTTAGGGAGCCATCTGTGACCAGGCGGAGTGCGTCTTGTCCTGCCGCTTATCTAATTACAGCCGTGGTCAGGGTGACAAGCTAGCTTGATGCGTGCGGTTACACTCGGGCGACACAAGTATGCACAAAGTCAGCCACCACCCCGACTCGGGGGCTCATTTTAAGCTTAGCACGTCACCAGAAAGTGGTAATGTGTTTCCTGTGCAAAACACAGCGCATCCAAAATCAACCAATCAAGGCTTACAGAGGAACGTTTTGAATGGCCCAGTTAGAACCCAGACCTAAATACAGTGTGAGTGCCGTGGGTTGCCCTCGCTATCTGGCAGAGGAGGGGTAAATACTGTCCACACGACTCCTAGCCAAACAATATAGCCAGTTAGAATTACTGGTGCAAACATTTTCTATTTAATTTGTATTAAAATGATACACAAAAAAAGAAAAAAAGAAAATAAAATGATACATGATACATATGATTTTTCTAATTTCTTTTTTAAATATAAGATTTTTATATTTTATTTTCTAGTTTAAAAAAATATTTAATATTATTATTTTAAAAATATTTTAAAATATATTCATTCATTCATTCATTTTCTACTGCTTTTTCCTCACGAGGGTCAAGGGGGTGCTGGAGCCTATCCCAGCTGTCTTCGGGCGAGAGGCAGGGTACACCCTGGACTGGTGGCCAGCCAATCACAGGGCACATATAGACAAACAACCATTCACACTCACATTCATACCTATGGACAATTTGGAGTGGCCAATTAACCTAGCATGTTTTTGGAATGTGGGAGGAAACCGGAGTACCCGGAGAAAACCCACACATGCACGGGGAGAACATGCAAACTCCACACAGAGATGGCCGAGGGTGGAATTGAACCCTGGTCTCCTAGCTGTGAGGCCTGCGCGCTAACCACTAGGCCGCCGTGCAGCCCATTTTAAAATATATACATATATACATATATATAATTCAAATGTGACTTTATTGTAGTTTTATTCTACAATGCAACACTTACAGATATAGTAGTAGCTTTCACCCTGGCGGAACTCCTTCCCAAGAGTGAAAGGTGTAAACCGCTGGAACTTTTCGGAGAACTTCTCGGCCCCGTGCGGGGCGAACGGGTGCCCGCACTCCCAGCGCATCTGGTCGTACGACTGCGGTTTGCACGTCTCGTAGTCCTCCTGCTCCACCATGTAGAGCACGTAGCGCTCGGCGTCCAGCAGCGGCACCTCGCCCTGCGGGTAATGCGGGCACACGATGTCCAGGTAGTCGTTGAGCCTCACCTCCACGGCGTAGTCGTCCCATAGAAACCTGAAGACAGGCGGAAGGAGACATCTGATAAATAAAAGCGGCATAACGTGTGATTATATATCGATCGATTCCAAGAGGGAAATCCGGCGGACATGAATATGGATGCACATGGAGGTTGGAAAGATGCTGCTGCTCGAGTGCGCGCTCCCTCGGGAATAGAGAGACGTTTAGTGAGAAACATTGGCCTGTCAGCTCATTGAGGGCAGGAGATGAGTATCGACATCTGCAGGGAGGTGAGGCAACATTAGATGTAAAAAGTATTGGGACAGATCTAGCCGTGTGGGACCTGGTTCTGCTCCAATCCTGATTCTAGTTCATTCTAGTCATGTGAAAATGCCCGGTGAAAAGGACATTTGTGGCACTCCCTATGGGTGATGGGTGATGATGCAAGTTATCATCATTAGACTTCTAATGACTTCTGAACAATTAGCTGCAAACTCCCAATGTTATGGTTGATGGCAGCCATGTTTTTCGACCAATCTTGTTCAGATTTTACAGGCATGTGCTTGTCATTCCCTTAAAAGGTGATTGGGCAAAACATTAGCCACGTATACATGGACCCAAATATTCAAATTGCATTCGGTTTATTTGCTCAAACGGAAAGAATTTAACCTCATTCCGAAAGAAAAGTGCCAATCCGAATGAATATATAATCGTATTCACGGAGGTGGAATATTCCTTTGCCCAATCCGAACGGAAATCAAACGGAAAGTTGTCAGGGTGCGTTCTTCTTCGTCGTGTTTTTCTTCTTCTGTTGTTTATTGGCGGTTGGCAAGCAGCAGAATCTAAACCCTTCTATACTTTATTCACAAGTGCAGTTTTATTAAAAAAGAAAATATATATCTATATAAAACATGTCCCGAGTTTAATTATAAAATATTAGCAAGAATGAATTTGATCTTTTCCTGTTTAAATTGATCCCGGGTGCGTTCTTTCAGCGCATGCTCAGATATGACGTAACACGCAGCTCCAGATGTTCTTCACTTTTAAAAATGGAGGCCAGCAATTGGCACTGGACTAAGCAAAGTTTGTTTTTGATCCAAACTAAATTTCAAGATTGGACGAAGGAAAAACGGCAATATGGAGTTATTCCAACAAGTGAAAGAAAAACTCTGGGAAGTCGGTATCACGTGATGTTGATGTTTACGTTTTACTGGGCATGCCCTATTGACTATTCTGGTTGATTATAGCGGCGCATGTAGACAAGAGATTGGAATATTTCTTTCTAATGGTACCATTGTTTTCGGAAAGGTCATTCGGAAAGAGAAAAACTCATGTAAACGTGGCTATTGTTGTGCTGTGTGAGAAATCTCAAGCCAATCCAAATTGAGGTTTAATAACAGTGTCATTGTATTTGAATATTTTGAGGCATTTGCAGCCTTTTGTGTGCTACAGTTCCATAGTAGAGGAGTTTTATGTCTATGAAGCGCATTGTTTAACCCTTCCACAGACCCTGTCATTACAAATAAAGAGCGCGAGAAGGCAAGAAGAGACAGCCAGACTGCCTCCTGTGACTCCCTCCACCCACTTTACGATGTAAACTAATCTTTCTCCCTCCTGTCTTGGACCGGGGTCAAAGAGAAGTACCTGCACATTAAAAAAAACTTGAAAGGCGATGCCATTTTCGGCTAACTGGTGTAACATTTTACTTAGCTTCCTGCAAAGAGATGATATGTGTTTATCCGAGTGGATTTGTCACCTGAAGGTATTTGGGGTTTCCTCCTTTCCTGGTCTTGACTGAGTGACTGCTCCTCTCCCACAGCCAGTCATCTATCAACACCACAGAGCCGCACACACGCTTCCCAGTAAGTCCCATCTATCAACAACCCCAAGCAGTAGCTACTACTATTTGCACACAATGAAGCCTCACACGCACATACACACAGCCATGCCTATCGGTTTACCGTCTCCTACTGTACCGGACCACCAGGGGGTCCCCGAGGGTGGATGGATTGGACAGACTTAAATATTTACACAACACGCGCCGGGGCGGGAATGTGTGTCCAATATTGGGTTTTGTTGCTCTTGCAATGAATACGTGGACGTCCACGTCAGTCGGCTTGTCAGCAGTCCGAACGCAGAGCAGGCTACATAACTCACTGTGTTATTTAATCACATCTTTAGATCTTTAAGAGCTTTTTCAGCCGCCTTGAACAGTCCCCTGCTCAGCTTTTACTGGGTTGCTGATTGGCAAGCATGATTCCCGTTGCATGTACTGCGCTACTACTTTTCTTTGATTTAATACTACCATTATATCATATAATAGCATAATTATTACACAAATTATTTTTCTTACTGTTATTAAACAGATCAACGTAGTCTACAAAACACCCACTGTTTAGTCGAATAGCTGTAAATTTTGGTTTTGACACTTTAAAGGTCCTGAGTAGTACATGTGTGTAAAATTTGAGTGAGTTTGGTTGAAAAACATGGCCGCTCTCAAGCAAAACAGCTCACTTACTTTGCAGTAAAGGACTGTTCATTCTGTTCATTGGTTAGCGGGCTACTTCCTGGTTCATATAGGATGACATGAACAATACATTTTCAATACAAATTCACAATAATAATAATAATAATAAAATACATTAATTAATGTTAAAAAAATGTTCTTGTGTGCCTTGATCGCGTCCATCTTTTTCAACCAAACGTGCTAATATTTTATTTCCCCTCAAGATGTGTGCCAAATTTTGGAACGTAATGTACGAGAAATTTCAAGTCAATCCGACAAAAAATAAAATAATAATAATAATAATAATAGCACAGGGTGGCATGGTGGTCGAGTGGTTAGCGTGCAGACCTCACAGCTAGGAGGACCAGGGTTCAATTCCACCCTCGGCCATCTCTGTGTGGAATTTGCATGTTCTCCCCGTGCATGCGTGGGTTTTCTCCGGGTACTCCGGTTTCCTCCCACATTCCAAAAACATGCTAGGTTAATTGGCGACTTCAAATTGTCCATAGGTATGAATGTGAGTGTGAATGGTTGTTTGTCTATATGTGCCCTGTGATTGGCTGGCCACCAGTCCAGGGTGTACCCCGCCTCTCGCCCCGAGACAGCTGGGATAGGCTCCAGCAACCCTCGCAACCCTCGTGAGGAAAAAGCGGTAGAAAATGAATGAAAATATTTTAAAATATATTTTTAAATAATAATATTAAATATTTTTAAAGTAGAAAATAAAATATAAAAATCATATATTTAAAAAAGAAATTAGAAAAATATTACTTGTGTATCACTTTAATGCAAATTAAATAGAAAATGTTTGCATCAGTAATTATAACTGGCTATATTGTTTGGCTAGGAGTCGTGTGGACAGTATTTACCCCTCCTCTGCCAGATAGCGAGGGCAACCCACGGGACTCACCCTGTATTTAGGTCTGGGAATGAATGAATGAATGAATCTATCCGTACCTTTATCCAGATCGTCACCAAAATGAGTTCTTGCTGCGTCCATGCACTATGCCGGTACATTATGATGTGGAAATCTGTTTTACAGTTTTTACATAATCTGCTCTCTGACTGCTGAGATATGACAAGTATTTTGTGATGACACATTACATATTTTTGTATATCTGGACCCCAAATGTTAGTTTAAAATATTACATTAACATTAACATTAGTATTTTGATGTTTTCCCCCCCAATGCAACAGCAAGCATCTGTGCCCATGTGACAAGGTCCAGATGCATGACGAACGATCAAAGTGAGCACGGCTCCTGTGCCTCGTTAGCTGCTGTTTTTGTTTGCTGCCAGGGGTCTCCCATGGGGTGCCCCCTTGGTGGACAAGCACAGACGGCATGGCTCCAAAGCGAGCGGGCTCTCGACGTGCTCGGTTCTTTCTAGCTGCTTGACTGCGCTGCCTTCATGCTGATGATCAGATTAGCCCCTTCGACTGGGCCGCGTTGTAGTTGATGATAGTCTGGCCCTGCAAACTTGGAAGCGGTGCTGTAATGATCATTTTGTTATGGTCGGGTCTGCTCGGCCCTTATCTGCCGCCACGCTCTGTTTACCAGATTGGCGGTGAAGTGTTGTGACCGCTGCCACTTTCAATTCCAGTGGAATCGATAACACTATTGAACAAACAGTGTTGTCTGCTCTAGCCTGACAAGGTTATCATCCCGCTGCAAATATACAACACACACAAACAAACCCCCCCCCTCACCACCCTGCTTTTCAGTCCTGATTTCCAGTGGTATGGTCTCAATGTGTTTGTCAGAAGGGCGGTGCAATTAAAACACAAAAAAGGGCATTAAAGTTCCCCTGGAGGGGGGTAATTATGCCCTCTTGCTCACCACTTCCCAGCCCCTGAAGGGTGAGTGTTTTGTGGAGAGAGGCAGTGGGGGCACGGGGAGGGGTCAAAGGGCTTAGGTTTGGGAAAGGCTTTTGAAGTTTTCCTCAGCGGGACTTTGTGAGTGTGAGCGCTACAGTTATCAATGCCATCGTTTCATACTTTGACTCACGTGTGTGTGTGAGGGGGGGGGGGGGCACAATACACACATTGAGGAGGCTGGCGAGCCCCTCCCGCTCCTCTTTATTAACGACAAATAAGTTTAATTAGCCGGCTGCCTTTTGTTCCCCTCTAACACCTCTCCATTGAAGCTCCGCATCATCAGCTTAATTAACTGATCGGGGTAGCGCACTTCAAAAGGGGAGGCTTAGCTTTTGTCAAAGGGTTTAAGCTAACAAATGTAAAGCCACTTCGCCAGGCGGAATCTGGAGTGGGGGGTGTTTTTTCCACCGCGATAAGTTGCATAATAACGTGGAAGAAATGTCAGGTGGTCAAGTGAGCGTAAGCCGCAGCATGAATGTGGTAAACGGATGCAAGGCCTCTGCTCCTCCTCCGCTAAGAAGGAATTTCTGATTTACTGGATCCTCCACAGGAGCGAGGGAGTCTAATCTCTCTTCTTTAATCTCGCCGACCAGCTTTTTTGCTTTCTTCTTTCGCCTCTACATCGCTCTTTTCATCCATCCATCACCCTCTCGTCTGACTTGCGTGGATCAAAAGGTCGGACAACCGGCGAGTCAGCACTGGAGAATTTCAGACAGGATGGAACCCTATGGGTAGATCGATTCTTTAGTTTAGGAATCCATAAGAGCATGAAGGCCACGTGAAGGCCACCGAGCACACAAACATGATTGTTTTCATCCTGGCTGTTACACTTGCCACTAATGTGATTTAAAAAGGTGACTGGCCTACATTGTGGATGAGTGAACCCGGAATGTAGGTGGGGGTGGGGGGCACCTAATCGTCTCATCCAAGCCTGGATTACTGGCTGGAGCAGAAGCCAGGCTCAGTCCATTGAACAGCACCAGACCCTGCTTAATGCTGAGGGAGGGGGCTTAGAGTGGACCAGGGAGGCCCAACGAGGGTACAGGAGGGCAAGGGGTGGGAAAGGCTGGGTTTGTCCCGAATGTTCACTACTTCATAGCGGGGGTTGGGTAGAAAAAGCTAAAAAAAACTTGAGAAAATGTGGTAATGTGCATGCCAGACCACTAGTTGGCAGTGCCTTGTTTATAGGGAAACTTAGTGACTTAGTACATTCACATGCCAGGTCAGTAGTGGGCGATGTTTTCTACAAAAACAAACACTTATGATCAATTTGGAGTTGATTAAGCGTGTGGTGTTAACCGCCCCGGCGATTATTTATCGGACCCAAGGGTGTAGTTTTTTTGGAGGAACAAATCGCTGTAAAGGACGCCACATATGAGAGAAAAAGTCGAGCTGTCCTGAAGGCCGTCACTGTGTAATGTTCCCGGTCTCCATCCATCAGTGCCACTCATCTCCTCCCACTCGCTGTCCTGCTTTCATCACTCAATAAGCACACCAGATCCACCCCCCCCGACTTGTCTCAACTCACCCCCCACGCCAGACCTGCTGAGCCAATCACAACCCGACCCGGCTGGTATTCCAAAAATGCAACTTTCTTCTGCCCACTGTTTGCAAAGGCGAGCCAACAATGTGACGTGGGCCCCGACTATGCCTGGTTGCCATGAGAACAAATATGCTCTTTTGACTTCCTCTTTTACCATAATATTCCACTCTTTGTGCAACTTCCTGCGATCAATTTCAATCCGGTTTGACTCCGTCTGTCGTTCCACCTTTGCCTGATAGGATCATCAGTCATTCGGTCCGCGAGCTCACTCTGCAGACAAAGCTTTAGGGGGGGGGCAGAAAAATAATTGGCTGATTGTACAGGATCTAAAGGATGCTTAGATGAATACGCATGCTCTTTCCAACTGTGTCACGGTCCCCGGAGACATTTGTAGCGGAAAGGTCAGCACCGACATCACATTGCTCAGGAAGCAAATATATTGATTTGGCCGGGTCGATTCGCACGAGATAAAACTTGCTCACTGTTGCTGTGCGCATAAACACAGACTAAGCTTGCGGCACTGTGATCTTCATTGGGAGGTATTCACGGTACTACATTCATGTTGTACTTTATTGGCAGAATCCCACCAAAACTGCGATACAGACAGACAGCTTCTATCCGGGAAAGCAAATTGTTGCCATTGTTACAGTTCTGCAAAACTATACACATTTTTTTAACAAATACTTATTAGTACTCAAACCCGGTTCCATCAACCAAAACGCCCATGTCCCTGCAAAGTGACACAGCCCATGAATCATTGCCCATTTGCTAATGATTATGAAACTTTGAGGCTATCTGTATTATAGGTATTCTAATATGAAGTGAAAGGTCTAAGGAATAATGCATGTACAGAAAATGGATCCTTGGTGGAGGTTTAGATTTGACAGTCCTAAAATGCTCCGACTTCCAGATGGCAATGATTCAATTTGCCTCTTTGGGTGTCACGTTTACACAATACGGAAAACAATGCCTGTCTTTTTATTTACGCAACAAAACAAGATAATATCTGAGCCCGTCTGGGTAATTCCAGATTAGTACCACAATCATACGGCTGTTTACAAACTGGGGACCCTTCTTGTGCTCCTTTCTCTGTGGGACCGACCTGTGGTCAAAGCTAAGGGGAAGTCTGGTCTCTAGATAAGGAGGAGACAAGAGGATGGGCGAGTAGACACCCAAATAGAGACGAGACAGATTTGACGGCAAGAAAGGCGGATTCCAGATCAGACTGAAAAAAAAACAATTAAAGTCTATGAATCACGGCTAATCTACTTATTCCCTGAATGCCGGGTTTAAAGGACTTGGGAATTTGTTGTTGGACTTTTATGGACTTGCCAAATGTGTGAGAACACTATTGTTTACGCAGCGAACAGGATATGCAGTTTTCCCGGGAAAAGACCTGGACAGGAAGCGTCTCACAGGGAAAAAAACACAACAGAGACTTTGCTACCGATGAAGGTAAGCCGGCGGCGACGTACAACCTCTGGTCTGATTCACGACCTCGCAATGAAAAAAGGGATGCGTTGGAATGATTAAAAACATCAACATGGCCGTCAATGTCATCCCTACAAATGTTTACAGATAGGAAAGCAACAACATTCAGTACATCAATGGACACTGAGCCCGTAAGAGACGATTACATCCGTTTCGACAATCTCCAGCCCAGATTGAATTCATCAGACAGATTGCAGAGGCAGATTAAGCATAGCGGGACAGACAATGCACAGCACAAGATGGAATGGTCTTAGGAATTTGCACAGAGAATGGCGAAGGAAGGGGGAGACGGTGTGCAGCAGGGGACGTCGGAAGACGTTTTTTTTTAAGAACATAGCTTAAGGTTACTTGGAAATCCATAGTGTCCACCTAATCACAAATCAAATCACTGCTTCCATCTTATCTTTTATCTCTACAGGAAGTAGGAACACATGCATTGAGGGCAAGTAAGTCTTTTGTATTCCCAGACCATCTCTACCTCATATGTGGACGGACCGTTTGCAAAGAAGGACTAGAGCGGCTTTTAAGAGGACGGAAGTTGAAAAGCCTGCGGGGGGAAAGTGCCTTGTGACGGATCACCACGGGTGCCAAGAACTGCTAAGAAAATTCCACACCTCTTAGAACGCTTCCCTCCGTTCCCCGCTCTCTCCGAGGCGGCCTCGGGTGGCAAGGAAATAATAGACTGAAAAGGGACAGCTTGTAAGGTGCAGATAAAAGCTGGCAAAAGAGTTGTGGGGGGGGGGACCGGGAGACTTTCCCATGGACCACCGTTGAGCCGGAATGACTGACAGATTGATAGAGGCCGATCCACTTCATCACATGCTGACCCCCGACCTCCAATCAGTCACAGCAGTTAGCATTCTCTTTCTGGGGCGCACCGTGAAGACCGCTCCCTAATTTGTATGGGAGGAATCACAAAAAGTGTCCATATTGAGTGGTTAAATGCCAAGATAATCCCTCAGAGGGGTGAAACATAGCTGAAATAACTCCCTTGTTTGGGCCAACACGTCAAGAAAACTATAGGACTACAGTCATCAGAGCCAGACCTCCGCTAAGGGGGACATTAACAAAAGCAATAGTTTGATTACATTTCAGTAGATGTTTAGATAAAAGGCTAGTTAGCTGAATTTACAAATTCTCATTGATAAAGAGTGACTAAGCACTTTAATCCATCTAATCCATAACTATTTGAGCTGAGTGGCTAGCTAGCTAGATAGCTGGTTAAGTTGCTAGCTTGCTAGTTAAGAAGATAAAAACTTACAAGAATCTTGAAACTAGTTCGGTAGCTAAGTCATCAGAGCCAGACCTCCACTAAGGGGGACATTAACAAAAGCAATAGTTTGATTACATTTCAGTAGATGTTTACATAAAAGGCTAGTTAGCTGAACTTACAAATTCCCATTGATGTGGAGTGAGTAAGCACTTTAATCCATCTAATCCATAACTATTTGAGCTGAGTGGCTAGCTAGCTAGATAGCTGGTTAACTTGCTAGCTTGCTAGTTAAGAAGATAAAAACTGACTCTTGAAGACTCTTGAAACTAGTTCGGTAGTTAAGTGATGAAAATGATGGCTTACATGTAAAATTGATCCAGAAAACTACTTTTACATCTTGAGAGCTAAGTTGCTACGTTAGCAAATTAGATGAGCTAGATCAGGGGTCAGCAACGCCCTTCGCAATGTTCAAGTATTTAAGACCCAAACTTGTTGGGGCCAGAAAACATGTTTGTCAACAAATGTAAACAGAGTTTACATTTAATTTACACACATATTTATGTACATTTATCTTCTATATTAGCAAGATCCGATACTAGCAAGAGTACTCCATCAACTCCTCGTTTTCTCCTCTGAACTACTTTGAGACCCCAAAATTCCCTCGAAATCATGGGAGACGCGCAATTCGCTCTGCATGCGAGCACATCGCTGCACATTTCTTCAGGCGTCAGGTATAAACTTTTGAAAGTGAATAAGATATTGTTTTTGAATTATGTTTTGCGTCTATTTTCCTTTAGTGAGCAAGGAGGAAAAATGGCTCTTTTGATATGAAAGGTTGCGAACCCCTGAGCTAGACGATGAAATGGTTATCAGGGAAGCTGGCCAATTGGGAGGTTGGGAGGCTTCTGGGGTGAAGCAGAGACAGGTACAAAGAAGATGAAGACGAGGAGGAGGTCCAACGCCGCTCCGTCAGCAGGAAAACACGTGGAAGAAACAAGCTGTGAACGAGCAGATTATTGCCTCACACCGTACAGTCCAGAGGGCTCTGCAGAGAGGTGAGTGTGTTAATGTGTATGAGAGCGAGTGAGTCATTGCTATCAGCTCAGGCACTCCTTCACACATTGGTGAGCCTCTTTTTCTGGGAACCAACAAGTGCCGCTGACTAAAAAGTTCCTGGTCAGGCACAAAGGAAGTGCGGAAACGCAGTATTTCGCCAAAACAACGTAGTCATTAAGGAAGGCTCGACCTTGGAAGTCAGTGGCAGGGTCCAAGCGCACAATTTGTGGAGAGGAAGGCAGCTGCGCCTCTCAACGAAATGTGTGTGTGTGTGTGTGTGTGTGTGTGTGTGTGTATGTGTGTGTGCAGTTAAAGGGAAATGAGGCCCAAAGAGATCAATCTGACATCAGTTAGATGGATGACAGCTCTCATGTTCAGGGATGAAACCATCCGCTTGGGAAGAGGTGGGGGCTGGTGGAGAGAAACGTCAACACACTGTATCGAGTAACAGGTCAAAGGAGAAAGCGATTGCTGGATTTAATGAAAGCGGCAAATTAAAAGTCATGCTTGTTTTTCTGCGAATACGCGGATTAAGAGTGGTCCAAGGGTAGTGGATGATGGGGCTTGGTGGTGGTGGGTGGGTGGGGGGGTGAGGGGGGATGGACTAAAGTCATCCAGGAAAATAAAACTAGCAAAGCGACAGATTACAGTCACCAAATTCCATCTGGGATTTGGATTTTCGCTGAATGGCTTTCTGGGAAGTGCAGGTGGGAGAATATTTTATTAAACCTTTAAAAAGGTCTTTAAAAACCTCACACAAAAACTGATTATATAAAAAATATCATACATTCTTCCATAGTCTTTTAAAACTACTCCAGTCTGAGATATACATAAAGCGTTTTTGACCCTTTTTTTGATGGCAGCAACATTTATTTTTTCTACAGCGCCAAAAAACATTCCAAACATCAACAGCAAAGCACTGGTGCAGAAAACCCAAAAAGTTGTACAATTTTGCTGCATGTTTTGAATGGGAAAACACAGTGCCATCTCCTGGATTAATACTAAAATGAATATCAAATCCTCACCTAAATGACTGCATATATTAAGATAAAACGTCCCCAGGACGTCTAAAGGGTCAAACAAGCATACACAACGTGTGATGAACTAGCCGTCTAGTCGTGGTTGTTTGCATTGTGTCAACTTAAAAACACAGGCCCTCCACCACTCGTCTAATTGACCCCCCACTTATTTAGAGAGGCCCCCTAACCTGGACAATTTGGACTCCAATTTCTCAACCCCTCACCATCCATCTCTCTTTACCCCTCTCACGCAGCGTGACCGACCCGCCGGGCAGGCCTCAAGTTACCTACTCGGTCTCTGTCACACACCATTATTGCTCGTCTTGTCACCTGAAATATGAACACCCCCGCTACTCGTGATAGGTCTTGATTTAAAGGTTATTGGGGGCCGATGGGAGGGGGGGGGTGCAGGTGAAGAGGATATTGCACAAGATATTTCAACATTCTCTCTCGTGAATCACATCGGTAACACTGAAAATATGAAGCAATGAACCTGTAGGGTTCCATCACACTAATGTAAACACAGCAGCAACATAATGACACACATGCACATCATTATGTGGGGGCGGGCGGGGGGGGGGGGGGGGGGGTACACATGTTGCAAATACGCGCCAATCCATGTTGAGTGGATCTGACTGTGCACGGATATAATCAAATACTATATGTATGACCTTTTGATTGTATTATCTCATAAGTGGAAACACAACAGCACTAGGGTGCTATTTTGCATGATTTACTTGGAAAAATATACACAAAACAAGCACACCCATTGTTTATTGAACCCTACAATTTTACCTCATGTTAACACAACAGCACTAAAGTGCAAAAGAGATCAGAAAAAACCCATTTAATGCATCCTAACATCTATTTCCATTAAACAAAATCCATATTTTATATGATTTATGCAGTGTAAGACACACATGCATATACAACAATCAGCTTTTGAGGATCCCAGCATCTTAACTATGACCTGGAGCCAGAAAACAGGAACTCTCTATAGTATTCCACCTCATCAATGTAAACACCATGCCATAATGGCATATCATTGCCCTAATAAGGACAATTTGCATAGTTCAGGCACACCGAATAATCCCATTTTAGGATGCTCAAAACACATTTCTGTAGTAGCCTAGTACCATATTAACTATGCCCGACTGCAGTAGAAATAATGACAATACTACTACTGTACAAATAGACATATATGCACACAAAATAATCACATTCATATAGATGTTTTGCATCCAAACTTGTGACAGAATCCAAAACAAAAACAGCACCACAATACCCCCATAGCCACACAACGCATTAAAAGACACAAAATAATCCAATTGTTAGAATGTAAACCATGACCACCCTGAACTTCACGACCCCCCTCCCTACTCCTCCATCAGCTTTAAGCAGCTTTCTTCCCTCCAAAGTGTGGCTTGTTTTTGCAAACGTGAGGGGAACTTATCACACATTGCGAAAGGGATTAAATCTGAACAGGTTGGCCAAAGCTGTGCGCGTAAACAACATCATAATAACAGGTTGGAGCTTAAAAAAGGGTACAAAAAAATCAGAGTAAGGGAGGGGGGGTAGTGGGGTTGAGAGTGAGAGGCGCCCTACAGATTTGCATTATCATGACAACGGCAGCCTATTGCTCGCATCACAAATTCATTGCATATTCAGGACGCCGAGGGGGCAAATGTGCACCATAACGATGCTGCATGGCTTCAAGTTTAGCGTGCAAGTGCACTGGAGGATTCTCGTCAAAAGCCCCCCAAAAAAGAGATACTTACTTTGGGTTTGTGCTGTTCCAGAACACGCTGTGGCGCTCGGAGGAAGCGAACCAGGCGCACAAGCTCACAAGGCAGCCCACAATCCAAACCAAATCCATGGTGGACGACACCAGGCGTGCACACGGACACACACACACACACACAACTCAGGTCGGGTTGTGCGAAGAAAAAAAACCCGTCACCGAGAAAGTCTAGACTTAGTAAGAAATAGCAAATAAAGTCAACAAATAGTGTCACAAAAAGAAGAAGAAGTAGGTCGTTTCAGCCACACAAATCCGTAGTGAATGAGTGCCTGTGCTGGCGTGGCTGCTGGTTTTGTGAAACGCCCACCGACGTAAACCCCGCCTCCTGCCACACAAACAACCAATCAGAGGCCTGTCCGAGAAGCGCGAGCGCCTCAGGTTTTTCCGGATTAACTTCAGGTTTACACTTTGGGGATAGTAGATTGGATAACGGCAGAATATAGGATTTAGAAATACTACATTCTCTTTTTTTTGTAAAAACCATTTTGATATGCGGAAGTAAATACAGATAAATACACTTTACTGTAAATCTGCCATGGATTTAATCTGTTTGTACTGCTTTATAGTCAGAGCTATGTCTAATACTTTTGGTTAACGTTGCAAAATATAAGAAGAAACTATCTTTCAGCATGATGAAAACTAAGTTCAATCAACACTTCTCAGACAATATTCACATTTTTAGTGGAGCCTAATGTTCCTTCTCCTGAAATTATTTTGTGTTTACATACAAAATAATCCCATTTTAATGTGTTGTCGGATGCTAGCATGTATCATGAGCCCATTAATGCTATTGTTGTTATTGTTTATTTGTCAACCTCTGCCTGCAATGCACATTAAATAAGCTAGCCTCTGTTATTTCTGCAAAGAGACTTCTTGCTACATTTCTGAATTCTACTCCACGACACTTCACATGAGGACGGACTACATAAATGTCGGGAATGATTATCCTCCCGAGTGAGCCGTATCAAAATAGCAATAACATGTAGTGAAACATGAGCATCGAGCCGTTCAGTGGAAGCGTGTAGCCCCCCCCCTCCCCACGCTAGCTGTCACATACACGACGAGGCCTCCTCATTTTCGCTTCCATTGACATGGATAATGTGGAGTGAGAGCAGCTTGTTCAGCCTACTGAGCTGCATGGCCTTGAGGGGGTCGGGGGGTTGGGGGCTTATGTATATACTTCTGCTTGACATGACACTTTATTTTCTACCTCCTCTAAGCAGCAGTAAGCAACAGTATTGAAAGGCGACCAAGCAAACAACGACGAAGAAAAACATCGGAAAATGATTCCTATGAAAACAATTTAGATGCACCAACTCAAAGTGTACACAGTTAAAGTCATATTCTACTCACTGAAACACTAATTCACACCAATTCACAAAACCGGCACTGGCGGTAATTGGAAGCAGGCAATAAACTAGCCTATGATCATGATTTGGAGTGCATGAGACAGTAGAAATCTGCCTACAGCTACAGCTCTTTATGCCATTGTTTTATGACCTGGCTAACGGCGTTACTTTTTACAGTAACGGGTAATCAAACTAATTACTTTTACTGTCAGCATAACGTTACTGCACGTTACTGTTTAGAGTACATAAGCAACGAGGATTGGCTAAGGTTTAGTAAGATTGCGTTTTCAGCCAATCAGAGAACTTGGGTGTTTAGAGCACGTCCAAACATTCATTCATTCATTCATTTTCTTCCGCTTTTCCTCACGAGGGTAACGGGGGTTCTGGAGCCTATCCCAACTGTCTTCGGGCGAGAGGCGGGGTACACCCTGGACTGGTCGCCAGCCAATCACAGGGCACATATAGACAAACAACCATTCACACTCACATTCATACCTATGGACAATTTGGAGTCGCTAATTAACCTAGCATGTTTTTGGAATGTGGGAGGAAACCGGAGTACCCGGAGAAAACCCACGCATGCACGGGGAGAACATGCAAACTCGACACAGGGTTGAGTCGAACCCTGGTCCTCCTAGATGTGAGGTCTGCACGCTAACCACTCGTCCGCCGTGTCACCCCACGTCCAAACAGCGTTTGCCAAATGGAAGTACAGACACTACTTTAACCTCCTTGATGTCAAAGGTAAAATATACATTATGTCCCTGAAAAAAACTTTTCCACGTCTTACTGGTAACTAATTACTTTTGTAGTGGAGTAACTCAGTAACTTTTTTTTGAGAAGTAACTAGTAACTATAACTAATGACTTTTTTTTAAAGCAACATGCCCAACACTGCTCAGCGGTTAATTGAGTAAAGGAGTTAATTGCAGCATTTACGATATAGTGGATAACATCGCTTGTTGGAGACACCACCACCAGACCAATTTCCATAAAGTTATTTTTACATTTTATGCAGAGAAGGATCCAACTGTCATACTTGGTAATCTTTTTATAAGAGACAATATATTCCGTGCTCAGGGGCTCTCTGTTTTCACACATTTATGTAATCGGCCTGGAAAAAATTCTAACTCAAATTGACAAAGCACTGCAGAGAGTGTGAGAGTGCAACTGCGGAATGGCACACACAAATTTATATATATGCTAATTGTGTGCTATTCGGTGTCAAGCAGGTCACTGCAAGTAATGTGTTTGTATTCCGGAGGAAAAGCGCTCATCCCCGTGGATCTATTTTTTTGTTGTTGTTGTTGAGAGCCCAATTGTTTTCTGTAGCGGAGGTGGGAAGATGAGAGGATGAGAGGGAGCGCCGACGTAATTGTTATTTGCAATCAAATGGAATTGTTGCAGAAAAGCCTCCACCTGACTGGAGAGATTGTGTGTGGAAAACCATGGCTGGAGGAATAGGGTCCATTTATAATTGAACAGCCTACCTATTAAAGGACTGGATTTGTGAGTAAAATGTAAAGTAGAACCAGCACTATATGCTATTTTTTTATTGTTGCCACAAACACATAAACCCTTTCACCTCAAATCCTGGCGGAATTCACCCTGCGGCTGCAAAATAAGATGATGGGAAAAAGCGTTTCATGTAGGCGAGGAGAACGTGACAGTCCATATGAATATAGTATTTTCTTAAAAAAAACATTTCAACCAAAGTAATTAGATGATGTCATGGAGTTGTACTCTCCGTGATCCCTGCAGGGGGACTCAGTAAAACACAGACCTCTGCACTACGATAACGACATGATTGATGTTTTTGTTGTCACTTGCTATGCTCGCTGCCATGTGTCTTAGTTACTGACAACAACCTTTTTTTTTTTAAATGCTGTGTAATCGACCCACATATGTGTCATGTGTTATTATCACTTATCATGCCTGCTATATTAGGTAATTCAACTATAAAGGTGACTATAGGGGTGTTATTATGTCTACAGTGCTCTAGTAGTATAAATAAAAAGGAAAAATGATTTACAATCCACAAAAAAAAATATGAAAGGGGGCTGCACGGCGGTTGAGTGGTTAGCACACAGACCTCACAGCTAGGAGACCTTAGTTCAATCCCACCCTCTGTGTGGAGTTTGCAAGTTTTTCGCCGTGCATGCGTGGGTTTTCTCCGGATACTCCGGTTTCCTCCCACATTCCAAAAACATGCTAGGTTAATTGGCCACTCCAAATTGTCCATAGGTATGAATGTGAGTGTGAATGGTTGTTTGTCTATATGTGCCCTGTGATTGGCTGGCGACCAGTCCGGGGTGTACCCCGCCTCTCGCCCGAAGACAGCTGGGATAGGCTCCAGCAACCCCGCGACCCTCATGAGGAAAAAGCGGTAGAAAACGAATGAATGAATGAATTTACAATCCACAAAAAAAATGAAAGGGGGCTGCACGGCGGTTGAGTGGTTAGCACACAGACCTCACAGCTAGGAGACCTTAGTTCAATCCCACCCTCTGTGTGGAGTTTGCATGTTCTCCCCGTGCATGCGTGGGTGTTCTCCAGATACTCCGGTTTCCTCCCACATTCCAAAAACATGCTAGGTTAATTGGCCAAATTGTCCAGAATGTGAGTGTGAATGGTTGTTTGTCTATATGTGCCCCTGGTTCTCGTCCGAAGACAGCTGGAATAGGCTCCAGCACCCCGTGTGACCCTCGTGAGGATAAGCAGTAGAAAATGAATGAACGAATGAATGAAAAATGAAAGGTTTAACAGAAGGCTCCATGTAATTAGATTTCCTCTAACTCCGTGTAAACATACTGAATAAGTTATCCTCTTCTATGCTGCAGAAGCTTGTTGCCACTTTCTCCCTTCTGCCTCTCCATCGTAACAATTATAGGAGAAGTGGTTGAGTCCCTTTGGTCGTGAATACAAATGAGGTTTTTGCTGATGCCCTGTCATTACGTCCCATCCCCAAACAATGGGGCCGTGTATTTACATGAAGAGAACTGCATTGGTTCCAGCCATGTCCACTCGCTACCTGAGCTGCCATGGAGTGTGTGCTGCTTTGTTAGTCAATGCAACTCTGCAGGACGTGCTCCTGAACCCCTGTGCTTTTTCTTTACTCACAATGGGAGTGAAGTGTTTCCTGTAATTAGCATTGCACAGGTCGGCCTCCTCTTATAAAATAGAGCAACTGTGGCATAAACAATGCTTTAGTGTGCGTGCAAAGAACTGCATTTTTTGTCTGCATCAACGCACTTGGAAAAAGGTTAATGATTTAGGGAGGCTATTTGAAAGCAAAACAAAGGTCACCGGATAGCAAACGAAGCGTCACAGTGGCCAGCTGTTAATTAGCTGTGGCTAATAATAGGAGGTGTTGATTGACTCAAATGAATGATGATGAACGTGATGGCTAACAGGTAAGAAAGATGATATCTGGCTGACAGGATTGCTTGGACGCGGAAGGAAAAGCACCCCCACACAGACACACGTATTTACTAGCGCATATCCGCCATGCGAGCCAAGGCGAGAGACAAAGAGCAGCTGAGAAGGAGGCGGAAGAAGATGAAGAAGAGGAGTGGAGGAGGAGGAGGAATGGGAAGAAACACACATTAGATAACGAGAAACCAAAAAGCAAAAGTGAGGAGGCGAGCAAGATGAGAGTGAAAAGCTTAAAAAAGATTTAGCGAAGAGGGACGATATGCAAATAAAAAAGAAAGCAAATGAGCTGCAAAATAAACACACGATGAAGCCGCTAACAAGCAAACACGCTAATGACTGACCTGCTTTAATCGCCATTTCTTGAGGCCGTTTAGGATTTTTGAAGGCGCAATGAATCATTTCCCTTAAAAACAGTAATTAGTGACGAATCCTAGACAAACAAGTGTGACATTTAAAGTTTGGTTTTTACATTCTAAATCACACTGGACGTCTAATGGTCTCTGATGGAGAATCCCTTATTATACAATTTTACAGGTTTAAGATCCCAACATAGGTATTTGAAGTGTGTTGTCCGAAAGCATGTACGGCGGTCAAGTGGTGAGCGCGCTCAGTTCAATTCCACCCTCGGCCATCTCTGTGGAGTTTGCATGTTCTCCCCGTGCATGTGTGGGTTTTCCTACAATTTCCTCCCACATTCCAAAAACATGCTAGGTTAATTGGCGACTCCAAATTGTCCATAGGTATGAATGTGAGTGTGAATGTTTGTTTGTCTATATGTGCCCTGCGACTGGCTGGCCACCAGTCCAGGGTGTACCCCGCCTCTCTCCCGAAGACAGCTAGGATAGGCTCCAGCACCCTCGCGACCCTCGTGAGTATAAGTGGTAGAAAATGAATGAATGAAAGTATATAGCCCATCATTCAGTCACAAACTGGAGGTGGTATCTACATCTGTAGCCACAGCCGCCCTGGGTAGTAGTCTGATGGAAATATAGGCTGTCAATTCTCACCTACGGCCTCTCTGACCGCCACCAAACATTCATTCACATTCATACACCAGTGTGGGCAGCGCTGGAGGCAAGGTGTCTTTCCCAAGGACGACCTGCTCTACCCCCCGAGCCACTGCCCATATCATCCACTTTTCACATATACACTGTAACTGTACACATAAAAGATATATCGTACTATAAGTCGCTCCGGAGTATAAGTCGCACAAGGCAAAAATGCATAATTAGGTAGAAAAAAACATACATAAGTCGCACTGGAGTATAAGTCGCATTTTTTGCGGGTAATTTATTTTACTACTTGACCAAAACAGGCATTACATCCTCTTGGAAGGCAAGTTCTAACAATAAAAGAATAGAGAACAGGCTGAATAGGTGTAAGATATGCTAACACAATGCTTATTCAGCTACACAAAAAAATAACATGAACAGAAAAGGTGTCCAGTGTTTATGTAACATAAACAGTTTTTTCATTTATAAGTTGCTCTGGAGTATAAGTCGCAGGAACAGCCAACCTATGAAAAAAAGTGCGACTTATAGTCCGGAAAATACGGTATATCACATAGAAGAACGTATCATTAAGGAGTGAGACAGGTGGACACAAACACTACTAGTGCTAACATTACAGCCAGCATCATAACAGGTTTTACTATTTGCTGAATAAAAACTAAATCAAACTTACAGCTCCTGCATTTATAGCGCCGGGCTTTATTTTAAGATGTGTAGTGAAGCCACAACTTCACTCAAAATTGGAGCAAAACAAATCAGGGAGATGATACATTTGGTGCTCATAGATCAGCTGTATCATTGACTATTACTCTTTTCTTTCAATAAGGGCAAGTTTTCATAACAAGGGACCTTTAAAGTTAAAGACTGGCAAAGAAACCAAGAAGAAGACATGAAAGACAAGCTTTCCTTATCATTTGTGCTTCAAGGCGCACACAGACGAATAACAGCTACACTTATCGTCAAAACATGTCAATTGGTAATGTAAACAAATGTACATCAACGCTATAAAAATATGGAAACTTTCATTAAAACCACTTGGGGTCCGAGTCTATTCAACACAGATAAATGCTCTGTAAAACCTAATATCTTAATTACATATTGATTATTGTTCCAGTGTAAAAGATTTCCACGAGTGTAGTGTATTTACAGCTTCAGCATATAAAAACACACAATATTTGCAATATTCTGAAGGATATGGTCCACTATGAGAGTTTTAGAAGGAAGGGAGCCAGTGCATAAATATATCAGTGAATGCTGGAGGAGAAGCGGATGCCAAAGGAATACGAGGGGGCTGCGTGAGAGCGAGAAGGAAGGGAGAAAAAAAAATGATAGGAATAGACAGGAAGCGAACGAGGAGGACAAGATGTAATAAGATGCCCAGATGAGGCGTAAGATAGAAATAAAAAGAGACAGGATGCGGTGGCGAGGCCGTAAGGTGGAACAAGATAATAAAGAGGCAGTAAGCAGAGCGATGATTTAGAGGCCAGCAACAGATTATTACTGCAGGAAATTCAGGAGACTCTATACTAGACAACAGAGGATAGCTTTGTTGGAGGTGAATAAAAAGTTATGATTGAATGCAGGCAAAAGACTTTGGGAGAAAACCGTCGGAGACTTCAAGTGTTTATCTCCAAAAATTAGGCACCGAGAAAATGTGTAGCCAAGAGGTGTGAGAAAGTGGGCAGGTGGGAAAGCAGCGAGGAACTCAATGGTGAAATGTAAAAAGAAGTCGGGACAAAATAGCCGGGAGAAAAGTGAAAAGAGGCCGAGATTGACACTCCAGTGTAAATAGGCAGAGACGGAATGAAAGAGGCAGATTCCTCAAAAGGCCCTTCAATATGTATGAGAGCGGCTCCATAGACGGAGAGCGGCGACACAGGTTGCCGCTGAAAGGGAAAAGAGCCCTTCTGCTTGTCAGTGGACTTTACAGTCGGTCCCTGAGAAAGACGACCACCCAGAGAGTGTGTTTACATCTACACAACATGACACAACAACAGTCTCCTCAACATGGCGACGACATCGTTCCAACACAACGTACTGAATGGCGTTTGAATGGTAATACATCACCGCACATCATAGCAATCCCATATGAATGACATAACACTTTATCTGATTGGACACTGAATGCTATCGTCTTCTGGCAAAGCTGTGGCATCATTGCTTTGGCGTTTTTCATCTTGGCTTTGATCTTGCCGAAGAAATGTTTCTAGATGTAAAAATAACTACCCTCCCCTCCCCCACATAGAAACAGATATAAAACCCAGCTGCTTTCTTTTGATTTAATGATCCAAAAGCAGACATAAGACAGAAGTCCATTTCTGCCAAGTAGGATTCAATATTAATAAAGTGAAGATTTCCATACTTACTTACATACACCATAGAAAACCTGTTTATGACTTTCGTTCATTCATTCAGAGGGTCGTGGGGGGTGCTGGAGCCTATCCCAGCTGTCTTTGGGCGAGAGGCAGGGTACACCCTGGACTGGTGGCCAGCCAATCACAGGGCACATATAGACAAACAACCATTCACACTCACATTCATACCTATACGAAGAGAACATGTAAACTCCACACAGAGATGGCCGAGGGTGGGATTGAACTTGGGTTTCCTAACTGTGAGGTCTGCGTGCTAAACACACAACCACTGTGCAGCCCTTGAAACTTTCAAATAAAAAAAAATATATATATATTACTCAGATTGCATGTTCTCCCCGTGCCTCCCACATTCCAAAAACATGCTACGTTAATTGGCGACTCCAAATTGTCCATAGGTATGAATGTGAGTGTGAATGGTTGTTTGTCTATATGTGCCCTGTGATTGGCTGGCCACCAGTCCAGGGTGTCCAGGGTCCAGTCCCGAAGACAGCTGGGATAGGCTCCAGCAACCCCCCGTGATCCTTGTGAGGATAAGTGGTACAAAATGAATGAATGAATGAATATTACTCAGAGCCCTGTAGACATTAAATAACACCCCTATAGTCACAAAATGGGCGATTGTCAACATTGAAAGCTAGTTTTTAGTGCAAAACCTCAAAGGTTTTCAGCATTGTTCTTGGCTCAAAGCATTTAAACAGTTAACGATTGGTGTGAATGCAACATTGACACCTTTTTGACGCGTATTTTGGCAGCTTGAATGTTTGATTCTCAACGTTTTGTATGTTGGCACACAACAGAATGAGTGTGGGTGATGGTTTTTCAGCTTTCTCCCAACAACCTGCCGCAACTTTTCCATTACTGAGAGGGATTTTTAAACCAAATCTGTGAACGGGGGCCAGCTGAGCTCGTTTCTCAGACCAAATTGGAGCTGAAGAGGCAAAGACGGCCTTGTTATACTTGCAAAGAGCCGGCCCGCATGCACCTGAGCCTCTTGTCTTGTCCAGCAGATGAAAGAGAACAGCGCATGAACTCACACTGTCAATCCTGAACATGCTAAAGCCCTCCGTGTTTGCTAATGGCCTCTTGTTGGGCATTAGTGAAGGTGACAAGCTCCCCAAAGAGTCGAGATGTGTCCAAAGTGGGCTGACCTACCCATCACTGACAAGGCCCTGGAGGGGAGGGGGGCTGGCATATTCCCAAAATATAGTGGCGACTTGACCCGGGCTGTCATGTTGAGAGAGGACAGAAAGTGACACCGCTGCTAATGAGAGGTTCTGTTCTGCATAAATGTTTACTAGACAGCGTCTAGTGTTGCATTTGCTTTTTATGAGGATGTAAAAGTTAGATTGAAAGCCCTGTAACAGAATTATATGACGAATGCATGACACCATGTCAAACAATTAAGACACTCGAATTGTTGCCTGTGCTATTATTATTATTATTATTATTATTATTATTATTTTTATTATTATTTTTATTTTTATTTTTATTTTTATTTTTATTTTTATTTTTATTTTTATTTTTATTTTTATTTTTATTTTTATTTTTATTTTTATTTTTATTTTTATTTTTATTTTTTTTGTCGGATTGACTTAAAATTTTTCGTACGTTACGTTACAAAATTGGGCACACACCTTGAGGGGACTGACGAGCACACATGCATAAAATATTAGCATGTTTGGTTGAAAAAGATGGACGCCATCAAGGCACACAAGAACAATTTTTTTTACATTTTTAATAAATTTGTAAAAATTATTATTATAATTTTTTTACATTAATAAATAAATAAATAACATTATGAAATATGTCACAAATCCATGCAGGTGCGTCTTGAAGTGTTTGTTGTCCTACGAACTACCCCTAATCAATTTTTTTATTCACTTTTATCACTTTATTATTGTCGACATTTGTGGAGACGGAAGAAACACTAATTTTTGTATTTCACTAATGCGCACCCCTATTCGCTAAATATAGCAACCATGCTAAATTGATCTCTTTGTATGAGATGTGTTATGAAGCGGAACAAAGTCTGAACATTCATGTGTTTCGATCTGATCAATATTAAGTACCTTTGATCAAATGTAGAATTTCTACAGCTTCTGCTTGGACATTAATACGCGCTAAACCCGTTCTACTAACACTGGGAACGCCATCGTAGGTTGGATTGTGGGGTTTAAAGTGTGCGCTTCCAATATCTACACAAACTATTATGTGGCAGTAGCCACGTTTACATGAGTTTTTCTCTTTCCGAATGGAATCTTGCCGAAAACAATGGTATACATGGAAAGGAATATTCCAATCTCTTGTCTACATGCGCCAGAATAGTCAATGGGGCATGCCCAGTAAAATGTAAACGTCAACATCACGTGATACCGACTTCCCCGAGTTTTTCTTTCACTTGTTGGAATAACTCCATATTGCCAGTTTTTCCTTTGTCCAGTCTTGAAATTTAGTTTGGCTCAAAATCAAACTTTCCGCAGCAGTCCAGTGCTGATTGCTCGCCTCCATTTTTAAAAGTGAAGAACGCGTGGAGCTGCGTGTTACGTCATATCTGAGCATGCGCTGAAAGAACGCACCCGGGATCAATTTAAACAGGAAAAGATCAAATTCAATCTTGCTAATATTTTATAATTAAACTCAGGACATGTTTTATATAGATATATATTTTCTTTTTTAATAAAAATAGACTTGTGAATAAAGTATAGAAGGGTTTAGATTCTGTCTGTAGATTCCGCCAATAAACAACAGAAGAAAAACACAACAAAGAAGAACTGACTTTCCGTTTGAGCGTGTACAAGATACCTCAATCGGATTGGGGAAAGGAATATTCCACCCAGTGAATCCCATTATATATTCATTCGGATTGGCACTTTTCTTTCGGAAAGAGGTGTATACAAAGGTTAAATTCTTTCCGTTTGAGCAAGTAAAGCGAATGCAATTGGAATCAAAACTAAGGCACAATGTGACAAATATTATGGCCGGTGAGTGCACATTTGTCGATAGTTTGAGCACAATAGATAGAGTAGGAAAGTATGCAGTGCAGTGGTGTGAATGTATAAACACAGGAATGTGTGTGTAGTCGATACGCTTTGAGGCCTGTGAGGTATCGACGCAGATTGAACATGTGTGGTCCTGTGGCTCACAAAAGGCAGGACTTGCATATGTGTGCCAGAGTGCCCTGTTGAAAAATCTGCTGCCGAGCAATTACTCCACCCTGCATTCACAGCGACACATGCCGCCACTCTGTGCTCCTATAGAGGAGGCAATAACGCCCTCGCTGCCTCTTTTCCATATGAAGAGGCACACTCTGCACTAGCTAGGAAAAACAATAGAATTTTACAACCCTCATCAACAGCACTTTCTATCGCTTAAAGTGATGCATTATTGTGCCTCCTGTCTCCTCGGACAAATTCCCAAATTAAGCATCCCGTCTCCCCGCCTTCTGTCCAAAGCGGCACACTTCTCCACACTCTCTCTCATATTACTTAACACTAAAAGATTGCCAATGCATTTTACTGCCTCTTCCCTTTCTTCACCCACCTATCGTCCACATGCTGCTTATTGTCTCTCGCCTTTTGTGTGTCTAAAGGAGGAGAAAATCCATTTTACAGCGGCTTCTCCCAAATAAAGTGGCCCACTCCGGGCGTCTTTCTTAAAAACACAAATCAATACACTACCGCTCAAAAGTTTGGGATCACTTGGAAATTTTTTTGGCCAGTCTGAGATATGGCTTTTTCTTGGCAGTCCTGCCATGAAGTCTGAAGTCCTGAAGTCCTGAAGTCGTGCTTCACTGTTGATACTGACACTGGTGTTTGACGGGTACTATTTAGTCTTAAACTCTTTGTCTTAAACTACACACTCTCAGATATTTGTCTTCTTGCACAGTTGTGCATCGTTTTTATGTCCTTGTTAGACCCAGTTTGTGCTGCTCTCTGAAGGGAGTAGTTAACAGCATGGTAAGATATTTTAGTATAGATTTTTAGATGGGTTTTCTAATAATCTATTAGCCTTATAAAATGATGAACTTGGATTAGCAGCCATACCAGGAGATTGATGCAGAGGACTGACAGTTGTTGATAGTAGGCCTCTATGCAAAAATGTACATCCTTCTTTGAAAATCATCTGATTCATTTTAATTGTTTGTGAAATGGAAAAAATTGTTTGTGAAATGCAGGAAAATTTGTTTTTCTTTGGAAAACAAAGACATTTGCAAGTGATCCCAAACTTTTGAGCGGTAGTGTATTTGCTTCACGGCCAGCTAAAGTTCACTTCATCCCGACCCTGAAAGCATCATGATGAATTCACGTATATAGATGGTGGCGGCTATTGTCCAGCACGTGTGAGGCACACTTCTGCCCATGTGTCCATGTGCAAGGGTGGGGGGGCACAGAGGGTACTAAAAGGTCACTTAAGATAACAGGCCTTCTGCTGCCACGCCTCCTCCATGAGATAAGATGAAGTCATTAGATCGGAATTGCCTTTTTCCAGACCCTCCTGTTTGAGCTTTAGACGGAGGGTGACTGAGTTTATTTGGCTGTCATGATGGAAAAAAAGCCTGCGTTTCCTTCCTTAAACATTATTATTAGCAACATTATTATTTGCATTGGATGCATTTTCCACGGCAGGTCGCTGGAATGCCTCGCAGTGGATGCGCTGTTACCGCAACCTCTTTTACATGACTACACACATATCTGCTGCCCAGATGCTACCCACTCCGTGCACCCCGACCCCCTCCAGCTGCCTCGCTTCGCTCCACTTGTGGCTGCTCCGCCGTCCTATTCATTAACAGCTTCTTAATGTTCCCAGATGGGACGGCTGCAATTTACGGTGGCCTCGGTGCCTTTTTACGTTTGTTTGCATGCGTGCCTTTATCCATAAAGTCTATGCATAGCAAGCAACATGTGTTTATATGTACGACTGATTAGTGTTATCTTAATTGGAGGGCGCCTAGATCCAATTTCTGCACATTTGCTCTCGGCGAAGAGCAAACTGTGAGCATATGCAAATATGTCAGTGTTGATTTCCCACTTCGCCCCGTGTTTGACTCAGCGCAGCAGCACGTATCACTAAAGGGCAGCGCGAGGACAGCCATTAAGGCACATATTTCAGGTTTTTACTTTGCCGGCCCAGGGCTCGCTTCCAAAACTGACCTCAGAGGGAGCAATGCAGCTTTTCCACTCCTCTTTCTTCTCTCCTTCCCTGCCTCCTTCATCCGTGTACAGCTTTGCATTCGCTGCAGAGTTAAAATGTCATGAGCTCAAATGGGAAGTCCCCGCATCCACGCAAATGACAACATGTGTGCTGTGTGTAAACGGCCGCCAAACCTCAGCTTACGGATGTCGGCACGCTACTTCCGCCCCCACCTCATGGATGGATTCCCTGCTTTGCTCCTGGAGGACGAGGAAGCATGGAGGTGGAGGTATCAGGCAGCTTTTTCCTACAAATAGAGAGACAACAAATGAACAAACATTTGGAGAATGAGTTTGTAGGTGAGAAGACCGCATGTGTGCTTGGACGACAACACAAAACTGTTAAGTGGCCAACATTGTCCACTTCCTGTACCTCGCTCTCCTACCTCTCCTGGCGGAACTCATCACAGGGTTAAAAATAAACCCACAGAAAAGCAGTGGAAAAAAAAAACACAGGGTGCCCGCACCCTTGAGCGCCACCATTTCTATTTGGAGAGACGTGGACGCTGGGCAACGGGCCGGCTTGCAGGGGTGGGAATTGTTGCCTCACACAATGTGGCTTCACATGCAAGGATGGATGGAAGCAATCTTTGAGCACAACATGATCGCCACCCCGCCTCCGTGCGCTAATAGGTAGCAGGCGGACAGGAGGACAGCGCTACCTGCGCGTTCGACAAAATCCCAACATGGCAAACTTCAGCCACACTCCGACACACACACACATAGGCCAAGTATGTCCTCATCGCCAACGTAAGTATAGGTGTGTGTGTCCTCCAAGCACAGCTGGCAAGACCAGAGCCCCCAGTGTGTCAGAAGTGTGGTCAGGTCAGGGGCCCTGTCTCACTGCACTCTCACCACCGTCCAACTTCTTTCTCCTCCTCCCTTAATGTCCTGCCTTGTTTTTAAAGCTGCCTTCCTCTCTCTTGGTCACATCTTTGGCATGCTCGAGCGTCTGTCTGCTCGCCTCCTCCAGACTCCGTCCGGCGTCCAGCATCTTAAAACTTCGTGAGGTAATTAGTGCTGATGTCGCACTCCTGCCCCTCCGCCGGACTGCACTCGAGAAGCGACCACATCACAAATGCTGAAACAAAACTCTCGCAGTGTAATACAGAACTCACAAGACCGCAAGACACTGCAAACCAACGTGTCTAAATAAAGCCAGGTCAGGAGTAAATGGTCGGGTTCATATTCAACAATGTGACACACACACACACACACAGGGGGGTCACATTGTGTGTCCATGCTGGAGATGAACAACGGGCCGCAGACTATTCTCTAAACTGCATATTTTATGCATGAAGCCTCTTCAAACATGCTGTTTTTTTCTGTCCAGACTATCCCTCAGGCCAACAGCTGAGATGTGTGTGTTTTTTTTTTACAAATCTGATTATCCTAGGAAAAAATACTATACAATGCCCCTGGCTTTGTGTCAGCACAAGTCAAATCAATAAGAATAGGCCGCTCCAAAAATAATTGTCGATTTGTGTATTTGGGGTATGAGGGTGGCACAAGGACATGAACTTAGAGTCACATTAGGAGCTTCTGCTTTAAAAAATAAACATTGATATATGATAAAGGACTTATAATGCACATAAAAATACATATTGTGCGCATATGTGTGTGTGCGAATTTTACAAAAACACAAAATACGACGTTAATCAACATTCATTCATTCATTCATTCATTTTCTACCGCTTCTCCTCACATGGGTTGTGGGGGTGCTGGAGCCTATCCCAGCTGTCTTCGGGCAAGAGGCAGGGTACACCCTGGACTGGTCGCCAGCCAATCACAGGGCACATTAATCAACATGAACTCACCAAATATGGCGTGGAATAGTTTGACATACAAATCTAGCTAGCGAGCTGGCTAACTAAGTAATTTTATATTTTATAGTAAATGTCAACATTCATTCATTCATTCATTTTCTACCGCTTATCCTCACAAGTGTTGCGGGGGTGCTGGAGCCTATCCCAGCTGTCTTTGGGCAAGAGGCAGGGTACACCCTGGACTGGTCGACAGCCAATCACAGGGCACATTAACCAAATATGGCATGGAATAGTTTGACATACAAATCTAGCTAGCGAGCTGGCTAACTAAGTAATTTTACATTTTATCATGTCAACATTGTACTACAAAATTACTTTATTTCAATGGATTATTTTAGTTTACATTCTCGAGTGTACTAATTTTTCCAGCTAAAAATATCGTCTGTACAATAGTAATCTTATTTTTACACTTGTATGCCAGTTAATATGGCCACAGTATTATTATTATTATTATTATTATTATTATTATCTATCTAAACATGGTGGACAAGGTCGCCTGAAACTACTGTAATGACTAATTTCAATGTACTTTTTGCACCAAATCCTACTAAATGTTCCTGAAACCATACACACACATTAGATGGACATGCCTGGAGCTCATTTTGCACAGGCAGAACAAACAACACCTGAGCACATTGGCGCCCGATGACAAGCATCTTTCAGCATCAACGTGCAAACGAGGGAATCAGTGCATCAAATCTAATCAACCAGGACATTTTAGCTCGAAGCAAGCCACTAAAAGATCCCTACTGTCAGTGTGCAACGTTGGAATGATTTATTCACATCCGATTACAAATCGAGGCTTGCCAAATGTTTTTTCTTTTTGTCCTGGAATGACCTTGGGAAGAGAATTAATTGGTTGTGTTGGGGGGGGGCACAAAAATGTCAATTATACATGGAAAAAGAAATTTTTTCTGCCATTAAACGCCAATCTGGTGGTTTTCAGGACGTAAATGCAGCATGCAGACTATTTGGGGACATTTGAGTTGCAGGACATCTACATCCAAGAATCGTCATGACAACAGAGAGCTCTCACCCTGATGTCAACGATGCCCTGCAGCTTGTTAGGTGCATTCACGCTCAAATCAAGAAGGCACATTGGAAGCCATATCAGGCTTATCTCAGCGCTTTAAAGCCCCGCCGCTTCATGCCTTGAGGTTATTTTCAACCAAAACTAACCCAGAAAGATGTGTTGAAAAGCTCAGGAAACGCACATGAAGGACACATGGCAGCAAACTTCCGAGAAGCGGATAATAATTACATGTGGCCGGCGGTGATACTGGTCTACTCTGATGGGCTGACTCATCTCAGCATCCTCAGAAAGCAAACAACACACACGTTACAGCCCAATAAAAATGTGTTCAAGCAAGTTACTCAGAAAAGATGTTAGACATAAACAGAGAGGAATACTGGGCAGCCATATTAGCAAGCAGGCTACTTCCTGGTTTAAAAATGTCATTTTTTGTCATTTTTTTAAATTTCTGAGATGGGTGGAACAGTTTCATCATGACTCAATTGCCTAAAAGAAAATGAAATACAAATCTTGGGGCGCCATGCTTGCATTCTTTTGTCCATGTATTTGTTAGCTGGCAGGATACTTCCTGGTTCATGGAGGATGAATAGCAGGATACTTCCTGATTTATGGAGGATGAATAGAAGGATACTTCCTGGTTCATGGAGGATGAATAGAAGGATACTTCTCGTTCATGGAGGATGAATAGAAGGATACTTCCTGGTTCATGGAGGATGAATAGAAGGATACTTCCTGGTTCATGGAGGATGAATAGAAGGATACTTCCTGGTTCATGGAGGATGAATAGAAGGATACTTCTCGTTCATGGAGGATGAATAGGAGGATACTTCCTGGTTCATGGAGGATGAATAGAAGGATACTTCTCGTTCATGGAGGATGAATAGGAGGATACCTCCTGGTTCATGGAGGATGAATAGAAGGATACTTCCTGGTTCATGGAGGATGACTACAAGGATACTTCCTCATTCATGGAGCATGAATAGCAGTATACTTCCTGGTTCATGGAGGATGAATAGAAGGATACTTCCTGGTTCATGGAGGAAGAATAGCAGGATACTTCCTGGTTCATGGAGGATGAATAGCAGTATACATCCTCGTTCATGGAGGATGAATAGCAGTATACTTCCTGGTTCATGGAGGAAGAATCGCAGGATACTTTCTGGTTCATGGAGGATGAATAGAAGGATACTTCCTGGTTCAGGGAGGATAAATAGCAGGATACTTCCTGGTTACAATACCATAATATTTTTGATTCTGAGGCTGAAGCAACAAATCCGTCATGATTCAAACAGCAAAAATTAAATTAATTACTGTGATGAATCCTGTAGTGTTTGCTGGTCTGTGTTTTCGTTAGCTAGCAAGCTACTTCCTGGTTCATGCAAGCTAATGTAAGGCGACAGGACTGAACCATTAAAAAAAAAAATCCTGGTTCCAGTTCCACTACGAATTAAATGTTAAAAACAAAAAACATGCAAACTTGAACAAATCCGAGAACACTGTGTTTGTGTTTGTTTGTACTCTACGTTTACTGCGGAGCTCCTAGTTTATTGGAGATGATAAAAAAATATTGGGACTCTTCCATTTTTCATTCTGAGTCAGCGGGAACGGTGCCCTTGTGACGCACTAATAAATTCCTCCAACAAATAAGTAAGCAAGCATAGTAAAAATATTCCCATGTAATTGGGTAGTTCACATTTCCTGTATTGTGAAGCTAGGCTAAGCTAACCATTATGATCCATATTTGTGTCCATTTAACAGTTTCCCATCAGATATTTGGTACATCAGGCAATTAGCAGGTAGGATACACATTGATAAAAGTCATATGAAATTGAATGTGATATTGCGACACATGATTCTGTGGTTGTAAGCAGATGCTATTGGCTGCAGGCAATTATGCTGATCCAGGAAGAATTGAAGCTTATTTTAGAGACGCACACAGCAGCATGCCAAAAACCTTTATTACACAACCTTCATCTCCTTCCATCCTCCAGCGAGACTTTCTTTTTCACCCGAACGGTCCAAAGGACACGTCAGCCGAGTCATCCGGTAGGATCATGCGGCGCTAATCCCCAAGTGAAAATGATTGTTTGTTAATGAGGACGGCGTACACTTAATACCCCCTCACCGCCTGCAGCAGGAGCCGTCAGCGAGGAGAAGCGCCACGTAACCTACTTTGAATCAACGGCTGACCTACTTCTTACGCTTGACCTGCTCAGGCACAACATGGTGCTAACGGCGTCGCCGCTTCCCATTCCCTGTCCTAACTCGTGATTAGATGCAAATGCACCGCAATCCAGATGAGGAGAAAACAAGTCAAGCAAAGTGAAAACACACTTTATATGCATGTGACTGATTAGTTGTGTTTATGGAATGATTGCCATTTCCTAAACATTGAATATCAATCACGTTGCTCATGAGTATTGAGTCGGGATTTGTAACAATAACAATGCAACATAGCACATTCTTAGCACTGGATGGAAGACACGTTTGTTGGCAAGAAGAGCTAAACTAAGAAAATATTGAACTTTTGAGGCAATAATGTAGCATTATAGGCAGTGTATGTCAGCCATGTTGGTTAAATTCATTGCAGACAACAGCCAAAATACGAAAAACTAGCATTTTGTATCGAAAAATATTGCCTTTTTAGCACTGTTTGTCCTTTTTGTTGTAAAGAATAGCAAAATTTGTGAAATATCAAACATTTATGGCAAAATGTAGTATTTTTAGCCATGCTTGTCAAATATGTTACAGCAACGTTAGCAAAATATAGCATTTTTAGTCATATATGTTGATTATGCCTGTTCAGTTTATTGCATTAAAAAGTAAAAATAGAAAAGTGACATCATTAGCATTATATGTCGGCCATGTTTGTTGAATGTGTTACAGAAAACAGCAAAATGAGTCAATTATATCATTTTTGTGGCAAAATGTAGCATTTGTCGTAGTATACATTGAGCATGTTCGTTAAAATGATTACATAAAAACATCAAACATGTAAAAATATCCACATACTGTACAGCATCTTAGTGTTATTTTTAGCAGTGTGTGTTTCGGCCATGTTGGTTAAATTCATTGCAGACAACAGCCAAAATGCGAAGAACTAGCATTTTGTATCGAAAAATATTGCCTTTTTAGCACTGTTTGTCCTTTTTGTTGTAAAGAATAGCAAAATTAGTGAAATATCAAACATTTATGGCAAAATGTAGTATTTTTAGCCATGCTTGTCAAATATGTTACAGCAACGTTAGCAAAACATAGCATGTTTATTTTAGTCGTATATGTTGACTATGCTTGTTCAATTCATTGCATTAAAAAGTAAAAATAGAAAAGTGACATCATGAGCATTATATGTCGGCCATGTTTGTTGAATGTGTTACAGAAAACAGCAAAATGAATCAATTATATCATTTTTGTGGCAAAATATAGCATTTGTCGTAGTATACAATGGACATGTTTGTTAAAATGATTACATAAAACATAAAAAATGTAAAAATATCTAAATACTGTACAGCATTTTAGTGTTATTTTTAGCAGTGTATGTCGGCCATGTTTGTGGAATGGCCTCCGGGGACGTGAATGTAATTTGCAATGGTGTTTACAATAAATGTTTGTAAGATAAGGTGGATGCAAAACAGCCACATTAAGCCTTGATGTATTGGACTTGAGTTCTGACCTTTATTCTACCAGGTGTTGTTGAGTGCTTGAGACAGCACGTCAGATCCCGCCGAGCCGCTCCCGACATCTGCGTCCGGTTATGCCGAACGCACGTATACGGTATATATTTAAAGATTTTCTCTGATGGACAGCTGCTATGCAAGTGCATGCATCTGAGAGCGTTTGAGGAGGACATAAGAGGAGATGGATAGCAGGAGCTGGTTTGGGACGTGGGGGCCGTATACCAGGACTAGTGGATTGCTCGTAAATCAGGCAGAGCGTGAGCGCAGCTGATGAGGTTATTGCTTTCAGCTGTTTGAGGAAGTATTAGTTACTTGTAGAAGTGGCATGATTGCTTAAAGAAACAGATTTATGTCAGAAGAGCGGCTGCAGGGAAGCGTAAACGCAAGACGTGAAATATTGAAGTCGGCCCTTAATGCACCCTGTGAAGTGATCCGCATATACCCGAGTTTGGGTCGGTCGGGATCGCACGCATGTGCGCAGATGAATAAAGTGTACGTACGGAGCGTGTATACACACAAGCGTGCCTTCCATCCTTGTTTATGTGCATGTGTGTGTCACATGGCGGCGGCGTGTTGTTGTGTTGCGTGCTGTTAAAGAGTTTATGTTATTCCGTCCCTCCTCGCTGCCTCGTTTACTGGCTATTCTGGGAAAATCCAAATTATAGTCTTTCAACGTGTGGTCGGCTCGTGTGGTTCCATATTTGTACTTAAACCGAGAGTCTCCTCCTGCCCCGAGCTCGCTGCCTCGGCCTTCCTACGTCTCTTCCTGTCTTCTGCTGCATTTTCATTCATTTAAATTCTATTTAAAAAAAAAATGGGGAGCACTTGCTGGGGAGTAATTTGATTAGAATCCACTTCAGCAGCGCAGCTCACGCTTGTCATGGCGAAATCTCCTCCTCATGTCTTGATTATGCCCTCCTTGTTTTGTTTCTGTTGCTGTGCAAATGGAAGTCCCGAACACGTCCATGCCCTCGTCTAAAAACATACATCCTCCCTGCGGCTCAGCTTCAGCACTTCCTGTCTGCCCCGACAGGCCTGACTGTAATTACTACCCTAACCTATGGAGCTCCCTTTTTCACAAAATGAGTATTTTAAACCAGTCTGCTTGCCTCAAGATAATATGCAAATGGACATTTGGGCTCCATGCTAACAAAGTTCAGTAAAGTATATAGTTCATGGGAAAATTTAGCATTTTTAGCATTGTATAGTTGCAAAAAAATGTCAACTATACCATATTTGAGGCAAAATGTAGCACTTTTAGTGTTGCACGTTAGCCATGTTTGTCAATGTTGTTGAAAAGAATAGAAAAGTTCGCAAAGTCTATCATATTTGTAGAAAACTGTATCATTTTTACTGTAGTATGTTGGCCAAGTAGCAAAATAGAGCATATTTATGGCCAAGTGTAGCATTTTTAGCACTCTAGGTCAACCATGTTTGTGGAGTTTGTTGGGAAAAAATATAAAAAATGGCAAAATATAGCCTTTTTGTGGCAAAATGTAGATCATTTTTTGCATTGGATGTCAGCCCTGTTTGTTGATTTTCTTAAGTTGGTCATGTTTATAGTTTTTGTTGCAAAAAGTAGCAAAATTAACAAACTATGATGGCATGGGGCGGCACGGCGGTCGAGTGGTTAGCGCACAGACCTCACAGCTCGGAGACCAGGGTTCAATTCCACCCTCGGCCATCTCTGTGTGGAGTTTGCATGTTCTCCCCGTGCATGCGTGGGTTTTCTCTGGGTACTCCGGTTTCCTCCCACATTCCAAAAACATGCTAGGTTAATTGGCCACTCCAAATTGTCCATAGGTATGAATGTGAGTGTGAATGGTTGTTTGTCTATATGTGCCCTGTGATTGGCTGGCCACCAGTCCAGGGTGTACCCCTCGTGAGGATAAGTGGTCGAAAATGAATGAATGAATGAATGAATGATGGCATGGTTGTTGCTAAATGTAGCGTTTTGAACACTGTATGTCAGCCATGTTTTTATTTTTGTGGCAAAACGTAGCATTTTAGCACTGTAGTACGGCTGTGTTGTGTCCAGTTTGTTGCAAAACCTAGCAGAATATATAATTTCTATGGAAACATAGCATTTTAGCATTGGCTGTTGGTCAAGTTTGATGACTTTATTGCAAAATATTCCATGTTTGTGTCAAAATTTGGCATTTTGAGTTTGTTGCAGATGTATATCTGGTTGCTTGTAATTACTACCCTACCATACGGAGCACCGTTCTTCGTAAAATGAGAAAAAAAGACTTCATATTGAATTGGTAGTCCGTATGTAACTGCTCCGCTCCATTCCCGATAAGTGTTAAATGTGAACACACGCACAATACTGTGAGATATCAGACTTGTAATGGGTTTAGTCAGTGGATTAAAATGATGGAATAAAAATTCAAAGCCTGCAGGCGGTGCACCTCTCAAACGGCGTGTTGCTTTGGCACACTAATGCGCCGTCAGAGCCTTTTGGCAGTACTTTGTAATCACGGCAGAATATTTTTAACTTTTCATAAAGTGCACTTGTTTTTCTTTTCTTTTTTTTCTTTCTTTCTGTAAACCATGATGCATCAGGGCGATACGGAGGATACGCAATTTGTTACTTCTCCCTCACAGATGTGGTAAACATGTGCGCTTTCAACGGCCCAAATGAGAGCGTGCGAGTTGTCAGACTGAGATCATCAGCTTGAATTTATTTCCACCATATGTGCGCCCCATTCATCCTATATGTAAACAGCAATAGGACGCTCCTCTCCCTGCATTCTATTTTATGCATATGTCGCCGTTTATAGCGTACTGAAGCATATTTGGATGCCACATGCCTTGTACTAAAGGCACAAGAAACCTTAATTACAAACCGTCACTTATGAGCCTGCCAATGGAGTTTGATATTTTTAAGCTATTTTAATAGTGATGTCATGCTTTTAAACACAATGGTCATGGATAAATATACAAACATACTAAATATTTATAATGCAATGATAAAGTATTTTAAAAATATTTTTATTAAATACACTGGCACGGTATTTTGAATATAATGAATATATAAAATAAAATAAAATAAAATAAAATAAAATAAAATAAAATAAAATAAAATAAAATAAAATAAAATAAAATAAAATAAAATAAAATAAAATAAAATAAAATAAATTATTCATTCATTCATTCATTCACTACCGCTTTTCCCCAAATTAAATTAAATTAAATTAAATTAAATTAAATTAAATTAAATTAAATTAAATTAAATTAAATTAAATTAAATTAAATTAAATTAAATTAAATTAAATATGGCTACACAACACAAAAGTTACTGAATTATTATAAGTATGTACATATAGTAAATATTACAAAAATATACATAATATTAAGACATTGTTTTAAATAACATAGAATATTAATTTGTATCACCACCAAAGATAAAAAGTAACAATTGTATTTAAAAATAACAATTAAACTAAACTAAACTAAACTAAACTAAACTAAACTAAACTAAACTAAACTAAACTAAACTAAACTAAACTAAACTAAACTAAACTAAACTAAACTAAACTAAACTAAACTAAACTAAACTAAACTAAACTAAACTAAACTAAACCAAACCAAACCAAACCAAATTACGTTAAATTACATTAAATTACATTAAATTACATTAAATTAAGCACAGAGCACAGATCATGTTATGATGACCACCTCGGCTGCACTGCATTACATCATGAAGGCTTTATCCCAAAAATAGTCTACTGAATCCGTTTGACACGTCTCATCGTTAGGGAAACTAATTTTAGTCCCTGCAGGCTAGATTAATGGACTTTTTAGTGAAATCTGAGATGAAAGGTCTCTTTAAATCATACAAATGTGCTTTTATATCTTAGTCAGAAAGAAAGGCCGCCACATCGTTCATCATCGCATCTGCCTCACTCTTTCCTCACGTATTCCTGGAGTGTATAAAAACCCAAAACATGCGACCACGCTGAGGGTTCGCCATTCACCCCGTCTAATCCTGCGGACGAGAGAGAGAGAGAGAGAGAGAGAGAGAGAGTGCTGAGGCCAACACTGGCTGACATTCTCCTGCGGTCCCTTTTTTTTTGTTGTTTTTCCCTGAGCTAAAAAAGACATGATTGGTTCAGTTGCATGGTTACACATGATAAATACATAAATATGCATCATGACATAACGTGCTTTTTTGCCAAAATGCCACCAGACACGCCTAGAAGCGCTTTGCTATGTTTTTGTGATTAGGGGCAGTGTCCCGCTAGGTTCAGCAGGTCGGCAGTGTGTGGAGAAAATAGGTAGAAATGCATAATTAGGTAGAAAAAAACATACATAAGTCGAACTGGAGTGCGAAACTACAAACTACTTGACCAAAGAAGACATTACGTCCTCTTGGAAGGCAAGTTCTAACAATAAAAGAATAGAGAACAGGCTGAATAGGTGTAAGATATGCTAACACAATGCTTATTCAGCTACACAAAAAATAAACATGAACAGAAAAGGTGTACAGTGTTTATGGAACATAAACAGTTTTTTCATTTATAAGTCGCTCTGGAGTATAAGTCGCAGGAACAGCCAACCTATGAAAAAAGTGCAACTTATAGTCCGAAAAATACGGTAATTATGTTATGTTTGTTTATACCAGGGGTGCTCATTAAGTCGACCGCGATCTACCAGTCGATCGCGGAGGTGGTACTGGTCGATTGCTGGTCGATCGCGGCGTGACATTAAAAAAATATCATCCCAGCATCAATGCCGTCACTTGATTGATATACAGGGCAGCCATTCAGATGACAACTGAATGTTGCCCTTCAGCGACCAATCAAATCAAACAACGTCTCAAAGTGCAGCAGAACTTACGATGTCAGCCTATCATCCATCCCCGTTACTTGATTGACATACAGGACAACCAATCAGATGACAACTGAATTTTGACCTTTAGGTCACCGCTCATGCGTAAACAACGATGCAAAGTGCTAAGCTAGTCAGCGAATTGCGTCAGATTTTAAGCCCTCGCTAAAGTTTATGGTCACTAAAATGAGTGAAGGAGCTGGACCAAGTAAAAAGGCAAAAACTGGACCAAGTAAAAAGGCAAAAAACATATCACTTCCATACGGATATGGAATATTATACGGATATTATGATACGGATATTATCCATGACTGATAAACATTTGGAAGTGTGCTTGAGGCTGGCTATCAGCAGCTACTGTCCGGACTATGCATCCCTGGCTGGTTCAATTCAGTGCAAGTCATCAAAGTAAACTCAGGTAATTACAAAAAATGTTAATAGTTAATTATGTGTGTTTTGCAATATTGGCTCATTTGGTTATGTAAGGTACATCAACATACATTGTACGTACAAATAATCCTCAATACATTTGAAAATAAATAGATGTTTTGCATTTTTGTAGTGGGTAGATCATTTTGACTCGGTCATTTTAAAAGTAGCTCGCATGCTGAAAAAGTGTGAGCACCCCTGGTTTATACTAACACAATGCTTATTCAGCTACACAAAAAAATAAACATGAACAGAAAAGGTGTCCAGTGTTTATGTAAGATAACAAACAGTTTTTCATTTATAAGTCACTCTGGAGTATAAGTCGCAGGAACAGCCAACCTATGAAAAAAGTGCAACTTATAGTCCGGAAAATACGATAATTATGTCATGTTTGTTTATGCTAACACAACGGTTATTCAGCTACACGTAAAATAAACATGAACAGAAAAGGTGTCCAGTGTTTATGTAACATAAACTGTTTTTTTTTAATTTATAAGTCTCTCTGGAGTATAAGTCGCAGGAACAGCCAACATATGAAAAAAAGTACGACTAACAAACATTTGTTTCATTTATAAGTCGCTCTGGAGTATAAGTCGCAGGAACAGCCAATCTATGAAAAAAAAGTGCAACTTATAGTCCAGAAAATACAGTAATTATGTTATGTTTGTTTATGCTAACACAACGGTTATTCAGCGACATAAAAATAACCATAAACAGAAAAGGTGTCCAGTGTTTATGTAACATAAACATTTTTTTTAATTTATAAGTTGCTCTGGAGTATAAGTTGCAGGAACAGCCAACCTATGAAAAAAAGTGCGACTTATAGTCCAGAAAATACGGTAATTATGTCTTGTTTGTTTGTGCTAACACAATGGTTATTCAGCGACATGAAAAATAAACATGAACAGAAAAGGTGTCCAGTGTTTATGTAACACAAACAGTTTTTTTTAATTTATAAGTCGCTCTGGAGTATAGGAACAGTAAGGAACAGCCAATCTATGAAAAAAAGTACAACTTATAGTCCGGAAAATACGGTAATTATGTCATGTTTGTTTATGCTAACACAATGGTTATTCAGCAACATGAAAAATAAACATGAACAGAAAAGGTGTCCAGTGTTTATGTAACACTTTTATGTAACACACAGTTTTGTTTTGTTTTTTTATAAGTCGCTCTGGAGTATAAGTCGCAGGAACAGCCAACCTATGAAAAAAAGTGTGACTTTTAGTCCGGAAAATGTGGTATTTACTTAAGAATTGGATATTAAGGAGGTTCTAAGGCTTAAAAAAAGCCTGACGTGAAATAGGCTGTTCATCAGTTGATCAAAAGTTTACGATCATAGCTCGAAAGCGCCTGAAATTCCCATAAATTCCCAATGAGACGTTATAGAGACAGCGGGGTGAGACAGGAGCTGGGAAAGCACAAAGACAAATGCGTCTATAATCGAAATAACCAATAAGCAGACTGCTGATGTCCGACATAAAGCAGCAGACGGCCCAGTGACATTTTGGATAATCCTTCCAGCCCGTTCTTACTGACCTTAAACGTAGCTTTGCGTGCAGACAAAAGGTCAAATATATGTTTTCAAAAATAAACCCGTTTTTTTTTTCTTCTGTATTTGTGTAGCCAAACAGGCTGAAAAGAAGCGGGAAGACAAGGCCTTCTGTCCTTGTGTCCGCCTCATTCCTCATTGCTCATCTCGGATCAACGGATATAGAGAGGCGGGCAAGAATCTGTTTTCAATGTGAACATTACACTCGGTGCTCTTCTTCTGCTTCTCATCTCTTTTGCCTTTCCACACTTGCATCACCACTGACACCCCCCACCCCAACCCTCCCTCACCCCCCGCCCGCCTGACCATGGTTAGTGAAAGGGGGCTTTATCAGAGGGTCTGAATGGTGCAGGTCCAGTGGAGGCTCAGACAATGGGCCCATCATCAGAGGGAGGCAGAGCCCATGAAAGCGGAACAAAGAGCCTTTGCCTAAGAGGGGCCCCCACTCTGCACCTCGCCGCTACTGCAGCCTCCGTTGGCCATTGGCTGGCCGTGTTATGTGGTGTTAAGCAGGCAGGTGCAGCCTCTTGGCATTTCTACATTACGGATGTGCCCTCCGTCACATTCCCTATCATTCCTAAACACACTCTCCTGCTGGCAATGTGTGTCTGTGATTGTGTACTGGTGACTCTTATATGTGTGTGTGCAGGATGCTCGTTGGCTCCTGTCGACATGCCCTCCGTTCTCGGACCACGTCGGGTTACTGGGTGCACGCTCCCTGTCCCCCTGAGGAGGGGGCTGGGGGACCAGAGTCTTTGAGAAGAGCATGGGGTGTGCAGGGAATGCCTGGACAAGACAGGCCCTTCTTCTAGCTTCCATTTGTTGGATTTTCAGATCTTCATTCCAGAGCCAAGCCCCACATTACTCATGTAAAAAGGTCATATTTATGCGTTATATTATGATAAATTATGAGGTCAATATTGATCATATTGCATCTGGAATTGCTATCACTATTGGTACATTTTTATTTAACTATTTGAGCATTTTTGGGAAGTTCCGTATTCATTCATTCATTCATATCCTCACGAGGGTTTAATTAAATTAAATTAAATTAAATTAAATTAAATTAAATTAAATTAAATTAAATTAAATTAAATTAAATTAAATTAAATTAAATTAAATTAAATTAAATTAAATTAAATTTCTACCCCTTTTCCTCACGAGGGGGTGCTGGAGTCTATCCCAGCTGTCTTCGGGCGAGAGGCGGGGTACACCCTGGACTGGTGGCCAGCCAATCACAGGGCACATATAGACAAACAACCATTCACACTCACATTCATACCTATGGACAATTTGGAGTCTGTGATGAATAATTATTCATAATTTCATATCACAGTATTTTTCATATTCTTGCCTGATAGAGGATTAATATATTGTATAAACAGGATTGACATGTTGTATAAAATGTAAACAGGTCCAATAATTCACCCTATTTGTGTAGATTGTCCCTCCATTGGACCCCTACTGGAGCGTTTGTGTTAGTGTACATAGAATCTTTGTATACGTTTTTATGTATTGGCATTTTTGACGTTCCTCTTAAGGAGATGAGAGGTGAAACACAGGGTTGCCAGCTGTGGTCCTCCTTTTCCTAAATACACAACATGCTGCACGACAGGACATTTAACCCTGGTAGCTTTAGCGGCGACTAATCCTCGCCGTTCGCCATACAACTGGCACAACAGCTGGATGGCCTCTTTGCAGCATTTCCTTGACCCCCTGCTCAGGTCCACCACATAGGAACACTGTCAAGGAGGATGATTGTGGTGGTGGTGGGCCCTCATCTGGATTTCCTCCAGAGGGCTTGAAGGGAGCATTAGTGCCTGTACATTAAGCTGTGTTCATCTCTGGACGGTCTGCCGCCCCCCCCTCCTTTTGCAAATTGGTGTAAAAATGGTATTAGTGGAGGATTAAGGCGTGTCCATGTTGGCCAGTGGGGTAGTGGGACTGTTTCATAGACGTGCCGTGCTCTGTGGTGACCTGCCACTAATGATCTCAGTCTTTGTGTCTGCAGCTGGGAGATAAAGCAAAGCAGTGGCGGCCTAGTCGGCTCTGGAAGTGACGTACTGTCATCAATAGGGAAATGAAATACTTTAATATGACATCTGGTATCTCAGTCATATGCTATATACACTAAATACTGCTATTGTTCTATTTTGTTATTATTATTATTATTTGTTATTGTTATCTATTATACTATTGTTTTTAACGATCATCCCCAAAAACGCGAGTCAAAAGTCGTCTATATGTGACAAAGATCCTTCATCAGATAGGAACAATCTGCTATTTTTAATAATCAGCCACACTAACAATCGTTTTTTCATTATATCTGGCAAAAAACAGTCAGAGATGCTCTATATGTTTGGAGTAATTTGCTGTTTTTAATAATCGTCAGTCGTCAGTACAGTATGTGACAAAAGTGTGCTGCTGTTTTTGGGAATCTCTGCTCTAAATAGTACGTTATTTTTTAGGATTTTCTGTATAAAATTCCACTCAGAGTTCCTCTATATGCGTGGAGCCATCTGCTATTTTTAGTAATCAAATCGAAAGTCTTCTACAGTATGTGACAAAAGTGCTCTGCTGTTTTTGGGAAGTCAGAGATCCTCTATATGCTTGGAGTAATTTGCTATTTTTAATAATCGTCAGTCAAAAGCCTTCTACATGACAGAGAGCTCTGCTGTTTTTAGGAATCGACTGCAAACACACCAGTCAAAAATCATGTATGTCACAGGAATGTTCTACTGTTTTTAAGGACCTATGACAGTAGCATGCTGCTGTTTTTAAGGACCTACTGTACAAACGCCACTCAGAGATCCTCTATATGCTTGGAGCCATCTGCTGTTTTTAGTAATCGAATCAAAAGTCTTGTACAGTATCTGACAAAAGTGTGCTGCTGTTTTTGGGAATCTACTACCAAAACACCAGTCAAAGAAGGACCTACTCGTCAAAGATCCTCTGTCTGATAGTAGCACTCTGCTATTTTTTTTAGGATTTTCTGTATAAAATTCCACTCAGAGTTCCTCTATATAGGTGGAGCCATCTGCTATTTTTAGTCATCGAATCGAAAGTCTTCTACAGTATGTGACAAAATTGCTCTGCTGTTTTTGGGAATCTACTACCAACAGTCAGAGATCCTCTATATGCTTGGAGTAATTTGCTGTTTTTAGTAACAGTCAGTCAAAAGCCTTCTACATGACAGAGAGCTCTGCTGTTTTTAGGAATCGACTGCAAACACACATCCTCTATATGTTTGGAGCCATCTGCTGTTTTTAGTAATCGAATCAAAAGTCTTGTACAGTATGTGACAAAAGTGTTCTGCTGTTTTGGGGAATCTACTACCAAAACACCAGTCAAAAAAGGACCTACTGGTCAAAGATCCTCTGTCTGATAGTAGCACTCTGCTATTTTTTTAGGATTTTTCTGTATAAAATTCCACTCAGGGTTCCTCTATATGCTTGGAGCCATCTGCTATTTTTAGTAATCGAATCAAAAGTCTTCTACAGTATGTGACAAAAGTGCTCTGCTGTTTTTGGGAATCTACTACCAAAACACCAGTCAAAGAAGGACCTACTAGTCAAAGATCCTCGGTCTGATAGTAGCACTCTGCTATTTTTTAGGATCTTCTGTATACAATTCCACTCAGAGATCCTCTACATGCTTGGAGCCACCTGCAGTTTTATTAATCGTCCTC